>NW_020450981.1:0-1172 GCF_003343035.1 Apteryx rowi
GTGTGGCAGCCCCGGTGCAGCAGGCAGGGCTGCAGCAGGCAGAGCTGACCAAGCCTGCCTGCCTTCAGCCCCTGAGCCCGCTCGCCTTGCTGCCTCCCTGCCCCACAAGGGACTTGAGCTTGGGCGTGTGGTGCCTGGTGGGGCAGGGCAGCGAGGGGCAGTGGGCAGAGGCAGGGCTGGYGGGCAGCCCAGGCCCTGTGGGGCTGCCCAGGCCACAGCTCTGCGGCTGCGGCACCTGCTGACAGAGCGCTCTGGGCCTGCAGCGCTGCYGCGGCCATGTGGCGGGTGCTGGTCTCGAAGCCCGGAGGTGCGGAGCGGGTGCTGCGGGAGCTGGTCAGYGTGCTGGAGGACTGGCCGCTGCACAGGACAGTGACCTCGGATGGGGACGCCATGGACGTCTCTTCGCTGGCTGTGAGTTTGTGGAGGAAGCCTCGCTCTCCCCTAGGGCTGCGCTCGCCCCTGCAGGCGAGAGGCAGGGAGCCCTCTGCCCTTCCCCATCCACYGCCAAGCTGTGACCTCCCCCAGGGCTGCGGCTGGCAGGGCCCTGGCCAGCGCCCGACGTCGGCCGCGCCAGCACGCTGGGCTGCCGCGCCTGCTCTGGGCCCTCTGTGCACAGYGCCGGAGCTTGCCTGAGCGGCTCTCTGTCTTCCTCCCTGTCTGCATCTCCCTGCCTCGCTGGGCACGCTGGCAACATGGGTTGGGGGCAGGATGAGGGTGCGGGGCATGGTTAGGGGCAGGCAGGAGCAATGCGGAGGCCAGGCAGGCCACAAGGGCCGGGTCAGGGACGCCAGGGTGGCCTGCAGGCTACATGTGGCCCTCCAAGGTGATGTTCACACCATCCCAGGAAGCCTTGTTGTGGCCATGTGACAGAGAGGAGCTGAGCCCCAAGAGCTCCCATGGCTTTGCTCTGGCCAGACAGCCAGGGCAGGCACTGCTGCTTCTCCCAAGGCGCAGGGCAGTGCCTGAGCCTCACCCCCAAGCTCAGGCAGTGCAACGGGGACGTCTCAGCAGCGAGAGGTGTGTCTGTTTTTTTTCTGCAGGCCACCAGAGCGCTACAGGAGATCCTCCAGCAGCCGCCCTGCCTGCAGGTGCTAGAGGTGTTTTTCCCCCAGCTCTTCCTGGCGCTGCTCTTCCAGATTTCCTTCAGTGCAGAGCTGACGCTGGGAGAGGCT
>NW_020450981.1:3370-4795 GCF_003343035.1 Apteryx rowi
CGAGAAGCTCCTGCCACTCTTTGATGACGTAAGGCTGTGGGGAGAGCCGGGGGCGCTGCTGGTGTGCATGTGAGGCTGTGTGCAGGGGTCACAGCTGTGGTGTGTTGCCCTGTGCGTGTGCCCCCAGCACGTGAATTTGTGCTTCCCACCACAGGCCCCGGGCGCTGCCAGGAGCCTTTTTGCCCGGTGGCTGTTGGGATCATTGCCCCGTGCTGCCCGTGGTGTGCTGTACTGCAGGAGTGCGTTGAGCCAGTGCCCTCTCTGCCCTCGGCTGCTCCGTGTTGTGCTTGGCCCCGCAGTGCCAGGAGCAGGTGCGAGGGAGACTGTGGTCTTGGAGCCGGCAGTGCTGAGGTGCTCCCTCTTCCTTCCCCCCAGGAGTCTAGCCATGTGCGAGAGCTCTCCATCCACCTCTTCAAAGATGTGCTGAAGATTGTGGGGAACACCAAGGACTGCTGGCTGGAGAAGCAAGTGCACTGGAGCCTGCTCCCACTGCTCTTCCATGGGCGTGATGAGAGCCCAAGAGTGGGCCAGGTATGCATTTCTAACCAGGGGCRTAGAAGTTTCTAAGCAGCGGATGAGAAGCTGGGCATGGTCCTTTCCCACACCTGCTCTCCCTGGTCCCACAGGGCTCAGCTGGAGTGCGTGGGCACAAATGTCTAAGCACTGGAGTCCCTAGGGGCTTTGCAGCTGGCCCCACAGGTGTGCGAGGCTGGGCTTTGACCCCCAATCCCTGTTGCCCCTGTGCTCTGCCCCAGCAGGGGCCCTGGAGATGCCTCAGGGCCCTGGGCATGCCCAGCTGCCGAAGGCCTGAGCATGGCAGGAGGTGACACCCTGCTCACTAAGTTCAGTGTGTGCCCCCAGTGCCCTTGGTCTGTGCAGAGAGGGGCAGCACCCAGAAAGGGTTTGGGGAGCCCACATGTTCCCCAGCCGCCGAGCCTGGGGAGGGGAGAGCCCCGGGGAGGGAGATGCAGTGCGGGGAGGGGCCTGGCCCTGCGTCCGGGGTAGCCAGCTCAGGAGCCGGGGCACAAGTCTGGGCAATGGAGCAGGCCAGGGAGCCAAGCACCCACATGGGAAACRCCTGTGGGAGGTAGTTCTGGCTGAGTCCTGCGCAGGCGTCTCTGCGACTGCAGCCCTTCAGCCTCCTCCTGGCCTTGGCGACAGCTCAGCAGCTCTTGGGGCTCTCTGTTGTGCTGCCAAGGCAGGACGAGGTGCCTGAGGTGCTGCTTGCTCTCCGTCTCTGCCCGGGACATTGAGCCCTGTGGCAGACCGAGGTCCCAGCTGCTGCCTCTTCCCRTGGTGGGCCAGGAAAGGCCCTGAGGCTTGCYAAGAGGAGGGGGTCGCAGGGTCTTGTCCCCTGGGCTGCAGTGGCATCTCCCAGTCTCTGCTGCTGTGCAGGTCTCTCAGGAAGCCCTCGTTGGTGCTGCC
>NW_020450981.1:7240-29538 GCF_003343035.1 Apteryx rowi
GAGGTTCAGCACCATGGCCTCAGTTCAGGCAGGTGGCAGCTTGCCCAGCTCTGTGCGGCCGCTGCCCTCAACTGCTCGGCTCTGGTTCTGCGCCAGGCTGTCCCCGCAGCCCTCGGGGAGGGCAGAGGCAGCACTGCCCGGGCGAGCACTCAAGGCGACACCTGCACCCCGCGCGCCTTCTCTTCCCGCCTTTGCCCTCTGCTTCCCTCTKCCTGCTTTTCAGGACACCCCAGCGCCTGCTGTGTCGGTGTCCCCAGAGCCCTCTGTTGCTCTGCCCTCGCTTGACCTCTGAGTCCTGGGAGAGACCCCTTGGCACARGAGCACGGGCACGGGCACCTTGGAGGTGGGGGAACCCCCACTGGGTCCATGGGCACCTGATGGCTGTGCACGTGGGTCCCTGCCAGTGCCCCAGGGGCCAGCGCCCCACGGCCCATCACCCTGGGAGGGAGATGGGGACTGAGGTAGCCCCTCGGGGCTGCTGTCATCCGCACACTCAGTGTGGGGCAGCCCCACGCCAGGGAGTGCAAGGGAAGGGGCTGGGGTGCAGGGAGCAGTTGAAAGTGTCCCTTTCCCGGGGAGGTGGAGGGAGCTGACACTAGCTCTTGTGGGAGCTGGTGGCAGAGCAAGGATAGCTGTGCTAGCAGGGTCCCTGGGATGGCTGGGAGAAGGGGGATGCTTTTGGCACAGCTGATGGGGTGCGCGTGCCCACGGTGGGGGGTGTCAGGAGACGTCTGTTTGCACGGCAAATTCCCCACAGGGCTGAGTGTTGAGCCCAGGCAGGGCAGCGTGGGGGGGGGGGGGGTTCCCACCCCTGCTCTTGCAGAAGGCAGAGCAAAGCCCCTGTGCTGCGTCGGCCAGGGCTGGGCAGAGTCCCAGCAGGGCTGAGCCTTGAGGAGTCTCCCCGGCACTGCCCCAGGCATGGCTGAAACACTGCCATGGCACCAGGGATTGCACAGGCCAGGACCAGTGCAAGGAAGAAGAGGGAGAAGTGCTCGTGTCCCACCCAAGCACTCTTGCCCTCCCGTTCAGGATGCACTACACCCAGTGTCCCAGGCGAGAGCTCAGCGCTGGCAGCAGGCAGCCAAGGGCACCCGCCCTGGCTCCAGCCCTCACTGCCGTGGCCCCAGCACCCTCTGTCCTGCCCAGCCTGGCCTCGTCCCTCCTAGCCTGGCCAGGGAGGATGCTCAGCAATGGCCAGAGCAGCTGGCCAGATCCTGCTCTCACTGCACAGGAGGTGCCGAGCCCAGCGCAGCCCGTGCTTGTGTTGGGGGCAATGAAGTGGTGTCTTAGTCCCTTTGTAGCACAGCCGGCACTGTGGAAGCTGTAACATAGGTCAGTGAGATGGCCTGGACCTGCAACCAGCCCCACTTGGCCCCTGAGCACCCGAGAACTAGGAGCAGCCTCCTCTGCAGCACTCCTGCTAGGAGAAGAAGCTTTTCTAGCAATACCTGTCCAGTGGGTGCAGCAGGTGCTGGCTGCCAGAAGCCGAGGAGGTGGGTAAAGCAGCAAATACAGGGTGGCCCAAGGGCTCTCTGAATACTTCTCAGCATTCCCCAAATCACTTGCTTGGCCTTTCCCTCCACTGAGGGCCCTCCAAGTGCCTTATGGTGTGCCCCAGGGGCCTCCAGGTGACTTTCATTGCAACCCAGGAGCATCAACATGCCTTTCGGTGTGGTGCAGGGGCCTCTGCATGCCCTTGTTCCCCAGCCCCTCACCAGGTTGTCATGCTTAAAATGCTTAGCCTTTGGACAGATAACCTAACCCAGGGCTCCAGAAACCCCTGCTGGCTGCCCCAGGTTGCTCTATCTTTGCTTTGTCCTCTAACTTTTCTGGGAGGTAATGCAAACCCCACGACACCCAGCAGATAGACTCCTGGGCTGCCCATACACGGGCAGTCATGGCACCATGGGATGCCAGCAATGCTCTGAAAGTGTGGAGGTCCCATCAGACCCATGTCCTACCTGCCAGTCCCAAGTCGATGGGTCAGCCTGGGGGCTCACACAGCTGTCGAATCCCACCCCAGGAGGATGCTTCGCTATTGATGTTTCCTGCTCAAAGGCTGAGAGAAGTGGATTTTGCCTGCTGGGCATGAAGGTTTGTATTCCTCTTAGCACAGGCAGCATCTTAGTCCTGAAGGACGTTACGGCTCTATTTTGCAATCAGACTGAGGCCCAGGACTCACTTCCACTTCCCAGATTGCGGTGCAGAAGGGTCTGACCTTGCTCCTGGGTGCTTTGTGCCTCTGTTTGTGTGTCTCAGCTGTCTGGGGAAATGATGACAGCTGTTTTCAGAGAGAAGCAGGTGGCAGGCATCATTTTGCTGCTTTGCTACCTCCAGCTACCTGAATTATTAACACCTCCCTTCTCAAGCCCCCCTCCGCTCTTTCTGCTGACACAAAACTGCCTGGGCCCCAGCTGCGCCCGGTGCTTCCATGAAGCTTTCCAGCTAGCTCTTGTCCATGGATGGATGTCCCCAGAGGAAAGCAGAAGGGACAGAGGATATAGCAGCAAGACAGGTAAAAGACATTTTGAATTTCCAGCATATAGCTATGGAGGAAGCAAAAGGAGGCAATCCTGTAAAGGAAAAACGTTTGCGTGGGCAGCCGAAACGATGATGATTAATCTTTCCGTTCGCCAAAAGATCAATTTTGATCAAGTCCTGGAGTGGCCTGGGGAGTAGCACGGCTTGCCTAGGGCAGCTGGTGCTGCTCTGTCACCTGTGAAGTATGCTGAAAGGCAAACAAGTGTGAGACTAACACTTCTAGGATGTTTACGGCTTTTCTTTAAGGGACCAGGGCTGTACTGTGGTGCTGGCTTAGGCAGAAAGCCAGCAATAGCCCCAGTAAGCCAGCAGTCCAAACCTACAGCCTTTCCCTCCTCTTTCTCATCCTGTTGCAACAGTTGGTGTGAGTGGAAACTTAGAGAAAAAAGCCTAGCTTTTCGTTTTGAAATACAGAGGTACTTTGAAACACCAGCTGTTATAATTGATCCCTGTCATGATGGATGCAAAGAGAGAGCACAAAAATAAGGGAAGGTTACCCAAAAGATCCTAAAAACTAGTGCACCTGAGAAAGTGGCTGCTAAGATATTTCTGCTTCAGAATTTGATGAAGAGGAATATCATTTAATGATGAGGATAACTGACCTTCCTTATGTGCCTTTATTTTTAGCCTCACTGATAAGGAAATAGGAGCGGTGTAACCTTATTCCTTTGTTTTTCCAGAGATTATAGAAATTAGAGATGGAAGAAAAGACCTCTCAGTGTCTCCTGTGGTCATGTTCTCATGCCATGTGGTACATCCCCTCTAGTGCCCTCTCAGGTTGAAGCTCAAATGCCCAAAGCACTGCTCTTTATGAGCCGCAGCCAGCCCTGGGCTGGGGGCACTGCCAGAGGTCTCTGCCCCAAACCCTGCCCCAAGCAAGGGCATCTCAAAGCTGGGACTGGGTGCTCAGAGCTAGGACCGGGTGAGAATGGGACACCGCTGAGGACAGAGCCCCCTCACCTCTCTGCACTCTGTCCCAGGATGGTCCCACTCTCAGGGGCGAGGAGAGTTTCCTTACACCCTGTCGGGATTTCCCTTGTTGCATCCTCTCCCATCACTGTGCATATGAGTCCAGCTCTGTCTCCTCTGCATTAGATAGCTGACAACAACAGTTAGTGAACCCCTCGGGCTGAGCAAGCCCCACTCCCCTGTACACTAGATGTTTCAGCCCCCAGCTTAGTTGATGGCCCCCACTGGACTCGCTCCAGTTTGTTGACATCTCTCAAGGTCTCTCCAACATCTCTCAAGCTTGAAAGCAGTATGGGCAGGCAGCCACCAAAGCAGGGCCAGGAGAGGAAAATCCAGGTGCTTGACCTTCTTAAACTGGTCCTTTGGTAAAACCACAGACAGCTCTGGCTGCACGGTGGTGGTGCAAAGTTATGAGAAAATGTATGGTCATTGTGTGGCACAGTAGAACAGCCTGGATTTAGCTGCACATGGATAAGGTGGATCACAGCAAGTGCAGCTCATGGGTGCTCATTCATTAAAAATTTAGAATGTCTTTTATGCCTTTGCCAAGTTTTGATGAACATGTCTTCCAGTGAGCAGAAGCAGCCAGAGGTCAGCAGGTGCACAGTGCTCCTGGCGGGATGGAGATGGCTCCAAGGTGAGTGATGAGAGGATGTGCTAGCGTCGAAGTGTGGCTGGCCCCAGCTTGAAAGCTGCCACTGTAAATTGAGCCATTCTGTGTATGGCTATAAAGCTGGTTCATTGTCCTTTCCCTGGGATGCTGTTGGCACCTCTTAGCTGTGAGGGTGAAATAGCTTGCAAGGTGACACTGCAAGATGGATCAGAAACTGATCTGGGTTAGCAACACTCCTTTCCAGGTCAAGTGATGGGAAGGAGCATCAGGCTGGGAGGCCCTTCGGCAGCATGGCCATGGAGAGACCTGTCCATGAAACATGGGTCAGGGCAGAGGAGTGGTGTGCTTCAAGTTGCATTGACTCTTCTCCTTGGAAAAGATGCTTTGTGAGAGAGAAGCTGACAAAGGCAGTCTTGCCTTGTATTTTATTGTAGAGCTATAACTCTGAGGCAGGCCAAAACATCCCGTCTCATCACCAGAAGTCCGTGGGCTCTTGGTGCAGGAAATGGCAGTGCCAACACAAACAGTGTTGCCAGTTAACAAAGCCCAGAAACAAGCACGAAAGCTACCAGACATGTACCTCTGCATTTGTTATCTCTCCTTAATTATTTCACAGGAGGAGCTGGCTGCCCAGGATGAAGCAGAAGATGCACATCCACTACTTATTCTGGATTTGGATTCTCTTCTTTGCAAATGCAGAATTTCTTCAGCCCTGCCCAAAAGTCTGCCTTTGCAAAGAGGGGGCCAGGTCTGTGAACTGTTCCGGAGTCGGTCTGAGTGGAAGCCTGATCTTTCCACCAGAGACAGAGCACTTGAACTTGTCTAGCAGTGGCTTGAGTGTTATGYCCAGCCTGGTGCTGAGATCCCTGTGGAAGCTCCAAGTTCTCCTTCTATGCAGGAACAACATTGCTGAGGTAGGAAGGGGAGCATTTCGCTCTTTGGAAAGACTCCAGAAGCTTGATATCAGTGGGAATGTGATCACAGTGCTAGGAAGCAGTTTTTCAGCTGGGCTCAGCTCTCTCCTTGAGCTCTCATTGTCCCACAACAGGATCCGGACGGCTCGTTTCAGGAGCTTCCAAAATTTTGAGAACCTGCAGAAACTCAACATCCAAAACAACAACATCTCTTCCATTGAAACCGGGCCCTTTCGAAGCTTAACCTGCCTGCGACAACTTCACCTCCAGAACAACCAGCTCCTGAGCCTTCACAATGGGGTTTTCTCCATGCTGCAGAATTTGGAGGTTTCGAACTTGGAAGGCAACAGGATCAAGACAATTGGCCCCGGTGTCTTCACACCCTTGAGTAGCCTCACCATCCTGAACCTGTAGCACAACGACATTGAGCACATCAGGTTCAAAACCTTCCTAACCATCCAGACCGCTGGGACACACATTCTGCTTTCCAACAACCCTTGGTTCTGTGACTGCGACCTGCAGAGGGTCTTTTCCAAGCTGCATAGTGTCTGGTGGCTGGTCCTGGACCACTATGAGAACATGACGTGTACAGACCCAGCAGTGCTGAGGAACGTCCTGCTGGCCTCTGTGGACACCCAGCTCTGTGCTGCAGAGACGGAGACAGTGCTTGTTATCACCTTCACGGTGTTTGTCACCATTGTGGCTGCCATCGTGATGGCAGAGCGGAACAGGAGGAGAAGGACAGGCAAGCACTGGAGTGAAGACATAGAGCTCTCTTACAGCATACATGGATGAGCTCAGCTACGGGGACCTGGGTTCTCTGGTGTGCGTATGACTTGGACATGAAACAAGGGCCTAACTCAGCTGTGCTGCCACTTTGGTGATATGAGAGGACACCAGTAGCAAGGCAGATGGAGCCAGGAATGCAACTTGGACATTTCTGTCCTTGCAGGGTGGAAACAAGCTGAGCAGGGCAGCTCTAGGCTCCTAGAAAACTGGCCTTAAAGCAAGGCAGTATGTGGTCTTTTGATTTTGTGTCCAAAAACCGGCTGAAGCCATGGGGCAGGGTTTTCTTCAACACAACGGAATTTTTTCTTGCGAGTACCTTTTCAAAGCACAGTCCCCTTTAGGGCTTCAGTTTCCAGATAGTCTTCTCTGCAGACTCAGCCTGGGAGCAGACATCTTTTTAGTACATGGCTCCATTCAGAATGAGCTCACTTGATAAATCTTGCCTGTTGCAGCCTTGACGTAATTTCTAAAGGCTGCACACTGCCTGGGAAGCACAGTGAGATGGTGGGAGATGAGGAGCCATTGAACATTTCATCAGTCAAGACTCTTCATGTACTCTTAGATGGATGACCAAGAACAAAGGCTGCAAATAAAAGCAAGCTGACTTGGTAACCTCTGGCCACCCGTTTGCTCCAGCTGATGAAGACAGTCTTCCAGCAAGGACATGACAGGCGAGATGCTGCTTGCCCTACGGTGGGCACTGACATGCCTGACAGACAGTGTTGAGGTCTGTCTGGTGAAGTCTTCTGCATCCCAGTACAGAGCTGCAATAGGACCATAGCCCGCAGCTGGCTCAAAACACTTTTTCACACAGGTGTGCAAATAAAGAAGTTTCAGATAGAGGACGTGCAATTCCTTTACAAGCTCTTCTATGCATCTGCAGTCCTCTTTTACAAAAGGCATTAACAGTAACCTAGTTATAAATCTAGGGGCATCCTTGTTTTCAGTGGTTTCTTTGATGATAACCTTTCCTTTTGTTTTGATTTTGTGTTTATCTTTAAAAAAAATGTATACCTGCTCAGATACAGGTGCATTTCTATTTTCTTATATTTCCCCCTCTTGCCCCCCTGAGCATCATTGCACCTTGTCCACACTTCTGCTATGCCTGGGAGTAGTTTGGTGTTACAGATAGCCCCAGAGAACGATGGGTGTGGGGGGGGGATATGCTGCAAAATAGCATCTGGGTTATCTTTGATTGCAGGTGGAACATGAGGCTGTCTGGTTGTACTCTGGGAAGGAAGGCCTATGCCATCCTGGGATATACATGGAGCTGCCTCACCATGAAAAGCTTCATGGTGTTATCCCTCTGCTTAGCTCACAGGGAGCGAGTCTCAGCCACAGGAGCCAGGCCAGCTTCTGACATTGTAATTTTGAGAAGATGTGGATTATGTGAAATAGAGAAGAGCAGAATGCAGGGGTTAGAAATAAAAGGCATAGGAAATGGAATTGCTTAGTTTAGAGGTGACTGAGAAGAGTCTTATGAACAATCATAATATACACACAAAAATGTTAAAATCCAAAAAGTCACAGAGACTGGGGTGGAGGGGCACCTCAGAAGATCTATGCTCCAAGCCCTGCCCCATGCAGTGCCACTCCAAATCCAGCCAGGATTTCCCTTTTTGCAGCTTGTGCCCATGGCTTCTCATCCTTTTCCTGCAAAGMGGCTTGTCTCTGTCTTCTCTGTAACCCCTCTATGTAGTTGAAGGCTGTTAGGTCCCTCTTTGCCTTTTCCAGGTTGAAGAAGCTTGGCTTCCTCAGCCTCTCCCTGTATGACCCATGCTCCGTGGGTCCCCAGCCAGTACCGCTGCATGGAGTTATTCCAGACCCAAGTTACATTTGTCCATGCTGAATGGAGTGAATCATGTAACATTCAGGTGTGCTTGGGGAGGAGGAGAAGTAGCATGACAAAGGGACAAGCACGGGTGTTGACTTTCAGTGCAATGGAAGTTACCAGCTAGGAAGGCTAATGAATGGATAAAATGCCCTGTCTGGCAAGGCAGGGAGAGCTGCTGCCCCAGACAGGGACCCTCCTGCAGGGGCAGACATGGCCATTGGCTCCAGGGGCTTTTACCCTCTGGGCAGGTGGGTCATGGACAGCTCTGTGTGCATCTGCCACAAGAGGGCAAGCTGAGATGCTAATATATCGCTGACAACAGGGCTGGAGCAGGCGGTGGTGAAACAGGATGGGGATGCCGGGCATGGGAGAAGGACTCCTTGTCTTTCCTTCCTGGACATCCATGCCAGGGGGCAGATGAGAAGAGCTCACCCCCTTGCCAGGTAGGTGTGATGAATCAGAGGTGTTACCCACAATCTCTGAGAGTTATGTCTGCACAGCACAGCACGGTGTGCATCCCCGGGCAGGGACAGTTGTCCCAGCTGTGCTGTCTCAGAGAAGGAGGTAAGCATTTCTGCTGTTCAGGGTCAGTCCCAATTTGTCTCCCTGAGACCAAGCCTGTTTGATGTTCCAGCAAGGCAACAATTCCCCAGGGGAAAGGGATGTTTGGCTGTTGAGACCCACTTCCATGCACACTTCATTGCACAATGTGTGCAAGAGAGGCTAGCAGCTGAACA
This sequence comes from Apteryx rowi, assembly GCF_003343035.1. Classification (NCBI taxonomy): domain Eukaryota; kingdom Metazoa; phylum Chordata; class Aves; order Apterygiformes; family Apterygidae; genus Apteryx; species Apteryx rowi. The sequence goes on from NW_020450981.1 coordinate 15,638, forward strand.
GGCATCTTGCTTGCTTTCTTCCAAAATGTTTATCCCAGACATCTGTATAGTTTTCCTTCACTGAATTTATTGCATGGGAACCCAGCTAGGTTTCTGGCACCTGGCCCATTCCTCAGCTCTCAGCTTACTGCTGCAGGGATTGGCAGAGGGCAGAGCAATCATGACAAAGGTTGAATAAGGACATATTTTCTGTTCGGAAGTCAGCCCCCCCCAACTCCGGATGGTAGCACAACAGAGGGCAGTTTCCCGTGAAGAGGAGGCCATGATGTCTAGCAGACCTCCTCCTCGAGTGAGCGCATGGCCAGCTGGGCAAGGTCCCATCCCTTTTCCTGTCTCTTGTGAAGCTGTAGTCAGAAAACACGCAAGGTGCTAAAATCAAATTGCACTTGGAGGTGCCAGAGATCATACTCTAGGCTGCATCCTGAGGTGATGGGGAAGAAGAACAAGCACATCTGGGCTAGCAATCAGGCAGAACATCTGGGCTAGCAATCAGGCAGCACAGCCTTGCTCCAGCAACTGATCCAGCCCTTACAGGGGCTCTCCAGAGCAAGCGCAGGAGATCCTCTCACATTTCAGCCCCAGTCTGCCTCATGTGCTTCCAGGAGCTCACCCCCTCCTGTGTCAAAAGTAAATGGCAGGATGCAGCCTCACGCATGACTCATGTCTGAGAGCAGCAGGTCAAACCCTGCTAGGTTTAGCAGCAGTTCACACCTCTGCTTTTTTCCTGTTCTCTTCTTTTCCAGAGGACTCAATGAGGCCTGAAAAGAATGGGTTTTGAATGTTTTTCCTCTCATGGCCCCTTTAAGAGACAAAAAGATTTCTCTATATATGAAAGGGCAAGGTAGTCAACACCTGGTAGGTCTCAGGCTTGGTTTCTTCAGCTCTCAGGACTATGCACACCATAGCCTCTGAATGCATATGTAAGATGTGTTCAAATTGCATGGGTGTGGAAGGGGGGGATGCATGCAATTTTTAACAGGGAGTAACAACTTGTAAGAGCTGCCTAGCTTCCCAGCAATAACTGAGATACCAAAGCCTGTCCTGCAAGTGGCACTGTAGTACCTGTGTTACAAGACTTTCCTGTTCTTAGATACGGTGGGACCTGCTGGGAGAAGCAATGCAACAGCTCCATCAACAACCTCCTTGCTGTCCCCAGCTATAGAGCAAGGACTTGCTCCTAGAAGTGGGAATTAGCAAAGCCCTTGCAGGAGCAGAAGCAAAGAGAAGAGTGYACCTGGCCTGGCTGTGCTCCGGAAAAGGAGATGGAAGTGGCAGAAGGAGGTATCGATGTGTCTCYAGTGACTGGGCTTATCAAGGATGGAAGGAGCCCAGTGTCTGGGAGCAGCAAGAGCAGGGCTGACAAGCCAGGAGCCAAGGGGAACCCTGCTGCAGGGCCTGCACCAACATGGAACAGGGTCTGAACCTGGCAGGCAAAGCCAGGATCAGGTAACAGGCCCATCAAGAGCTGCAGATACAGCCAGGAGGTGGACTAGGGCCAGGAGCAGCAGATGAAGCTGGAGATTGGGGACAAGTTTACAACATGGGCCTGAGGCGTTCGTCCAGGAGATGGGGCCAGAGGCAATCTACTGGCAACATCAGTCCAAGGTCCATCTGGGAGGCAGGATTGGATACAAGCTACCTACCACCCAGGTCCATCCAGGAGATAGGCCAGAGACAAGCTACCTACAAAGTAGATCTAATGTCCATCCAGGTTACAGCATCTGAGACAAACTTTCTACTACATAGGTCCAAGGTCTGTGTAAGAGACATGGGCAGAAACAAGCACACCTTCACCAGAGCTCAGGACAGGACTAGGTGTCCAGGACTGAGCTTAAATGAGTCCCAGACCCATGGCTGGAGAGCGTGTGGGTAGAGGCCCCAGGTGAGGCTGCTCAGCACAATCGAGGGCCATTAGTGCCCTCAGGAGCACGACACCCAGACCAGCCCAAGGTTAGAGCACAAGGCCAGAACCACCCAGCGCCTCAAGGATTCAGCTCTGGTTTGATCTATGCTTCAAGACTGGGGTTGAAGGGAGCTCCAGGGTGGTGTTGCCCATCCCAGTGTGTGGTGGAATCCTTGTGACTGTACACATTGTGTTTCTTTCAGAACAACCCAAACTGGTCCCTGGGCTCCTGTGCTGTTTCCCTGTGCCTCTCTCCCAAATGTGGAGCTTGTGCCTGTTTTTCAGAGAGGATCTGCTCATTCAGGGAAGGAGGAAAAGTCTGATACTATGTTTGTAGAGATGCTCCGTTCGTGCCCAGATTAGATCTGTCACTTGGTATCCTTATTTGAGTAAAATTCCAAGTGCAGCTGAGTCACCAAATCCTGGAAAACATCATTGGGTGGCCAAGTCTAACTTATTTATAGGTGTTTGGCTTTCAAGGGCCCTTGTCCCTTTCCCAATGAATACACAGAGGGGCTGGGTCCCCTGGAAATGCTCTTTCACCTTTACAGCAGCTGGGCAGCAGAAAAAAACCAACTTTCCTATCCCTAAATAGAGGTCAGAGAAATGAAACAGATGGGCATCCAGCTGTGCTACCGGGGCAGAAGGCAAAGCCCATGCTGACTGCAAGAGGCAGAGGCGAGAGCCCTGGGCTTTGGGTCTCACCCCTGAGCATCCTCCCCATAGCCTTGCACAGTTCCTTATGGCCTGGCTGTGGGAGGTCCCCCTCTAAGCCAAAATGTCTCCTGCAGGAACCAAGGGCTGGGCAGGGATGGCTGCGCCTTCGCCAAGAGGCCTTCAGGGAGGTTGGGGGAATGGGGAGGGTGAATCGCTCTGCACTTACAAAGGAGTTGTGAACCCAAAGTACAACACAAGATAAGGAGCCTTCTTTTGGCAACTGGCAACAACACTCATAAAGAAGAGGAAGTTTCAGGTACCAGGAAAAGTCGTTGCAAGATAAAACGKTTGATTTTGCTGCGTGGGGGGTTGATTTGGTATCCATACCCGGAGGGTGCGTTCCTCATCCAGCTGGCTGAGCTTGTCTTTCCTTCTGTAGGGCCAGTGCTGCTGAGCTGTTATCTTCAGGTGTCCTGGACTACTCATAGAGAGGCAAGGGAAGGTACACCTGAGGAGCAAGACCATTCTGGAGATGCTCACTGTGCTCTGAAGGGGTCTGTACCTTGCCTGGAAAAACTTTCTAGGACCCACAAAGTAGGAAAGGCTGGAAAGTGTGGCTCTAGAGATACATCTGCAAGGGAGAGCTGAAGACAGACTTTTAAAGGAAAGCCAATCACATGAATCCAGGAGCTGGAGCTTTTAGAGGTCTCCTGTGACTCAAGATGAAAAACATCACAGGAGGCAACAATGTCAATGAGTGCCGAGGATCACCCAGCCTGCATATCAGGGAGACTCCCCCTCCTGCTTGCCCAGTGCCCAGGGATGCCTGATGCTTTTTGAGAGACAACAAGGACATGCCAGGAGCTTCAAACCCAAACTTGTGGCTGCTTGCTGTGTCCCCGAAGCGCTGTGACAGCTAAGGGATCAGCTGCTTTTGGGAGAAACCCAGGGCAAGATCAGCCCCTTCCCTTGGGCAGTCACCCCGGGGCATGGGAGGGGAGAGGGCCCTGCCTCCCGCAGCCTCAGTGGACGCAAGGGCAGAAGTGGAAGTGCACGGCATGCCTTCAGGGTCCATGTTTGCACCTTGTTTCTCTGCTGGGGGGAAAAGGATGGAGGGGAGAGTGGGGGGGATTTGGCAGTTTGCAGGCTTTGGAAAGGGTCCAACTGCCTTAGGAGAAATTCCTCGCATAGTTTTGCCATTAAGAAAGTGCTGACCTGTTCGGGGGTGTTTGCTGAGCAGTAAAGACAAGCCAAAAGCAGTTTGCAAGTGCTGGGAGAAAATGGCCCATTTTCTCATCACTAGGGTCATGCAGCAGGTCAGGATCTATTGGAAAAGCAGTACCTGGTGGGCAGTTATTTTGAAAGCCATAAACAACTCCACCAGGATATTTTGATACTCGCTGCCTTTACCTGCAGCCAGGGGAGATGCTCCAACTACAGCAGAGGAGCTGATGGTACCATACTGGTACCCATGACACAGGCGAGGGTCAGAGGGATGTCCTGCTGGCTACATCCAGGCTGCTTGGCTGGAAACTGGAGTCCAGGACCTCCCTGTGCTGCTCTCTGAAACCCTGCCAGTCCCACAGGTGACACCCGGGAGATGGGCAGAGAGCTGAAGTCTCAGGATGGGGATGAGAGGATGGTGGAAGGAGGGGGGCATTAGCTGTGGTAGGACCTGGGGAACATTTGGGGATGTGAGGGACATGCACAGGACAGAGAAGCTCTTCCTTATCATAACACAGCCAGSCTGCTGGTGCTGATAACTGAAATGTCAGAGAGGAGTATTCAAGCCAGAAGCAGGCAGGCGGAGGAGAGCACCTGGTTTGGGCTGGTGTGACTCACGCAGGGAATGTGGCTAATGTTCAATGAACCTCTGAAAGGCCAGAAGGTAAGTAAACAGCATAACTGCAATAAATAAGGAAGGCAAATCAGACCACCTACAGCACCAGGAGAGCAGCAAGTGCAGGTCTGAGCAATGGAGCAAGGGCAAACCTGCAATACACTGATGCCAGATGCCTAAAAACAAGAAGGGAGAACCAGAATGGTAGGTCAATAAAACCCAGGTTTGCAGCTTCACAGGACTGAGAAAGAAGGACCTACATGCAGGGGAGTGGCAATGTACCTGGAGGATAACATGAAATATATTAAGGGACAAGAGACCTCCTTGGGCATCCCTCAGGCTGGAAATCCCAGACTCTGCTAATAACAAATGTACTGTCTGCTCAGGACAGTGATAGTGATGGGGAAATCCCAAATGAAGCTAGGGGAGCTGCAATTCTAGGAGAGGCAATAACAGGGATGCTTTGACTCTCCACTTGCAGACAGGATCAAAGCATCAGGGAACAAGATGTAAAGATAAAATCTTTGAATGCAGTAAACGATGCCATCCCACCACAACTAGTCTGAGAACCCACAGGAAAAGATGCTTTTCTGGATCTGCTCTTGAGCAGCACATGAGACTTAGCTCAAGAGGATCCAATACAGCTGTGGTACAATGTGATTTAATTTTGTGTCAAGGAAGAGCAGGCTGAATAAATTTGGTACGTGGCTATTCATTGTTAGGACAAGAGACTATGTAAAAATGAGGCAACGTGTCCAAAAAAGAGAAAAGCAGGCCAACACCAAAACTCTCAAAGCTGTGGTCCAAAAAGCCAGAGTTCTTCAAGCTGTCTGGAGGCTGAAGAAAAGTACAGTATTAGGAGTCCCTGAGAATGTGTACCAAAGTACAAAAAGCAAAAAGAGCAATCCAATAAAGCCTCTGCACAGCTGATGAGAAAGAGTGGGCAGCATGGGGAAAAGGCTGATGCTGAAGAGCAGAAGGTTTGCCAAAAGGACAACAGGGAGGCTCAAAAAACACAGCAGGTCAGATGTAAATGGGAAAGCAAGAGGGCTAAAAGCAGACTTGAGGAAGATTTTGCCAGGTGTGCTCAAACCAGCAGTAAACAGCCCAGCAAATCTACATAATGCAGGGAGGCAGCTGGGGAGCTGCAGGGACAATGAGAAGAGCAAGGGGTGAGCACAGTGTGTGGGGATGGGGAGGCCATGGCAGAAAGGCCCAATGACTCCAATGTGTTTAGGGACATCCCCACCCCCAGCTCTTTTTTTTTGCCACAGGCAGGTGAGGGGGTCTAATAAATTTGAACAGAAGTCCTGGAAGGCTTGTCTTGGAGGGACAAGCTAAATGTCAGTCAGGTGCAGAAGTCGACAGTCCCAGAGGAACTCAAAGGTGGCCAGCAGGGAAGGAGCAGCAGGGAAACAGGCCCAAGCTGCAGCAGCAGAGAGATCTCCCAGCAGAGAAAAGTCTTGTTCCTTACAGGTCAGAGAGCCCAGTAGGGCAGAGGGTCCAGGACAGCCCAGGAGGTTTTCTTTCCCTGTTGAATTTGCAAGCAGATGCTGAAGATGATGGAGAAGCAGAAAGCTCTGCCCTGGCCTGCATGCTGTTTTAAAGGCTTCAGTCTGGGCTGTACCATAAAACTAGACTCCTCTGTCCTTGTCTAGCTCCTGGAGATGCTATTTCAGTGCTCTCCAGGGTATCCAGTGACATGCAGAAGCTGGCTGCAAGGATCCTCGAGGGCCAGGATCCTCATGGCTCTGACATTGTGTGGGAAACCCTYCCTGGGGGTCAGACCCTCTCAAGGGTGTGCAGGAAGCCCAGTGGCTTGGCACAATCTTTCAGTGTTTCTGCATGTCCTGACATGGAAGAGCAGAGCAGAACCTCCACGTGTCCAGACACTGGGCTTCTTGGAGTATTCCTATCCTGCAGCACAAACCATCATGAGCTCCTCTGTGGGGAACTGAGAATTTCCTTTTTCCAGGGAGGAAGTATCTCCTATTTTGAGTTTGGCTGGGGCAAAGGACTTTGATTTTTTTTTTTTTTCAGCTGATGCTAAGCCAAAGTTGACCATTGTTTTCCAGGGATGATGCTGACTGTAATCTGGGAAAGAGGAGGTGATAATCTCACGGCTGCTGGAAGCCACCCAGCAGTTCAGGGCCTGCTGAGCAGTCGGGGCAATTCATTGCCAGGCTGACATCTACACTGTATACCAACCTGCCTTGATACGGCACTAGGAGCAGGGCCAAAAGCCTCCTGCCAAGGAAGACTTGCAGCAGGTGTACTGGCTGCATTCTGGGTCTGTCTCCAAGAGATCAGCAGAGCCACATGCCCGGACCTCCTGTTTTAGGGCTGTTTCCTCTTGGTGTTATTTCCATGCAGGCAAAATGCAGCTATGAGCAGAGTGGTCATGCCCCCTCAAGCGAGCGGGACATGCAGTCCATACGACCATGCAGTGCACAGCATCCTGCTTGCCCCGTCAGGTCCTCCTCTTGCTGCCAGCCATGTGTGACCCATGTCTTCCCACCTGCATGCTGCTCACCCGCACCTAATCCAGAGAAAGCCACTGTAATTATAGTGGCCTGATACCGTTCTGCATGCAGGACCTGCTGCTTGCTAGGCAATGGTGTCACTTGCAGGAGGAGTCTCCTTTGAATTGCAGACTGGGCTTAGCCCCAGCTGCCAAAGGGTGCAGACTGGGCCATCATTGGGCTGGACCCAGCTCTCTCCTACCGAGACCATTTCATGCTTGGCCAGAGTTCAAGGCTCTCAGGATGCTCAGGCAAGCACTTGTCTGTCAATGAAGGAAGGATAAGGAACGTGCGTTTTTTTGTGTGTCAAAAATAAATAGCTTTTAAAGAGATCTCTTTGAAAGGGTTGGGAATGGGGAGCAGGAATTTGGCAGAGTTTGCCTGCTCTGTGGCTATCAGCCCTGACTCATGTCAAGCAGGGCTGATTTTGATTTGAACTGATTTGCAAGTCTCTGGAGAAAAAAGAGGAAGTGTGTGTTTGTGAGTGGAGCTTGTCAGGGGCACAGCACCCTTGGATAGGCCACCTAAGGGGGACGGGGCAGGAGGAAAAGCCTGGTGGGCCCAGGGAGTCCTCCAGGCAGGGAGCTCGTGGCTGTGGGTGGCCCCTATTGAGCCGAGCTGTGCCGAGCTGTGGGAGGGGATCCAGAGGGGCCAGAGACGGCAGCCAGGATGTCCTGACGTGGGAGGACTCCTCCCTTGCATGAGCAATTCAGGCCTCGTGGCTAAATTGGGAGTGCGGGGGAAGTCTGTGAGCTTTCCGGGCCCCGCTGGGTTTAACATAGCAGGGAATGTCTGGTGCTCTTGGCCCAGTGAGCCCCGAGCCTCACTGCAACAAGGGGAGGGGGGGCTTCAGGCAGGGCCCATGATGGAAGAGGGCAGCAGGGGACACAGTGACCTGGATCCCGTGCCCAGGAGAAGGGCTAGCACAGCGTGGTCCTTGCACAGATGGGCGATGGGAGCACAGGTTGGCTAGTGGCTCACCCAGCTCTACCTCCAAGGGCAGCACTAGGAAGGAGAARAAACTTGTGCCTGGTTACTGTCTGTGGACTGTCTCCTTGTACTCCCATAGCATCTCCAGTCATTGGATTAGGGATATTGGAGGGGACATGCTTATGTAGGCCATTAGGACCTGTTCAGGGGCTTGTTGACCATGAATTTCCCTCCTTCCTTTCTGACCTGCTGATCCTACCCAGCTCCACATACTAACCTGGCAGCAGGCTCCAGAAGGGCCCTACCGCTGGGGACAGAAATGCTTTCTTGGATGTGCTTTCAGTCTGTCTTTGATGAGTGCCAGCTAGTGCCCGTAGTGCTGCTATTGTGGAATCTGGTGAACGACAGCTCTGCATTCACCTCATCCACCACCTTCATGGCTTGTAACCCTCCATCATGCCCCCTTCCACCTTCTCATCTCCTAATGAGAGCCCCTGCCATGATAGTCTCTCCTGTGAGCCAGCTGCTCCGTCCCCTGGATCATTTTATTTCCTCTTCTCTGGACCGACTCCAGCTCCACAAGGACCCTCTCAAGCTGTAGACACCAGACCTGCACACCACACTTGTGGTGTGTGTGTGCGCACCAAGGTTTCATATGATGGCAAAGCTGTACCCTCTGTATTTCCCACAGGACTGTGAGGCAGGAAGGGAACCACGTGCTATTTTCCACACCCAACCAAGAGGCAGAGAAACCCACGTGCGAGCCAAATGGATGAGCCATGCAAGAAGCATCCGCCTTATCCCCTTTCCCATGAAATGCTTCTCTCAGCGTTTCTTTTGATGTGTGCAGAAGTATTGATTTTTCCCATGGAGTGGATGAGTCATGGAGGAGAAGGGAGGGAGCAGGGACAGCCAGGACACTCTGGATGCCTGTGCCAAGTGGGGAAGTGGGGAGGCTGTTTGAGGGAGCAGGTGTCACCCGAGGGTGCATGCGAAAGCCATGCAGCAGGAAGCAGGAGGGAGCTGGGCCAAGGATGCACAAGGCTCAGGGATCTGGGGCTCACTCTCTCCCTGCTGACGCTGCACAGGGGCTCCCCCAGTCCTGCCGAGGCTTGGGATGGGAATAGGGGGGGTTGCTCTCTGGCTGCCCTCCTCCTTCCCTGGGGCAGAGGTTACTGTGCGCATGGGGGTGAGCTCTCAGCTACGACTGTGCCGAAATAGTAGTTGTGTATCTGCCGGCTCCAGAGCCAGTGCTCTTGCTTGGCCTTATCTCTGTGTGTTGCTCAGCTCTTTTATTGCTGATAACTGGCTTGGGATCAGGCCAGGCCATCTCCATTGAATCATGACTCAGCCAAATGAGAGCTCGCTGCAGCACGTGGTTGGGGGCAGATGGCAAGAGGCAGCGCCCCGTGAGAGGCAGCGCTCTGCTCAGCCTTGCCCTGTCCTGGTGCAGCCTGCCTTCCTCATGCTGGGGGACCCATGCCTTGTGGGGCTGCAGATTGGAGCCTGTCCTGTCCCTGCTGAGGCAGGAGCTGATGGTGCGTTGGTCCCCTGGGCTCTGTTTGCCTCCCTGCCAACTGCAGCAACCTGCACCATCCTGTCCCCTCCGCATCCTCAGGAGGCTTATGGGTGGGCTGCAGATCCTGGAGCGTTTCTGCTCCTGACCAGGCCTCCGGCCACCCCCAGAATGACTCCTTCCTGCTCCTCTCCAGCCCCCTGCTAATGCATCTGCCAAAGCCAGCTGCTGTGGCTAGGTGTGGTGCCACTGTGGTTACAGCCTCCCCGGCCCCCCAGTCTGGATTAGCTCATCCCTTGTGCACATGGACGGGTAACGTGCTTCCCAACTTGGCCAAGATCTTGCGCTTGCCAGTTTCCCCCCTTTTGGGGAACATCTGGATTTCCAATTATTCCCACTCCCTGTCTGAGCAGCTTGGGTCCTTCCCAAACCCCCTCCCTCACTCCAGCATGGCCCACAGAACGGGACAGGGCCCAGGCTGCTAGCCGCGGGCTTTGCAAACCCCCCCCCCCCCACATGCCCTACGCAGCCTGTGCCTTTACCTAGGTGAGCAGGGCTCTTTTCTTTCACTCCGAGATGTCTGCTCTAAGCTGTGCAGGAGGGAGTCACAGGCCCCCTGAGCCTTGCCTTTGAGGAGGGAGCATTTCCCATTTCTCAGCCTGGGGGTAATTGTTATCTGAGTGACTCGACCCCCAAGGCTTTGACCTCCTTGCTTTGATGCTTTGTGGGCATCCTCACATCAGCCAGGGCCTGAAAAAAATGAGGGAGAAAAGGCTAGGGGGGAGGGAGAAGCTGGGGGATTCAAAATTAGTGCAGCAGAGCCTGGAGCACTTTCACTACGCATTGGTGCTCTGGGATCAGCCTGGGGTCACTGTAACAGAAAGGAGACCGGCTGTGGCCAGCACCATGTCCCTCACTTGGCGGGAAGGAGGGTCTCAGATATCTCCTTTGGCTGGATTTCATGGACACCTCCTACAGGGAACACCTGGACSCCCACACTGAAGAGGGTCTTCGACAGCTGCCAACTTTGGGGGTGAATTCTCCTGTTGGAAAACATAATCCTTCGTCATTTAACTCCCAACAACGGCAAGCAGCTCCATCCCTGACTACAGAGCTGTGACACAGATGATGCTTGGAGCGGGGGGAGGCCGCCAGGAAGGGTAGGAAACAGCCGATCTGTGCAGCATGGGTCTTTCCCCGACGGAGTTTACCGTGACGCATGGCCGGGTGGAAGGCAAACAGCTCCCGAACGATTTTTCACTGAGGGCTCGCAGCGCTGGGAATGTCGTTGTGGTATAGCTAAATGTCACGTCAAGGAGGCAGGTTACAAAGGCAGGCTCTGTCATGGACGCCGTGACTAAGGCAAGGGCTTAGTGACCGGCACAGACAGAAGAGCCTCCTGTCAATCGGGTGGTTTTCTGCTCCCTATGCTCRCTGCGGCCTTTGTTTTTCTGCCCGGCCGCTTGCCAAATGTTGTCCTTTGTCTTCTCGTCCCTCGCTGCTCCCCCTGGGCCCCAGCCCTAGGGCTCCTGCTGCTCTGTTCGCCCGCTTTCCCCCCCCTCCCCTACAAAAGCAACAGGTTTTCGGGGGAGCCAACGGTCACGACTTGCAGGGCATCTTCCCGGCCGGCAGCCACGAGCGACCCGGGGCTGCTCCTTCTGCCTGCAAGCACTGCGGCCACCGCTCACGCCCTGAGCCCGTCCCTCGTCGCACCGATTAGGACTCCTCTGGCCGCCCGGCAGCCAAGGGACACGCGGCCCTTTGCAGTGACTGTGCCGAGGCCGCTTGGGGCTCAGGCCGGGGTGGTGGTGGGGGGGAAACGTGGCCAGGCGCCATGTGTGCCAGCCTGGCGGAGACGGCATTTGCAAACGCCCTCCCTCCGCCAAAAACGAGGGAAGAACAGGCGAGTCGTCCTGCGGGGTTGCCACGGTGACACTTCTTTTTTGGCAGCCGGGCTGTCCGTGCCGCGGTGCTGGCAGGGGCCGCGTGCTGCCTGCGCGGAGCTGGGCAGCAGCCCCCTCCGTCCCCACGCTCGGCAGCTTTGCCCAGGGCACCCGCTGCCCCCAGGACACCCATTAGCATGGGGGGAGGCCACAAGGAGGGAAAGGACGGGAGCCGGGCACGGGAGAGGAAAGTGGGACCCTGGGGAAGCTACGCAGGGCGCTGACACGCAGAGACAAAAATGCTAAAACTTTGCTGGAGTCTGAAGCCTGCAGGGCAGAAGGGCCTTTTGGAAGGAGCTTGGGAAAGCGCGGCTGCAAGCAGCCGAACCGCCAGGAGAGCACCGCTGGTTTCCATTTGGTCGGCTTTCGAAAGAGCAGCCTCCCTGGCAGCATCCCCCCCCCCCCGGCCCCCCATGGTGGGTAGTGTTTGTTTGCTTGGGAAAGATGAGCCTCATTATCTGTCCGTTGTGGCTTTAAAACTTTAAAGCGCAGTGGGAGGACATTTTATTAGCATGGGAAACTGCTCTGGTGTCAGTGAGGCTGCAGCAAGACTTTTTGCATGGAGGTCCGCTGCATGGGGAAGATGCCTCCATGCCAGCGGGGCAGGCTATGGGGCCAGAGACCCACTAGTGCACGCAGAGCAGCGAGGAGGGCAGATGAACGGCCATGCAATTAAACGCCGTCCTGTTCCTCCCCTAGAGAATATGCGATGCCAGAGCGTGGCAGGCGCAGGGCAATTTCCCGCGGCACGGTGCGGGAGGCGCTGCAAGAGGCAGAGGGAGTGCGGCTGGGCTGGGCAGAGCCAGGAGATGCAGCAAGGAGGAACGGCGGGGTGCAAGTCAGTGCAGCGTTCTCCTCGATCCTGGCGCTTCCCGCTCGCAGCGATAACATCTTTGCTCTCGCTGAACTGCTGCCCGCTTAATTGTGTGGGAAGGGCCAGGCGGGAGGTCAGGGTAGCCCTGCTGTGATTTATACCTGGGGAGGCTCTGGGCCCGAGCTGTGCCGATAAGGATAGGAGAGTGTTTCCTCTGCTGATTGAAAGCACTGCCCAAAGCAATAACTGCAGAGTTGCCCTGCAACCTCTCGCACTCTGCAAGAACGTTCACCCCGTCTGTTCATACCGAGCCCATTAAAGGCTGGCTCGCTTTGAAGACACCGCCACTATCAAGAGAATTATTTTCCGTTTTTAAGGAGTTTTTTCCAAGCACCATCCTTGCCCCAGGACTCTCTTCCCACTTGCTACACATTCCCCAGGCCCGGAGCCACTGCGACTGCTCCTGTGTCCCATCCACCCCTCCGAAAACTGTGTGAGAAATGGCCTTGCAACAAGTCCGGGCTGCCACGTGTTGCCTTTTGTATGGTTTAGGTGCTCAGGCAATGCACATCAGCATCTACCTGGAAGAAAGGAAGCCAGCTGCAAAGGAAGAAAGGAGAAGTAAATCACTCAGCGTCCAACTGGGAAAGTGCAAATTTAACAGTTCTAGCCACGTAAAAGCATCCTGCACCCAAACAAAAAGCAGCTTTGGTGTCTACATATCACCTCTAGACCAAGGTTGTGCTAAGGAGCATTTGGCTCTGTGGCACAAGGCACAGTGTAAAGACACATAGTTAAAAGATGTATAGCAATAGCGATAGTGTGAGCTAGGAGTCGAGCAGCTGGATGTCATGGTTTATTCTGCTAGATCCCAGCCATTGCTTAGACTAAACATTGCCTCCGCCATCAGTGAATCACCGCTAGATCCGCTGGAAGTTTCCAGGGCTTGAATTTCAGAAACTTGCTGCCGCGGGGCACTAAAACACTGCAGAAGACAAAGCAAGGTGTGGCAGGTTTTGGAGGGATTATCTTGCCTTAGACAGAGGATAGAGCTGGAGGGAGATGAAAGCTGGAACAGGGGGAGGAGGTGAAAGCGGGAGGTAGCACAAGCTCTAAAGCATTTCCCTGCATGGAAAGGTGAGGCGAGGTGCGCTGAACCGCCTGGGGTCTGGCACCCCAGCACCCTGGCAAGGGCTGATGGTGCCCAGGGTCCCCTAGGGCCTCCTGTCCCATCGAGCTTGGCCAGGCGCGAGGTTCAGTGCATGGACAGCCAGGAGAAACCAGGGTGGCAGCGAAAGGCTCAGGGGTTTCCATGGCCCCCAAGCGCACAGTGGGGAGGAGATGGCTTGCTCCTTCAAGGGCCGGGCCAGGCAGGGTAGGGCCAAGAGGGCATGGGGCTCCCCAAACACAGCACCCTTCCCTGCTGGGCAAAACCGGGCCGGCCGGTGCCTCCGGGGCTTGGTTATGGGGAGAGGAGGTGGAAGGGTGAGCTCTGCTCACTGATTCACTCACTTGTTCAAGACCAGGCTTGATTTGAGAGCCGAAATCCATTGGCTTGGCGGAGCAGGCAATGCCGGGGCACGTCTCCGGCACACGGGCCTGCCGGGCGGTGCAGTTGGCAGGGCAAGGGCATTCAGCCGCACGCCAGGGCCCTTCAGCCAGGTGCCCTTCATCCCCCAGCTCGTGGGTGCCGCTATGCTCCTCCGCGCCCACCGCGGGAAGGGAGCCGGTGGCGCGGGGCCGCCGCAGAGCCCCAGGGTGCCGGCGGACGGGCGG
>NW_020450981.1:29863-36393 GCF_003343035.1 Apteryx rowi
GAGCCGGGCCGAGCCGCGCACAGCCGCGCTCCCGGCACCCGACGGGCACCATGCGCCCGCGGTGAGCACCGGCGCCCGAACGCGTCGCGGGGGAGTCGCGGGGCAGGGGAGCAGCGGGGTCGGAGCACGTCGCCGGGGAGTCGCAGGGCAGGGGAGCAGCGGGGTCGGAGCACGTCGAGGGGGGTGCAGGGGCAGCGGAGCACCGGGACCGGAGCCCGCCTGGGGGGGTGCAGGGACAGGGAGCAGCGGGGTCGGAGCACGTCGCGGGGGGTGCAGGGGCAGCGGAGCACCGGGGGGCGGTCAGGGGCTGCTGCGCTGTACCGGAGTCTCGGGGGTCGTGGCCGCACCGTGCGTGGGTCCCGGGTCGCCAGGGGGCTGCCGGGATTGGGGCGCACCGCGGGTGCCCGGTGGGGGGGGGAGGAGTGCAGGGGCGCGCCGGGCTGCACCGAGGGTGCAGGGGGGCCCCGGAGCTGCGGGGAGGCGTAACCGCTTGGTCTCTGCTTCCCTTGCAGGTGTCCCCTGCGGCGGCTGCTGCTCGGGCTCTTTGTCCTGCTGGTCCCCGCCGCTTTCCAGGAGCCGGGTAATGTGAGCGGGACAGAGTGCCAGTGGGGTGCTGTGGGGTGGACAGGTCCCTCCTGCTATGCCTGGGGGGCGGTGGGCACCAGTTTTGACCCCCCTCCCCTCCTTCTCTTGCTGGCCTGTGGGGTGTGCTGCTCCGCAGGAGAAGTGGCTGCAAAATCTGCCCTGCTGCCGGTCAGGCACGGGTTGCATTTCCCACCAGGGATGAAACCCCAGGTGAAAAGTGCGGGTGTGCCTCCGGTCTGTGTGTTTGTGTGTGTAGCAGTCTCCAAAGTGAAGGGTAAAGGGGGATAGTCGCCCCCTGCCACTGAAGAAATGGTCATGTCCATCATAGACACAGAGGGTAGCAGGACAGGGCTCTTGTGCATCCTGTAGTCTTGATGGGATGCCAGGGAAGGATCCTGGAGAAGTGCTGTGCCAGGCAGTGCTTGAGAGAGGACCTTGGTTTGGTGCCCCTGAGGAAAGCATGCTTTGGGGGCTTGCTGTGATGAGAGCGAGCCCTGGGGCTCGTCAGGCCCATGCTGGACATGTGAAAGATGGGGTGACATTGCCCCAAAGCGGTCGTGCTCTGTTAATGGTTTCTGCCCTGTTGTTGAAGTCCTGTCTGTGGCTGCATATCCTTGGAAGCATTGCATGCCGCAGAAAGCCTCAGGCACGTGTCCCAGAGATGCAACACCTCCCATGCCGCTTATGGGCTTTCTCCGGTCTTTGGAGCTTGGAGAACGACCCGTTCCGGCTCTCAAGCCGCTTATACCCTCGAGACGGAGGGTGGAATTCAGCACTGACTCAGCTTTCCAGCCTTGCTTTGGCTACGGGTGGGGCGCAGGCCATTTTCCCACTGCCTGAGTGCACGAGCAGCCTGTTTGCGCGGTGAACTTTACCTCCCCTCCTGGGAAGCTTCCTCCCGGCTGCTGGGCTGGTTTAAAGCCCTCCACCCCTTCCAGCCACAGCCAGCATCTGTGAGTGCGTGCCAAATGCAAAGCAGGCAGAGAGCAGTGACTGACAAAGCAAGCCCTTGACCCGCTTGTGGCCCAGGAGCCTCCTGAGGATCTCCCTTACACAGTGTAGATAGCTGGGCTGGACTTGTGTGAGACTCGCACCGTGGAGCCCCAGGGCTGCTGTGCACTTCTGCCTCCCAGTGCGGCTTTGTCCTGGGGCCACGCTGACTCTGCTGGGTGAAGTGGGGGAGCATGTAGTGAGCTGGGGCATCTCTTGGCTCGTTAGGATTAATTTTGGTGCCTGATGGTGAGAGTCAATGGTAAAATGCCCCCAGGTGGAAGTGTGTTGAGAGGTTTGGTTCACCTGCACTCTGCTTGCAAAAAGTGCTGAACTKCTGCAATTGCCTCAGCCCATCAGTGATCCAAAAAGCAGCAAGAATGACTTTTCTTCAGGGAGATGTTTCAGTTGGCTTCTGTTTGTGTTATGTACTGTAGCCTCTACAGCAAGCTAAGAGGTGTTGCTCATGCCCCTGTCTTTCATCTCTGTCCTAGGTTGTGTGTGACGCGTGTTGGCAAGTGGCTGCCCTGCTATAAATGAGCTGGAAGTCACAGGCATGCACTGGGCTGTGAAATTGGTGGATTATTTACAGGAGCAAGACTTTATGCCGTCTAGGAATAGCTCAGATAGCGCCATGCAGAGGCTGGTACTGCTTTTGGCTATGTCACGCTCTGCCTTACTGGGGTCACGCTCCAGCAGTGGGATTGTAGCCTGGAGCACGTGACAGCAGGAAAGAGCACGTGGCCCCCAGTCCTCCTCTGCCTCTCTGTGCAAGAGCCCAGCACACAGCAGGGAAGTCAAGGGTGGTAGCATGCACAGGCCTGACTTCACGTGAATCTGGCCTGGCCGTTTGCAGGTTAACAGGGATGCCCAGCACTCCCGGAGCATGTCTGGGAATATTTGGAGAAGTTGTAGAAATAGCCTGAGCTGGATTTATGACCCTGCTTTCTGTTGCATGGGTGCCTGCGGTAAAGACTCCCCAAGGACTGCTGAAACAAAGTGCCTCTTAGAGGTCTCCAGAGAGAAAAAAATTATTCCAATGTGAAATCCTGAATCAACTATTTTAAGTTCCTGGAGACTGTCCAGAACAGCAGACCAAGTCTGAGGGCCAGGAACTGTTTTAATAGTGGTTATTCAGAGCTGAAGTGGCTAGTCACTCACCGCCCCCTCCATCCGGTGCCTCTGCTCCCAGCATGGGCAATGCAGGGTTTGCCAGGATGATTTGTGAGCTAAAGGTGCATCCCGTGCTGTTTGAACAGCCTGTGCGGGCATCTGGGGAACTCCCTCCTGCTGCGTTGCTGAGCCTTAGCATGGTAAATGGAGGGATTAGGTGTTTGGGGAGCGCATTTTACGCTGGTGACACCTGCTAGCAGGGATGGAAACGCCTGAGCTAGTTTCCCCCTTTAAAGTCTTACGTGGAGCAAGAGATTTCCTGCCATGGTGCTCATGAGCACTGCGTATCACAAGGGATCGGGCTGTCTCTGGCCAGGAGCAGGTGATGGTGTGTTGTGGGGGAAGGTAGGGTTTGCTCCATGAAAATCCCTTTAAGTCCACACCAATTGCTCTTGGATGTTTCTCCTGTGGCATCTTGCACCAAGGGAAAGCAGGTCATGAACTGCTGCCTCCAGCTTTTTCTCTCTCCTTTTCGGCCACAAGCAGGGAAGTGCCTGTTTCGCCCAGATGACTTGGCCGTCTCCCAAAGGCAGGCTGCGAATCGGGTTTTAAAGAATTTGAAAGAGTTTTTTTTTCTCGGTTCAATGTCCAAGGACTGCCGGGCCTGTTCTGCCAGCCGTCCTTTGTGATGGGCTCCCTGGGAATGTTTGTTCTGAAGGCTATCCTGGCGTGGAGATAACCTTTCCATTTATCTGCCTTCCTTGCAAATTTGGGCACTTAGCTGTCTGGAGCTTGTCTTGGTTTTTATCGCCAGATCTCCAGGATCCTCCACCGAGAGCGCGTAGCCCAGCAGGTGATCAGTGAAGGGCTGGGGTGGGGGGCATCTGCAGAGAAGGTGAGGTAGGTACGGTCCTGAGAGCACGTGGGAATCGGTGCATGTGTGGAAGGGCTGTGGGTGTCCCATGGGCCAGTGCGCTGACTGTGAGTGTGCACAGGGCAGTGGCCTGATTTGGGGCGAGGGGGCTTGGGTCAGGCACCAGGGAAATCTCCTTCCCCAGGAGGAGGGCAACTCTGGGACAGGTCCCCAGAGATGGGAGATCTCCATCCTTGAGGTTTCCAGCCTCAGCTAGACATAGCTGGGGCCACCCTGATTGGATGTTGGGGATAGCCCATGTCTCTGAGTCTGTAAGGAGGCCTGATGTCATTAAGTGTCTCTTGCATTGGACTTTTCTGTGTTGTTTCTGGGTTTGGGAGGGGTTGGTACCTTGAGGTCTCAGCTAACAATGATTAGAAGGCCTAGCTGTGACAGGGCAGTCGCACCTGGAAAGCAGAGCTGCCTGCTCCCTTAATTATATATAGCAGTTGTCTGGACTTCTTTCTACGAGCATAAAGGCTTGAGCTTGATTTTATTTCCATCCTCGGTGGCTTGTTGGTTTTAATGGTTTGGATTCTTTGCAAACACGTGCTGTCAAAGATCAAACAGGTGTCGTGCAGAGAGATTTACAAAGTGTGACATAACTGCTTTGGCATCAGTGCTCAGGGATTTTTGACAGGTGGATCTGAGCTTTCACGAACATTATTTTAAGAAGTTTTCCTACCACTTAGGAGAAGCGCTGCAGGGGATATGTCACGGGCAGTGCTAGCAGATGCTGGTTTAGCTGGGGGAGAACTTCTCAGCCTGGCATCRGAAGTGAGGCACTTTCTGTGTTATGGGAAGTAGGGAGGGGGCTGCTTCCTATTTTGGAGCTGACATGGAGGGCTGTGGATTTTGGCCTGCCTCTAATAGCACCAAGTGCATGCACCGTCCAGTACCCTTGGGCATCTCTCGGCTTTGAAAGTGTTGTTGGGCTGCCGTGGCCTTTGGGATGGGGTGAAACGGCTGGAGAGGGTGCTGTGCTTGGGAGACTTCATGAGCACTTCGTCTCCTTATCAGCGGGCAAGATGTCTGTTTGCAAAGCCTTATTTGGGACACCAGGCTGCTGCAGGAGCGGGTGGGCAGGGAGAGCTGCTCTTGCCTGCGTGTGAGCCCTGGGCTGCAGGAAGCTGGAAGGGGCCAAACCCATGGACACCTCCCTCCAGCAAAGCTGGACGCCCCATTGCTCTCACGTGTGGCTCCTAGTCCATCGCGGTTGCTGGCCTGCAGATAAAGCTTCCTCCTGCTCATTCTGGGGAGGAGGGAGCAGAGCTGAAGCACTGGGCAGGCTGTCACTTCCCTGCTGGGACACAGAGGCTAAGAATAGCTGCCTCTTGCCTCTCTTTGGATGGCTGGGATTAGGCAGAGCGGCGACTCTGCAGCGGCCTTTTGGCAGGGTGGGGGTGGACAGGGGCAGCGCAGCCTGTTTGCTCTGTGCCAGTACCCTGGGGACAAGGGACAGTGCCAGCGGTTGGGCCCTGACTGTAGCATCCACATAATGCCAGGACCGCTGCAGTCCCTTGCATCTTCTTGGTGGACATCTAAGGGTGTTGTGAGCATGCAGAAATACAAGGCAAAGGAAGAGAGGCAGAAACAGTAGCAACATTTAGCAGGTGCTTGCAGTCAGCAGGTACTTAAATGTTGGGCTCTGCTCTGCCAGCCAGCTTGAAAGGCAAGGGGTGGCCCTTGGTCTCTTAGCCTGAGGGCAAAGATCTAGTGGGCGATGAAGCGGTAGGGTAGACTGTTTCCCTTGCAGTCATACTTTGATTTCACACTCCTCTTTCCACTGCRGTGTGCAGGGTTGCAGAGAGCAGCCCTGAGCATGGACTGCGCCCAGGCCCAGGCTGAGGGTACAAGAGGAGTCTGCCTGCAGGCTGCAGCACAGCTCCAGTCGGAGGATGCTTTGGGGCTGGAAACTTGTTCCTTTAAAAGAAAAAGGAAACGGTGGTCCTGCAGAGCAGTTTCTCTCCCAGGCAGGAGTTTTCCCTTTGCTTCCTTGGAGGCAAGTGAACATTTCAAGCCCTGATCCCAGTCCTTGTGGTTTTGCAGCCTCGTGTCTGGGCTCAGTCTCTCCAAAGTATCTTTTGTCCCGAGTTCAGACTAGATTTCAGGTTTCCGTGTGGGCAAGGTGAGCTCTGCCCAGGTTTCTCTTGTGCCCTGCATGGCTGTGAGCACCTGGGAACTCCCTGCTGGTGCATGTTCACAGGTGAACAGAGAACTGGGCTGATTTTTTTCTGTGGCTGCTAGAAGATACTGTGCAGGCTGTATCAAATCCTGGGAGAAGTGGGGATTTCTGCTTTGAACAGCAGGCTCGTTGTGGTGTTCCTTATTATTTATTTTGTTCTGCAGCTGTAATAACCTCTTCTTAGACTGTTTATTTCAGCGCAATATGGGCTCTGTTGAAAGAGCAAGTCTGAGCACTTAGAGAAGACAGGGTGCTCAGAGGAACAAATTTTGCAGTTCTGTTTCAAGCATCATTGCAAGGTTAAAAACAGAGAACTGTGCTGCTGGAAAGTAAAAATAGTCTTTTCCCTTGTGGGGGGAYATCACCACTTCTTTTTAAGGAGGCAAGAGTGTGCGCAGGTGGTATGGACCAGGGAGCAAGCCCAGAGGGTGAGGACTGATCTGCAGATGCATATGCCTGTGAGCTCAGAGCCCTAAAAGGATGCTGAGGACCCTGGTGCAAAGGCAACAGGGCTGCCACTGGTTGCAGATCAGCCTCCCATGAACACCTATGGGGTGCCTGGGAAAACATGATGGAGCTGAGGTCTGGCCTTATCCTTGGCTGTTCAGGATAGTGAGGGAGACCTGAGAAGGGATGTTGTCATCCCTGTCGTGTCCTGGAATGCTGGATTGAGAACTGGCTGAATGGCAGAGCTCAGAGGGATGTGATCAGCGGTGCAGAGTCTAGTTGGAGGCCTGTAGCTAG
>NW_020450981.1:36930-105401 GCF_003343035.1 Apteryx rowi
AGCAAGTCCAGCAAAGGGCTACAAAGGTGATTAGGGGACTGGAGCATCTCTCTTATGAGGAACAGCTGAGAGAGCTGGGCTTTTTTAGCTTGGAGAAGAGAAGGCTGAGAGGAGATCTTATTAATGTGTACAAGTATCTGAAGGGAGGGTGTCGAGAGGATGGGACCAGACTCTTTTCAGTGGTGCTGAGTGACAGGACGCGAGGCAAYGGGCACAAACTGAAACACGGACAATTCCATCTGAACATGAGGAAATACTTTTTCACTGTGAGGGTGACAGAGCACTGGAACAGGCTGCCCAGAGTGATTGTGGAGTCTCCTTCTCTGGAGATATTCRAAACMYGCCYGGATGCAATCCTGTGCAATATGCTCTAGTTGACCCTGCTTGAGCAGGGGGGTTGGACTAGATGATCTCCAGAGGTCCCTTCTAACCTCAGCGATTCTGTGATTCTGTGATTCACTGGCTGATGTGTCCTCCAGTGAGTCGGCGTCTTGTTGGCACAGCTATTTGAGCAAACCCAGTGCTGGCGCAGAGGCAGGTGGAATGACCCATTCTTTTAGGTGAGCCTGAGATGTTTCACCCTTGCATATGTGCAGTTTTACTAATTTACCAACTTCTCCTTTCCAGCTGCTGGGTCTCACTCTGGTTTGATGTCTTGGTTTAAGTTTCCCTCCACTGGAAATCATCTCCTTCTTCCAGAGCATTGAATAGAGGATAGCGAAGGGTTCCCTCTGCCCAGCTGTTTTGGGAGGCAAATGGTCTCTGCTGATGTGTGACTCTCTGTGGTGCATCYTTCCAGTGCTAAAGTTCTCATGTTTCTTCCCATGGCTCAGGGGTAACCTTGTCCTTGGTCCCACTGCCTAGGAGCCCTCCAGTCGCCGGTGGCTGCAGTAAGCAGGTGTCTGCTCCTGTTGGCTCTCTTTTTTGCCAGCTCTCTAGTGTCTGAGTGATTCTTTGCTTCAGGGAGGTCTGAGAGGAGCCCTATTCCGATACGATCCTTGGAGTGGAGCTGGAGCCACCCTTTGTGGTTGGAAAAGATGTACAGAGAAATTGGGTTCAAGGAGGAGTACTTGCTCCAGGTCTGGAAAGCAGAGGAAGAAGAATCTCCTTGTGTACCCCTTGCWCCCTGCAAGCAGCCACAGATGACCCTCCTGCATTCTAGCTAATGTTTCCCTGCATCTTGCCTTGAGAAATGCTCTGAGTTTGGGGCTGCTTTGCATGAGGCAAGGTCTCTCGGAGGGAGAGAGTTGAGAGGAGAAGTTAGAGCAATTGCCACTTCTGCTTTGGAGTTTTGCTGGGAGGGGTGTGCCCAAAGAAAGTTCCAGGGGTGGCAAATGGAGGTGGTAGGAGGACAATGGTCTGAATCATGCAGAAAATTGCTCGAGGGGTTGACATGGCCTGGCACAGAGTAGCAGAAGGGAACAGAGCTTGAAGATCCAAGAGATTGCCATGCCCTGCATGCTTGGGACAAGGGCTCAGCAGTTGCGCGGAGAAGCATTAGTGGGGATTTACAGGGTTTCATCCACCACCTAGTATTGAACCTGAGATGACCAAGGGAGGGAGACTTGGAGGCTGCTTGGTCATGAGTTGTGGGGCTGGCAGGGGCTGCTGTGCAGCTTTGCTAGCAAAGGCTTGCCTACGCCTCATTTCTCCTGCTTTGTTCCCCCAACTGCTGTTTTCCTTTGTACGTGGTGTGTATTTCTCTCCTGCACTGATCTGGTTAATGGCAATTGCTACAGATGATAGTCTAAGTTCTGAAACAACAGTCCCAGTGAGTGCACTCTGTCTCTTCCAGAAGTTGGATAGTTTACCAAGAAAAGAATTAATTCTGGCATTTCAGTAGAGAGTTCAAAGCATTAAAGGAGACATCTGGGATTAAATATCGGATGTATATCAGCAGCTCAGAGGTACGGGATTAATAAAGCATTTTAATGATCTTCTAGCATATCTGATGRCATTTGAGAATGTGCTGGGGAGGAGCAGTTTCCAAGAGCGTCCTGTGCATCTCTCTGACTGTGTATACAGCTTGGGGGGGTTGTTTGGAGACAGCATCTCCTGCGATGAATGGGGAGCTTTTGCTGGGCTCCATTTCAYCTCATAGCTTGATCTCTTCTCTCTGGATTGGGGGAGGGTGGGGCCCTCTCGCCAGTTTGGGTTCATCACCCACATATTTGTCAAGCTGGTTTGCTCTTCCTTTGGGTACCCAAGTGTGTTTGTTGTGGCTTTTCCTGGGATTCCTCAGTCCTGGGCAGCCAGCAGCAGTGGAGATGTAGCCACCCTCTGGAAAGATGGGCAAGGTCTTGCTGAGAGCTGGTGCTCAGAGGAGTTGCAGAGAGTTGGATGATGACATGGAAAATATCAGCCTCCGCAAAGGTGTTGGCTAGATCCAATATCCCCTGAATATCAAGGAGTGGGAGAAAGTCCCAGCCCCTGACTCTGTGGGTAGTGGAATGTGTGTAGTAGCCCAGTGCGTGTGCGTTTTTGGCTTTTAGCATCRTACTTGATTAACGTAGAGAGTGTTGCCAAAGATGTAATTGAAACAAAGAGCTGAACAGGATTTAAAAAATGGTTTGGACATTTATACAGTTAACGAGGACTTCCGGGGTTGCATTAATGTGGATTCAAAGCTATTAGGAGAAATGTGAAAGCAAAGGGTGCAAAGCATGGGGAAAGGTGGAACAGGCTTAAGAGAGCAGAGGGCAAAAATGTRTGGTGTTTTTTGGGAGCAGCCAAAGAGCACAGATGGAAGGACACCATGGTGGGAAAACCTTAAGAGCACACAGCCAGGATGACTTACCAAAGATTTCTGGGAAATTCCTGTGGCTAACACACTTGGTATGATACTTGCACAGATTTGGACTGAGTATTAAATTGTTTGGACACTAGTAAGTCTGTCCCCCCCGTGAAAGCTCAGCTCTGTTATTAAATCCTAATAACGAGTGAAAAGCCTTTGTTAAACAGAAAGCTTGTTGTGTTTAGATATGGGATGCAAGATTGCATTTTTTTGTTTGTTCGTTTGTTTTCCAGTCAGTGAGAGCAGGGTCACCTTTGGAGTGGGATGGGAGGTTAGTGGCAAAACCGAGGGGTTTCCCTTCCCGGTGCCCCATGCGTTTGCTAGGGTTTGCGTCTGCACTCGTTACTCTTCGGGTGTAATGAGATGTCAGCATATGTTCTGTTTCTTGGTTTGTTTTCCATCCCCTCCTGGGCACGCGAGAGACTGCAAGCCAGAAAACCTCGCAAGCAAAGGATTTTAGGCATGCGTGCAATTAATAAACTTGTTGGGCGTTAGAGGACCGTTCCTGAGGGCTGGAGGCATGATGGCTTTTGCTCGCCCTACCAGCAGTTGGTCTGGGCTGAGGAAGGAGTCAGGAGCCGGGGGCTGTTTTTTTTGAGAGTGGCAGGTAGGAACCAAGCTTGGGAGCTGGGCCGCCAAGGACTCGAGACCCTGCAGGTTATGGGGTTGTTTATCGAGCAATGCTCTTGAGAAGAGCCGTGCTCCTAGCTTTGACCAGAAATGCCATCTGGCAGGAGTGTCTTCCATGCTGAAGGCTTTCTCAGCAAGCAACATCTGGCCTGGAACATCTTGTGTCTGGTAGTTTTAAGTTAAAAAGGGTGCTTTTGTGGAGTTCTTAAATTGCTTTTTTTGGCATTGTGTCCCAGCTCTTTTTACAAGGAAATTGGTCATTACTGAGCTTTATTGTATTTTTATTTTATTCCCAAGCTTGATCTGCTCATTTCTTCTTCTCGGGCCGAGGGCTTTGAAGATCCTTCTCTTCCTATGACCGCTTCCCTGAGCAAAAGCATTGCCCTTGTCTGCAGGTTATGGGCAGCTCCTTGTACWTAAGAACAGGCTGGGGTGCAAACAGCAGTGAGGGCACCTGGAAATATGCTCCACAGCTTGCGATTCTTGTGCTATCATCCCAGCATTCTTCACAGCATTGCTGTTGACATAAATCTTGAATTATTATTTTCTSTGTCAGCCCAACGGCCCTTAAAGCTATCTCTGATTTTATAATTGGTAAGTAAGCCACCTGTCTCCCCTCCAGTAAATGCTGTTGTTAAACAAGTTTTTTTTTTTTTTTCCCCTCCCCTTCTAGTTAGTCTGTAACTTAATTGAGTTGGGGCCTGTTGACTTTTGGATAAACTTCACCTTTTTGATAACCCCCGATAAGCACGCAGTGCTTGGTTACTGTGATAGTGCTGTGGATGTTGGCTTGAGACCCGTCTGCTGTCCTTACAGCCTTGTGACGTTCCCAGCCAAGGAAGCCAAGTGTGAAGGTATTTCTCCCAAGGAAGCAGGTTGTGTCTGATTTGCAGTCTGATGCACAAGGTTTTAACTGGTTGTTGCTGCTGGCTGGTCCCAGACAGCTGATACGGTTGACGGTGTTGGATTAGGGAACTCTGTATTTGTTCTGGCTGGCAATAGGCTTTAATTATTAAACAGGTAGCAATGCGAGATCAGGGAATGCAAAGAGTGCCAGAAGATTTTTTTCCCCCCCTGCCAATGTGGGAACTGTGTGTTTGCCGAGATGGGTGTTGCTGGGGTGTTGTGCTTTCTGCTGCGTCTGCCCGGGTGGGGATTACTAGGGTCCTCCCTGATGGGGGAACGAGGCAACCTGCGCTCATTTATGCATATGCTTGGTCTGGCAGGCGGGTGAGGAGTGGATGCTGGGGTAGCGAGGCAGCTCTGGGGTCCTCTGCTCTCCTCCTCTAAACTTGCTTTGTCTTTGATTCTTGAACTCCCCAATCCCCAGATCCCTGCTGTCCAAAAATATTCCCATGTCCGATATGGAGTCCATGAGACAGATACCCTCACCGTACCGCTGCCTTCGCCTACAGCACGCAGGGATGCCGTCTCTCCTGCTTGAAGCGAGCATGCAGACCTAAGCCTGCCTTCTGGTCTCTGTCCCAAAYGTGGTCTCCCTTCCTCTTGGATGTTGTGGTTTAAGGATCTGGGGTTTGTTCGTTCCTGTCGGGATGGAGCAGGGCTTCCAAGCCCCATGTGTGTTATGCATCTTGGCAAGGTRAAACGACTGCTTGTCTTGTTCTAAGCCAGCTCCCCGGGGCCATTCCTGATGGGAAGGCATCTTTTCAGCATGTTCTTTCCCCTCTGGCCCCAAAACGCTCTCCAGAAAGGCCAGGGTCCACATCTTGGGAAAATGCAGGCTCAGAGGGAGTGCTGACTAAGAGACCCTGGGCTCAGCTTCAGTGCTGGGGCAGTGGGTACTCACTGCTTCTGGAAGAAATGCCCTGATTTGGGGAGTCTTTCTGGGTGGTACTGGGGACCCTGCATCCCAGAATATGCATTGCCAGTCAATCATAGCCACCAGAACAGCCACACAGTTTACCCCTCTCTTGAGCGGTTGTCTGGACTTTCCAATCCCCTTTTGCAGCCCTCGCTCCTGTTGATCCTGAGACATTTCCAAAGCTCTTTCCCAGGTGTGCTCTTCCAGCATAAAACAATGATGCTCCAGAAGCTAGAGGAAAGCTGTAATAACAGACATTGCCKGCAGGTTTTTGCTCCTCAACTCTTGAACAGCTCTGATGCTTGCTCTCATCCTAGGAATTGAGCTTCTGGTTACTCAGCTGCTTCCCAAGTGCCTTGGAGCCCCTCCTGGGGCAGCTAGGCCTTGCCCCAGCCCCAGAGCAGGGTGAGCCCCAGCCTCCGCAGGATTTTTAAAATGGATTCAGACATCGTGTCCCCCCTCACCCCAGTATGAGCCAGTGCCCCTGAGGTGTAATTCAGGCTTTGGCAGTGGAAGAAACATGCTGGTGGTCACTCTGGCCACAGTATGTTTTGTTAGGGCACTGCAAGACTGATTCATGTTGCAAGCCTGGTCTCCGAGAGGGAGCTGCTGCCAGGCATCTCTCCAAATCCAATCTTGCTTGCCAGCTTGAAGTCATCATCTCCCCTTTTGTGCGGGGGTCCCAGAGCAGGAGCCCCCCACTCCCTCYAACAGCCCCCTCTCTTATCTGTCCCCAGAGAGGTGGTGTCAGTAGCTGGTGTCCCTCCTTCCCTCCGTTAGGGACCCCTAAGGTACAGAAGYTGCGTGAAAGCAAGTATAAAATCATTCTTCAACCTTGAGATGAATGTGCCTGAGATGAAACAGTAAAGCACAAAGTCCAGCCTTGGTCCATTAGGTGGAACAAGRTGAATGTCTCCGTTTCCCTGCCTTGGAAGGGGTCATGTCCTACCTGGAAAGATAAGTCCCGGTGTCAAGTGTGGCACCCGGACGGGAGGTGGGGTTGCCCAGACCTGGGACTCATGGATTACATGGAGCCCAAGGCAGCAGCATGGGTTGAGTTTCCCACTCGCTAATACCAGCATCTTCCCAAACTTGGTCCCGCGGCTGTCCTGCAGCAGAAGACATTGTAGTGTTTGTTCTTCTGCATGCTGAAACCATAAGACTCCAAATCCAGCATTCATTAGCACAGTGCTTGTGCTTAATAACCACTTGCATTGCTCACGAGATTAATTTGCGCTCCACTATTGAGCATGCGCRAAGCCCATGTGTGGAGTTATAACTCTGAGGCCACAACGGGGAGGGTCCCAGAGCCTGGAGGCCCTGCGTTTTGTAAGGACGTTACCACCCACTGTGTTGGGAGCGGGGTTTCGCCTTCCCAAAGCCCCCAAGCRCTGCACGTGGCATTGCGTTGCATTCCTCCTCTGCAACGGGTCAGGAGGTGTTAACATGAGAGAGTGTCTTTATGTCCAGAGGAGAGTGAGCACAGGACAGCGCTTGCCACAGACCCTGTGGACATGGACATCATTGGAGATGTCCCCAGTACATCCCAAATCACAGAGCAAATGAGGACGAATGCRGGAGAGGCCTGGGTAAAGCTTTCTGTGCATGGCTGGCTGATACTTTCCCRGTCCTTCCTCCTCCACTCGGTGCCTTCCTACCTGGGATATCATATTATCCTCCCAGGCAAATTCAGGGTGCAGATTTAATTCCCAGTCTAGGCAGCAGCCAGGCCAACCTAAAAGATGATGTCTGTGGCTGAATTTGGAGCAGCAATTTGGACACCCCAGGCAGTTCTCCAGCCTGTGGAGCCTGAGGTGGGTTTGGGTCTAGCTGGCAGTGCCCAGCCTGCAGCTAGGTTATCCCACTGGAGAGATGGAGGTTGGCTCGCCTGGGAGCTCGCTGAGCATTTTGGGCTGTAATGACGTGGTACCTGCATCATTTGAGCATGTGGCATGCTGTTTTCTCCTAGCAAGACCTGCATCTGGTGTGCCTGCAGATCTGTTAGCCAGAGCTTGCTGCAGCCTTGTTCAAGGGAAATGGAGGTGAAAACTTGTATTTCTGCATATASTTGTTCTTTCTGCTGCTTTTTGGGRTACTGCCACATATTAGGTTTGCTGTTAAATTTCTGTATCTGTGCTGGGACAAGCCAAATGCTACAGCCAGTCCCTGCGAGTGCRGATTTTAGGCATGGGGCCACCTTGGCTGACTTCTAAGCCAGCGAGTGCCTCCAGCCCCGTGGTGTGTCTGAAAAGCAATGGTCATGGGGCCTGTCCTGGCATAAGGATGAGCTGTCACCATGCATGCCTGTCCTGTGACGGTGTTCAGACTGGCCTTTTTCCTGATAAAGCTCCTAAATGGATGGCAGCCTGGCCAAAGGTTTGCTGTCTGGCCAGATTTTCGCTTGGGTGATTTACTTCAAGTAATCCCCTGAGCAGTGCTTTACCCCCAGTTGCTTTGGCTGTGCCCCGCAGCTCAGGGAACAACAGGCACCATTGGGACAAACCACTCCCAGCCAGGTTATTTGGCCTGAGTGCCCCCCAGATATCCTCGTGGCAAGCAGCGAAAGGGAAAGCTTTGCTGGAAATACTGAGGTTTTAGGTTTCGCCCCAGGTATTTGGAAGAGAAAAGCCCTGCTGTTTTCCTGGCGGAGTATCTCATGGCCGGCCGGCTGCTGGATTTGGCAGCCATCTGTGCMTCTGGAGTATCAGTTGTGGGCAGCCCTGCTTTGGTTACAGGCTTATCAGTTWGTCACCCCTGCCATGAGATAAGCTCAAAGGTGCTATTGTCAGCCCCAGYGGAACAGCTGTAACCAGAGGATAGTGCTAGCATCTACAGAAACATTTGGAGGGAGTTTTCTAACCTTTTCCCACTGGTTAGTTGGGATGCTGTCAGATAAAATRTTGTTTTATAACAAGGTACTGCGTTTTTTTGGTGGGGAGATGGAGATGTCGGGCTGCAGCAAGCTACAAAGGCTGATGGACTGGGGGATCTTCTGATGCTTCCAGCGTCCTCCCTGCATGTAGTGCCTGATGGGATGGGGCAGGCTGCCTGCAGCCCTGAACAGCCCTGTGTGTGCAGGTGGGTCCCTCACTTGGCTAAACAAGGCAGAAGAAGGCAGCAGCATGACTTGCAGCATCGCGTGCAGCCACTCAATGTCTTTAGTAAGGAAGTTTCTCATCCTACAGTCATGATCACTGAACGGTCCCATTTCCCACATTCAGCCAGGAGAAAGTCTCCAGCRCTGCCAGCTGCTTCCAAAAAGCTCTCTGCCTGAGTCAGTGGCTCTGTAGGTCACTTTGTGCTAGTGCTGAAGGCATAAGCCTGCGAGATGGAGTTGCATGCTGAAATACTCTTCCCCCTTTTGAAGAAAGTTCTGCTTTTTTTTTTTTTTCTGCCATGCCCTGCTGTACCTGGCACTGTGAGCCTTGTTGCTGCCTTGGGGCAGGCTTGTGCCTTTTGGTCAGCAAGCCAAGCAAAGACTCTGCTTCCTGTGCCTCTCTCTCTGATGCCCAGTTAGCACTTGATTTTGTAGGGAATCCTCGGGGTTTGTCTGGAGATTGTGGTAGCAAGAACATGGGCTTTGTGTCAGACGGAAACTCTTGCTTATCCCTTCTTGACAATTTGTCAAGAAAATTTCTGTGTCCTGCTTGGAGAACGTCAAAAACAAGGTATTGGCAACAGTGGTCAGAAGGCTGGGAGGAGACTGGATGCTTCAGAGTGAGACCTTGTCTTAGAAGGAGGAGATGGCCRTCAGGGAAAGCAGGGGAGGTCTGTTGGTGAAGGGTAAGGTGTGCAGAGGGTCATGTGTTGTGGGTTAGTCAGATGAAGTTCACCAGCAGAGATGGTTTGTCAGGGAAAGGCGTGAGAAAGCAGCATTGCAGCATGAAGTATGCCCTCATGCAGTGGAGGGCATGGTAGCACTCTGTGGGCCCTCTCCATGGTCATGCAGGACATGGAGGGGGCAGCAGTGATGGTCCAGGTCCCTTCTGGTTCACTGTTATTCGCTGGGTTTGATTCAGCATTGGARCTCAGGTGCAAAGTCATCAACTGCTGCCAAACTAACCCAAAAGTGCTCAAGGGAATGGGTGTCCTTTTTGTGTTCTGTGAGATTGCAAAACAMCACCTTATATCCAGTGTTGGCTGGTCAGGCTTTGGTGAAGAGTTGGTTCAGAATGGAAATGTATGTCCTAAGCCTCTCCTAAATGCCTTTTTTTGGTTTTTTTGGAGGGCAAAGGAGAAGAGAAGTCTCTAGGCTGTTTTCTCTGAAGACGCCAATATAGGTTTCTTCTCTTGTATGGGATTTAAAGTGGACTCTTCCAGAGTGGAGACCTGCTGAGATGCTTTGTGTGCAGTGACCATCTGTCTCCAGGGATTTTCCTGACCCCTCTGTCCAGCTAGATTTAAAGCCTCCCTCCACCCCCGAGATGCCTTTGCTCCTCTTCCACCAGTGTGAGGTCTTGTGAGCCCCTTGTGGGGACAGCTGCCCTTCCGGAAGACACAAGTTGGGATTTTTTCTCTGGTGGCCTCAGTGCTGGCCCCTCTGTCCTCTCTGGAGTACCAGCATGTGGCCATGGGAAGCTGCTGCCCCACAGAGCTTAGGAAGGAGCCTCCTCCACTGAACACCTCCCCAGGGCTTCAGGAGCTGAGCTGGGGCAGATGTTAGCAGCCAGCTCTAAAATGCCACAGTTGCTTCCCATGTTCCCTCCTTGGACACAGCCTAAAGAGTTAATGAAAATGTTCGAGAGGGGCCCATCRGCCTCCAGTCCTCAAAGGCAACACTGGAGGTAATAATCTTCTTTCAGCTCTTTTTCTTTTCCACTGCTAATTGTAGAGTTGACATTGTCCCCTTTCGTGAAAGAGTCTTTTGTCAGGCTGGGTTGCTGGGCAAACCCTGGGCTTGGCAGTAGGTTGCAAGGCCTGAATTTCTCTTTTGCACATCCTTTTCCTGAAGCAGGTAGTTTAAATGGCTTTTTCAGCGGCAGGAATGTTCCTCCCTCCCACAGCTCAGATCTTTTAGGGACTACAAACAACTTTTACTGAGCATCACTATCAGCGCCTGAGGCCTAATTTTTGTCCCAGTCATACCTACCTAGAAAACCAAGAGAAAGGTCAGACAGCCTAGACGCTAATCCATAAGTATTGTATTTCTTTCCTAGCAGGTGTCCTAGCAACAGGGATTAAAACTGTGGTGTAGGAAGGGTGTTTGATGGGTCCTGCTCCATCACATGGTAATGGTTCATTGACTGAATGCCTGCTGTTTTGCACGGGCAGGCTTGATGCTTGTCCCCGGCTTGTCCCGGGAAGCCTGGGCAGGGTCAAGGCAGGGTTGTGCAGAGGCCACCTTAAACAGATGTCTCCAGGAGCTTGCACAGCCGTGTTATCTACGCCTGCTTAGATGCCCCGGAGCTCTGCAGGCATCTCCTGTGGTGAGAGGTTAGCTCTGCTCCAAGCAACAGGGAGATTTGGGAGACTCTTGCAAAGTTACTGGTGATAAAATGGGCTCCCAAATGTTTCGGCTAGCCTGCCTCTACCTGCTTTTGACAGGAGCTGGTCGCTAAGCATGCCTGCCCCCACCAAAACCAAGACTAGATCAGGTAGCATACGACTCCTACACGGCCTGGGAAGCACTCCAGAGTGTGGGAGGAGATGCTCTGCCTCCCGGTGAAGACAGGGGAGCAAAGTCCACTTGCTCTGCTAAGTCATGCCAGCTCAGACAAGACCCTGCTGGGACTTTGTGGGGAGTCAATGTCACTGTAAATCTGACTCTCACTGTGCCAAGACAAATACAACTGTGCAGTAGAAACAAATCTCTTAATACATTCCCTGCATCCTAATGTTCCAGCTGCTCTGGCAGTTTGATACGGTTGCATGGCTGCGTTAAGAGTTGGTGTGCAACAGCTTGCTGTTAACAACTTGTATCCCTCTTGCCTTGGGGTGTTGCTAATGTGGCATATCTTGATGAAACGTAGTTTTGCTAATACCAGTAAAAATTATGCCYGTGACTGTTAGCAGCTCCTAGTGTTTCAAGGTAACAGCTCTGCATTWATTGGGTTATGAACAATCAGGAAAAATGACTCCATTTTGCTGGTTAATCTTTTTTGCTGTTTAATCTCTTGATGACCCTGTTGTGCTTATGAGTTTTCCTGACGTTGCTTTACAGACCCAAGGAGTTCTAGCATCATGCCTGTGAGGGCTGGAGGCTTCTCTTTGAGGGGCATGTTCAGAGATGGCACTCAGTACCAGCCATAGCCAGTAAAAATAGCACCATGAGGAGGAGGTCCTATGTTTTGGTGCCTTAGCAGTAGGTCCGTGGCCTTGTGGAGTGGCAGGTGGAGGTCAGCTGGATACCATTGGGTATTTCCAATCATGCAGGAGTCCCTGTGTGCAGAGTCAGGAGTCCGAGCACCCTGTGTGCACGGCGTAGGTGGAATCATGCGATCAGCAAAGCTCGGAGGTCCACCTGGCTCACCAAACATAGKCATCTCCTTTAGGGTGAGCCAAGTGGCTCTCCAGGTTCTGATAACTATAGTCATATCTCTGCTGAGGGTAGGAGTGGGTACAGCCACCAGGAGCATATGGAAACACCTGCATTCAGATGCCTACCACCTGGAGCTGAATCCCACCTGGAGCTGAATCCCACCTTTCCTTGGAAATTAAAAACTGAATAGATGGTAGGGAAGCGTATTAGCACTTGTGCTGGCCCTATTGGTCTCTCCTAGCAATTTGAAGCCCCCTGGGAAGCCCTGCTCTAGGTCAGGGTGAGATGCCACACTTTTCTGCTTGGGACACCTGTGGGGCTGATGGACGGGGTCTTTTGTGGCAACAATATGTGTTTTAGGGCAGCTCTGGGCRTATGGCCAAATTTTGCTTATGTTGATCTGGGGGCTTGGGATCTCCTAGTGGATCCTGATGGATGTTTCTTGGTGGGTTTTCAGCATGGGGTGCTGGCCTGGCATCAGGAAAGGGCCTGATCCTGCAGCCTCCGCAGGTGGGATGTGTCTGGAGCAGCAACGCCCTCAAGCCATTCCTTGCCTTGGAGCGCCTCGTCCTTGGTGCGATTTCAGCATCAGCCGCRGGCGCTGCATCCTGCTCAATCTCCGGGCTGTTTTGGTGCTGAGTCCTTTCCAAATGCTCCCAAGAACCTCTCCCACCTTCTTTTCTCCAAAGTATTACCAGGATCTGCCTGGGAGAGCAGAAATTTTGTGTGCCGGGTGKTTCAGCCTGCTAGCCAGCACGGGTGCCTGCGCTCCCCTTGTGCGAGCCAGCCCCTGCAACTTAGAGGAGTAGAGCGGCAGTGTGCTGATAACATTGTCCCACTTTAATCTTTTAAGTACTTCCTTTGCTTTCCCTGCAGTCCCTTCTGGACTTTATCCTGCTTTCCTTCCTCACCTCCTTTTCGGAGGTGATGGTGTGTGCGAGCTGTGCGAGCTGTGCAAGCTGGTCCCCTTTGTCCATTCTTTGCTTTTTCCTTTTGCCGTTTGGGCTCTGATATTCTGGAAAGCCCCCCTAGGGGAGGTTTGGGCCCCTGTTGCATGTGTGGTGCCACCTACCCTGGTCCCGGCTGAGGCAATGGGCTGCTCCGCAGAGAGGGTGGGAGAAAGTAGTAGCAGCAGGCAGCAGCACAGTCGGCTCTTAGTTCACCTGCTTGCATGGATCCGTAGCTGTAAGGCAGGGAAAAATGATCCAGCAGGACAAAAAAAAAGTTATAAATGCACACCAACCACCAGCGGGATTTTTTTTTTTTTTCTTCTTCCTTCTTCTCCTCTGCCCAAGTTTCTCATGGCAGTCAAAAGTTGGAGCCCAGTGCCTTGTCTTAACTTTTGTTGCTTCAGGGATCAGCCTGGATGCCGGCCCTGTCTCAGGTGGCTGCACATGGTTGTCAAGAAGCTGTGGGCTATGTGAGCTCCGCACAGGGGGGGAAGAGGGAAGTTTTGTGTAAMGCTGCCGAAAGTGTGTAATTTGGTCACCGGAGCTAGAGGCAAAGCGAGCTGGACCTGCCAGAGCCCTCCGTCCGTCAGGCAGCAGGTCAGAGGAGTTGCGCTAAGTGACTCCCTCCGGCCAAAAACGGTTTAAAGGGAGAGAAATCTGGGTTTCGTGCTTCCAATGCTTCCCGCTCGCTTTTCCCCTTGCATGGAGCCAGGCCCCAGCTCGGTTCCCACACTGCTCCTGTCACATGCAGGTGAACCCAAAATTGTGGTGCTTCCTTGCTGGTTCTCGGAGAAGGGGCTGATGCCAGCGTACTCCCAGCTCAGCCTTGCAAAGTGTTTTTGTTTTGTTTTGTTTTTTTTCCTGCTTTTCAATCTGTTCAGCATCCGGCGAGCGGTCTGCCATGGGAGTGCGGCGGTGGTCCTTCAGGGGGTGGTGGTTTTTGATGGGGAACCTGTGTGCAGTAGAAGCGCTGAGGTCGGCGCTTCTGTGGCGGCCAGCTTTCCGTGCCGCCGGGGCGCCGCGCTGCAAGTGTCCACATGTTTTAATTAGAGCGCGGCTGCAGAAACTGCTGGCAGGGCTCCAGGGCCTGCAGAATGGATATTGTTCCCCGCAAAGTCTCGACGGGCTCGAACTTGTGTGGAGTCCCCTAGCTAGCTCCTCCCTCTTGCTTGCTTGCTTTTTTTTTTTTCTCTTTTTTTCTTTCTTTTTTTTTGGGGGGGGGGAATTTTATTTATGCATTTATTTAACTCAGCGGCTTCCCCGTCTTGCCGGGGAATGCTAATTCGGCTACCGAGGTGCACTTTGCCTGGTCCCGGCAGTGCGGATTAGCTACGCTCCGAATTGCGACATGCTTTGGAGCTGGAGTCTGGAAACGCGGGCCAGCGGGGCGACGGGGGGAGGCTTTACAAAACCTCTTGTGTTTTAGTGCCTGTGTCAYGACAGCAGCCTCAGAGGGGACTTTTGGCCTTCGATGCTTTTGCTTTGGGGAGGGTGGCAGGCCATTTGCAACACCTGCTGATTTTTTTGGGGTGCGCGGCCCATGCGTGCTCGAGCATCTGTATTGCTGTCCTGCTACTGGACCGGAGCCGAGCTGCAGCACAGGGCCCCGATCCTGCCCCAGCTGCATGCAAGTGGCCACGGCAAAGGGCAGCCTGGCCCAGCACGAGCAAGCCGGCACTGCGGGCAGCCCAGCATTTGCAAGCYGCATAGTTGCCTGCAAGATGCTGTCTGGAGCGGCGCTGCTCCGGGTTGCACAACTGTTGGGATCAGGGACAGTTTATTGGGGTTTAAGGAGCCATTTCCTTTCTCTGATGCTTTTCCTACACTCAAAAAAAMCCCCCAAAACAAGCAAAAAGCCTCGTGGAGCGGAATGGCAAGGCTTCAAGGGAGAAGATGTTGCCGTGCTCATTGATGGTGCTTTTCTCCTGGGCACCGATAGCRTTTGTGAAATTGGTGCCGCTGCAGGAGGAGTTGGTTTCCAAAGCTCCCGTTGGGAGGAAACTTATGTGCATTTACATGCATGAGATACAGTGCAAAAATCCCTAAACAGTTGCTAGTCCCACGCATTCATGGCATGCTCTGTAGGCCATTGAATTCATCCTCTGCCTTGCCGGATATGCTGGATCTGGACACGCTGAAGTGAGATGCTGTTGCAGGCATGGGGCGGCAATACAAAGACCAGCGTTATAAAATGCCACGTCGCTCATCACCGTCTGTGCTTTGCCCATTTCCATCCAGCCCTGGCTTGTCCTCCCCCCTGTGTCACCCAAGGCTGCTTTGGAAAAACAAAACAAAAAAATCCGAGTTTCAATATCGGGGTTGTGTTTCTGTCTGCCCTGAAGCAATTTTCAGCCCTTTTTACCACCTTATCTCCCCAGTCTGAGCTGATGCTAGCATTGGGCTGGACTCTCAATGGATTGGGGAGTTTTTTAGACCATTAATCACCCCTGTCCCATGCAGGTATAAATGAGCTGCTGCAGGTCTGCTAAGACGGGTTTGTCCCGTCTGCTCTGTGCTGGTGGGGAGGGAGGCATGAAGCAAGAGTGAAACGGGCTGTTGCATCCTTGAAATGGGTGAGTGCTGTGCGCAGCAGGAGGACAGCCCAGCATCTGGGGACCAGAGGAGCCTTGGGGCTTTTGAGATGGGAGGGAGGGTTGTGGCTTTGTGCAACTTTGCGTTTTTCTTCTCTTTCTTGCCAGGCTGAGCAAGGACGTGTCATGTAAACTCAGACAATTTGGGAGGCAGCAGTTGAAATTTTTTTTTTTTTTTTTTTTTTGCCCCGCAGCTGTCTTTTTTTTCCTGACAGTGGAGGAGAGCTGGAGCCTTCGGGTATTGGGGCTGAAAATGGATCTTGTCCCTTTTTAGCAGGGCTGCAAGCTTATCGCTTTCTTTCCGCTCTTTTGGTCATCTTTGGGTTTCCTGCCCTCCCGCTCTGAGCTGCCAGGAGTAAAAATGAGGCCGTTGTGGCCTTTTATAGCCTTTGCCACTGATCCCTCCTCCCAAATAGCTACAGTCTGAGTTTGCTTGACCTGGCTGCCTGTTGCGCTGTGCTCAAGTGGGTCCCGGCTTCAGCCTTTGCCAGCTGCATTTTTGCTTCCCTTCTCCTCTGACGAACATGCATCCAGCCCTGTGCACCAATTGCAGCATGGGGAAGCTCCCCAGAGCTGCCTTTCGACGCTCCAGAGTTAAGATGGCATGTGCACACCGAGTTCAGAAATGCATTTTTGGGGTAGGCAGGGGCCAGCGCAAACCACTAGCGAAATGCAAAAAGGCTCTTTCCGGACGGCTTTCGGTCTCAAAGCAAATTCTCCTGGCCCGGAGAGAGGGAAACAAGAGGCACCGCTGCGCCCGTGGTTCCCAAGCTGCCCGCCTCCATCCAAGGGCACCGGGGGCCGTCTTGGCAGGACGAGGACATCATGGGGTGGCAACCTCAGACGCAGGAGGGGAAGAGGGGACCGCAGTGTGCTGCATGCGGCCGAGCTTCTTGTAGGAGGACTTAGAAACTGGGGCTTGAGGTTGTAAGGAGGTTTGATGGATGCTGCGGGTACCTGTCGCTTGGGGAAAAGAAGCCCTTGGCATTCGGGGCGCTGGCCAGCTCTGAGACACAATCCTCCCAGCTGGTTGTAATGCTGTCCCGGGGATGGTCTGGTGAGGGCCGTAAAAATAAATAAATAAAATAAATAAAAGTAAGCGCCTGCACCCCACAACGCTTGCAGGCGTCCCTAAGCAAGCAGCCCATCCCAATGGAAGCGCACCCCATGGGAAGGAGAYGTCCTCAAACCCCAAACCTGGCAGTTCAGAGCAAACCCAGCCCGAACAGCTTGGCTTTTAGGGGATGAATGAAGGGYGCTTCCCAAGCGAAGCACCAGAGCAGTCCCCTGGCCTTTTCAGTCCCCCCCCCCCAACTCCTTTGAACCTTGTGGTATGTGAATTGTGCTGGTGGCGGAGGGCTGGACGGGGCAAAATCCCCTTGGTTAAAGGGTGGGAATACCAGTGTATTTCAGCTCTGGGATAATTACCAGTTGTCAGCAAGACAATAGCCACATTGTAGGGCAAGAATGAATCGAAAGTGCTTCGTCTTGGGCATAATGTTACTTTTTCTATTTATGTTGCCATAGTCTTTGCTGAGAAATGGCCTTATTCTCTCTAATCCTTTGCCTCAGACATGCCTGCTTTTTTTTTTCTCTTTTTTCTTTTTCTTTTTTTTCTTTTTCTTTTTTAACCCTTGCTGCTCTGAAAGCTGGTTTTGCCTTGACCGTGCCCCTTGCAGAAGGGTGTCTGTGTGGGCGGGTGCTGTAGGGCTGCGAGGTGGTGCTATGCCCTGTGGCTCCGTACCCATCTCCCGYGCTTGCCCCAGCACCCATCCTCCTGTATTTGCATGCACCCCGGTGCCCAAATCACGGGTGCTGGATAGGAAGACACTGCGCATCCGAAGAGCGGTCCGCCGCCGTTGCAGACTGCAGTGCGGGAGGGCCCAGATGAAGCAGCTCCCTGTGGTTCCCGCGCCTGCTGGCTGGGCGTTTCAGGGGAAGCCTCGCTCCTGCTGTGCCGACACGATGCAGGAGGCCGTGAGCGAGGACTGGGGTTTCCTTTGCTGGTGGCAGCCTGCCCGGCCTCTCGCAGCAAGCTCGCTCGCTGGCTTGCTTGCTTTCCCCTCGGCAGGCTGCTGGGAGATGTTTGGGGGGGACAGACAGACGGTACTTGCTGATGCCAATATTTTTTGGGTTGTTCTCATGCTTCTGCCTATGGGAAACTTTCTCTCTGCTCGGTGACCATCCAAATATACTGATTTTTGTGACAAAATATAGTATTTAGGCTAAATTTGATTCTTTTCCCCCTCCCGGAGCAGGTACGTGCTCTACCTCATATTCATTTTTCTCCCCGCCACCCCCCCCCCACACACAATTACCTAAGTTATTATACACATTCCAGTTTCCCTTTCTGTTGCGCACAATGGTGATGGCTTCTTAACTGCTTCTTACCCTATTTCAAGAAAACTACGTTTCAATAGAAATTAGAATTTGACCCATGTGCAAATCAGCCTTTTAGATTTGTCTAGTTATATGCAGTTAAACTCTAGCATATTAAAGTAGTTTAGCAACATCATGTTTTGTCTTTAGAACCAAGCGATAAATTGAAGGAGGAAATATTTGGTAAACTGATTGCTTTTGGTCATCTGCTATGTGTGCTCAAAACTCTCTCATCCCTTGTATTACTTAGTAATTGAAAAAAGGAAGATATGTATTTTTTTGGCTTTTTCCAGGTGCTCTTGGACCTGGAACTTCAGGCTCCAGGTGTGAAGGAGCTGCACTAGCAAACATGAGGCAACCAGGATGTTGTCTTTCCCCTTGTAGATAACGTAGACGCCACCGAAATCAGCCCTTTTGACACCTTTCAATGCCTGTTCCCAGAAGCTAGTGGTTGCACTTCCTTAATGACTTGAGCTGATCTTTCTTTTCCTGCTTAAATACGCTTTGTGTGGCAGCAGAGAGATGGACCCTCATTCTAGTGGGGCATGGGGAATGCAGGCTTTGGCCGACGTCAAACTGTGATCAGTCAATTTAATTTCAGTGCGTTCGCCCGATTTTTAGCTTGAGGACATGAGCAGCAGGATAGGTTTAAGGGCCAGACGATGCCTTTCCCGGTCAAGTGGCTCATCATCCGGGTTGCTATTGAAGGAGTTAAGTAGTGTTGGCCCAGCAGCCACCTCCAAACGGCACTAGYGGTAACCAGCTTGCTGGTTTGAACTGCTGCCCGCTCACCTTTTGAGCCTGGTGGGCTGGCCAGTTTTTCATCCCCCTTGTAATCCCTGGTTTGGTTGCAGGGACCGGTGCCRAAAGCCTCGCCGAGGTCCGGTGTGACCTTTTGCTCAGTGGGCAGCCCTGGCGCGGGGCGCGCCGCCAAAAAGGGGACGTCAGAGCCCRGCTCTTTCACGCAGAGGAAACTTCTGAAAGAGCAGGCAAGAGATGCCAAAGTCGGTGCTACAGACCAAGTATTGTCTGAGGGGCGCAAAGAGGTGGAAGGACGACAAACTGGACAAGGAATCTTATTATGAGCAATGTGCTCACGAATTTTGTGAGGCTCCAAGATAAACAAAGTCCCCTGTGCTGCCGGAGGTCAGAGCTGATAAAACAGAGTACAGCTGAATCATTGGAAGATTAGATCCGAAGGCTTAAAAAAATAAAGAAAAGACACCACTATCCTCCTTTTTCTTTCCATTGCCTGGCAAAACAGTGTTTCTCACCGCCTGGTCTGCCAGCTGGATGTGTGAGGCTTGCCGGCAGTGCGACGTACTGGCGGCTGCAATTCTAGGGAACTGTCGCACTTGTTTTCGGCGCCGTTAAGATGACGAGGGCATGGAGGGCTCGGCTGGGTGGGTTGCCTTCACTAAGTACAAACCTTCCTGGAAGGGGGGAGGAGAAAAAATTTAAGGGTCCTCCCYGCCGTAAGTTTAATCGCTGTTTTGGCCGGGGTTAAGAGCAAGGTGTGAGATTTGGCTCATGGAGGACTGCRATGTGCCAGAAGAGCTAGTCCCTGAAGGAACCTATATAGGTGCCTGGGACTAGTGGTGGCCCGTTCGCGTCCTCCACCTGGCCTCCATYGCTCTTTCCCAGCTGCGGGGCTGCTAAATCCATTGCGGACGGTGATGAGAACCGATACCCCCTGCCCCAGCTCTGATGAACCAGCTGTGCCCCTGAATCCCTATGCGGAGGTTGGCCGCTGGCATTCCTGGCCACGGGAGCCCCTCGGTGCTGAATGCCGGAGCCGGGGGCCACGGCGGGGAAGGAATGCCTGGAACGCGATTAAAATTCGGGGGCTTCCCAGGAGGTCAGCGCCACTGCGGAGGCTCTTGGCCCCACGGCCAAGCGGCCCCAACGTCCCCTGGGCTGGTGGCAGGAGCAGGGTCCTGGAGAAGGGGTGGAGGCGGGATGTTTCGTGTCTGCTGCGGCTCCCGGCTCCGTCAGGAAGCAAGCGCAGCGTTGCCAACCGCCTGCTTTGAGCAGCAGCGGATGAAAACCCGGCACCGTGGGGCTGTTGGCAAGACAGAGATTAATGCCAGGGAGATGCCGGGAGCTGGCTCGAAACGGCTCGCGGCGCGGGCAGCTCCACGGYGCGTGGGAACCCGGCTCCCCGGCTGAACTGGGGGTGAGCAGCTGTGGCCACGCGGTGATTTATTAACGCGCCGGGCTGCCTGCAAGGGGGTTGCATTCCTTCCTGCGCCTCCCAGCGCCTTATCTCCAAGCTGTCGCTCAGCCCCGACAGTGGGAGGGGGGGCTGAAGGAAAGCAGAGCCGGGGCCGGCAGGTTTATCCCCGGAGAAGGTTTCGGCACTGCCTGACCCTCTCTGTGCTGCTCCCTGGGAGTTCGTTTCCCTCCCATATTTTTAGCCTTGCCTGGGAAAGAGGGAAGCGAGCTTGCTTGTTTTTGTGGCGCTTGCCGTGCCTGCTGCCATAGCCCACATATTTCCCGGGAGGGCGGCACGTTAAAAATACTCCCTAGACAAATATTTCTGGTGCCCTCTTGACGTTGGCTGSAGTCCCCGCGAGAGCAGTGGGCTGGGATTGGGGTGCGCCGAGTCCAGTGGGCATAAAAAGGCTGCAGGAGGGACGTGTGTCTGCCCTGGGCTGGGTAGTGCTGCACCCCCGAAGCGAAGGATAACTTAATTCCTGCCGTATTTGGGAGCATGAGGAGGGTGTGGGTGATCGGTGGGGTCTTGGCATGGCTGGGCAGGTGCTTGGTGCTCTCTCCTGGGCGAGTGTCTGGGCTGCTTGCCCGTTTTGGCTGAGGCGTTCGTTAGCCCCTGGATTATTTGCTCCCTTTCTGAGGCAGTCGTGACATTTTAAAGGTTTATCTTATCGAGGAATTTGCTGGGAGGATGTTTCTGTCCTGCGGTGAGTAAACGTCGAGGAACGCTGCGGGTCCCAGGGGCTCGGCAGTGTTGTGCAGTTGGGGGCGACACCGACCTGGAGGCAGGTCCTAGCAGAAGCGCCCGTGGAGAGCCAGCACCTGCTTCGCTGAGCCCTGTGTTTGGGGACCCTCGCTGCCATCGACGGGGACACGGACTAGCCCTGATGGATGCTGTCACTCACACTGGCCTGGAGACTCTGGGTGCAGCAGTGCAATGTCCCTTTCCCCCATATAAATCACTCATGTACTGAGTTTCTCAATATTTATGGAGCGTCTGCATGTGTTCATCTTGCATCAACTCTGACATCAAAGGAAGCAGTGTCCTACGCTTAYTTAAGGGAAAATTAAAAGACTGTTTGTCATTGAATTGCTCTGGGTTTGTTCCCCCACCCCGTGCAAAGTTAAGGTTGACTTTCTGGATGGCATGGGTGGATGGTTAATGTTTCTTCAAATGAGGCATGGCCCAGGCAGGTTTTGCAAGGACCAGCTCTTCCTCCTGCACTTGGGGAGTTGGGAAAAATCTGCCTCTGTTGCAGTGCCTCCTAAGGGAGCAGCCGAATACAGGGCATCCTGCACGAGGGGCACGTGTTTTCTTCATCCCTCGCATGAGTAGCTCAACATCACCTTCCCCCAATCGTACGTTTCCGGCTGCTCGTCCCAATCTTTTTGCCAGCCAGGTCTGGCTGCAAGTCTCTGTTGGCTGGGTTCCCGCGGTCTGTCCCTGGGCTGCCTCCGCGTGCGAGGTCACTGGCCTGGGATGTGGCAATATCCTCGGGGCCTCTTCTACATACGTCTTGATGAGTGCCTTTTAACTGTTGTTTGTACTTTTAGATGAGGAACAGATTACAATCCCAAACACTGATAGGATTTAAGGATACCATCTGCTTCTGACAGTTGCCGAATGTTTCTGCTCGGGTAAATAAGTGCTCCCTGCCTCCAGCGTTTCTGTTTTGCCTTGCTGTGCTGGTGTCAAGGCTTTTTTTGTTCCCAGCAGCATTTATGGAAGGGGAGGTGTACAGATAGGGCATAGCTGCATGCATTTTCTAAGCAGCATTTTGCAGATCCCAAATTCCTCAGGAATTTGGTATTTCTCGTGCACTTCAGCCTCTCTAGGGCTGAACCAGCGTTGAACTTTAGCAGGAGGAAATACAGGCTCCTTCATGCTCCCGGTGATACTGGCCAGAGCCACATCTGGATGCCCGCTATCCAGACCTATACTGCTGTACATGATGCTTTATTGGCTCCAGGCCAACATCGCTGTGGGTTGGCAGAAGGGCTGGAGCATTGCTCAGGTCAGTTTTGCCTGTCTGCAGGTGGCTGTGGGACATGGTGGAGGGGACAGTCAGCTGGGTCCAGCCCACAGTCCCCTGTCCTGTTCCTCTGGAGCTGCCAGCGAAGAGCAGAGTCTGCAGGACAGGTCTCTGAGTCTGGATGGGGCCCACGCCACCCTTTTTGATTGCGACGGTGCTATCACACCTTCTGATATTAACTGGGCAAGTCTTCTAATAAGTCATCTTCTTCTAATAAAGGAACCTGGTGTAAAGCAACAACAGGTTTTGGAGAGGGCATAGGGCTGTGGCGTGTTTGCAGAGGGGAACCTTTGCCTCTTGGGGCTGAGCTGTGCAGGCAGCGTGCAGCACCATGCGCAGGGCGAGTGGAGGCCCCAGGGGAGCCTCGCAGCTCAGACATAACCCCGTGGACATCTCTGCAAGCCCTCACCATCAAACCCTTTTGCCACTGCAAAAAGGGAGATTTGTTAGGGGTGCATTGATGGAGGGAATTGGACTAAAATGAGCTTGTGTGCATGCGCATGGGAGAGAGGAGACTGTGTGTGGCAGGAAGTTCTCTCCTTCACCCAGAAGCAAGCTCAGATGTTCTTCCTGCCTGTCCTGGTGGGTCCCACAGAGCCAGGCAGCTGCAGGGACATTTGACAGAACATCTTGCAATACCGTGTGTGCGTGTGGGGGTTGCCTTGGCCGTTCAGAAGGGGCTAGGGACATTTTTAGCATTAGCCGAAAGCGAGAGGAAATTTCCAGCCTTCCTGGCTGTTGAGCTAATCTGGGGCAAAGGAAGTCCGTGCCAGACTAGAAAACAAAAGAGTTGGTAAAAATAGCCTGGCAATGGTGTGCATGTGTTAGTTGAAACCCCTGGTTGTTAAGCCGGTCACTGGGGCTGGGTGCTTGATTCTCACCTGCGCCCTGTGCCAGGGCATGGGCTGAGTGTGGAAGCTGTGAGATCCCTCTCTTTCCCGTTCCAGCTCTGCATGGGTTGAATGGGATGCCCCTTTCTCAGCACATATGTGCTTTTCCCCTCTTTTGCTCTGTCTTTCAATGGTAGGCTCTGCTGCTGGTGCTAAAAAATTCTTTCCACAGCTGCATGTAATGTATTTAACACTTCTCCCCTGGGGT
This sequence comes from Apteryx rowi, assembly GCF_003343035.1. NCBI lineage: Eukaryota > Metazoa > Chordata > Aves > Apterygiformes > Apterygidae > Apteryx > Apteryx rowi. The sequence continues at coordinate 59,920 of NW_020450981.1, forward strand.
ATCTTGCATCTGTGGTCTGTGCAATAGTGCCTGGCCCAATGGCTCTCACTGGACTGAAAAGACTGGTGAAACCAGAGTTTTCCCTTGAAATCCGGGTAGGGGAAGGAAGGAAACTGCAGGTGACAAGGGGATCAGATTGCCCTGCCAGCACTGTGTCCGGGCTTGCCCTGCTAAAAAACATTAATGGTCCCTGCTACCTGTGAGGCCCCTCGGTGGTAGTTGTGCTCGTGGTCTGCCAGGCCGGGGAGATATTACGTTCCACGGGTTGCCTGTGTGCTGCAGAAGGAGGGATTGCCTTTCCTTTGGCAGGGTTTTGTCTTCTGCTTCTTTGTCCGTCCCTTGCTAGGGGTGTCCATGAGAACACACGAATGGGGCGCTGCGGTCTGGCTGGGGCCGGCGCGTCTGGGAGGAGAGGTAACCTCCATCCTCCTCCAAGTATCTCCTAGGAGAGAGCTCTCTCCAGGCGGTGGGATTCAAACCTACTCATGGGTCACAGTAGCTTCGTCTTTAATCTTTGGGGAAGGGCAGAAGGACTGAGGCRGAGTCCCTGCGTTCCTAGAGCAGCCCTGAAGCAAATGGACATGCTTCCAGCAAAAAACACTGCCAGCCATAGCTTCCTTCTTTGGCCACATTCCCATTAGCAGCTTTATTGGGAAGTTCCCTGGTTTTAGAGCATCCTTAACCCACTCCCCCATCTGAACATAGCCCCCTGCTTCACTGGGCATCTTCTTCCCTGCTTGGACTTGCTATGAGCCCACATCCCTGGGGAGTTGGTTTAGATAGGAGAGGTCCCTGGTGTAACCAAGTTGGGATGGGTCAAGATGCTGCAGAGGTCTTGTCCGTCCCCCCCCACACACACACAGGTCAGGCCACGCCAACTGAAGGGTATAGACCATAGGTGAAGGTTTGAGGTCTGCAAGAGCTCTTGGGATTCCCATCCTCCTTCCTAGTTGCCTGGTGTAAAGCGATGCTGGATGCTCATGTGCCAAGTGACTGTGCAATGACAAGTCCTGGTGTGGGTGGGGGAAACTGGAAGCACACCTTTAAAATACATATACCTCTCTAAGGGAGTATGTTAAAAGAAGACTATTAACATTGCAAAGCCAAGGGCTTTGGAATTTGGACTTGTTAGGTACCAGTGTGCAGGGACTGGACTTCCCTGGGGCCCAATCTTGGCAGCACTGAGTTACAGAGGCAGAACTTAATGGAGCCTGGCTTTGCCAATCCTGTTGCTGATGGTGCTGTGACTGCACAGAAAGAAGCTGTGGGTTAAAGGAGGTGCAGAGCCCTTGTGCTCMTCTCTTCCAGGCATTTCCATCCATCTGCTGGACATGCTTTGCTTGAATCTGCAGCTCCCTCTGCTGTCTCTGCCTCCTCCTGGCCTTTGCGCTACTGSTGTGGTGCCGCTTTCCAACTTTCTGTCCTCCTTCCTAGTTGCCTAGAGTAAAGCGGTGCTGGATGCTCGTGTGCCAAGTGACTCTGCAGGCCGCAGCTTATTGCTGGCTCCTGTTCTCTCCAAAATCACCATCATCGTTGGCCCTGCGTGGGATCAGGCATGGGCGCTGTGCGTCACTCCCTCCCTGTGTGTTCTCCTTCCCGTGTGGCTCCAGCCACGAGAGGGCACCCGCAGGCCTCACAAAGCCATCCTTGTCCCCAGCTGGTTGGCACAGGGACACGTCTGCTGGCTTGTGCCCTTACCTGGAACTTGCAAGGCTGGGGTTGCGCTCGCCAGCTCTCTTGAACACCCAGGGCTTCACATGCAGGCTGCCGCCATCCGGGGTGGAAGTGGCACCTCAAAAATTCGCCCACTGGGATGATGCCAGCCAGCTTGCCTCCTGAAGCCATCCACCTTCCCTTCAACCCCAGAGAGGATGGGTGCCTCAGCCTGCACGAGAGGATTTGCTGAGCTGGTCTCATCCCCTCCACCCCAGGCCAGACTGAAGCGTTGTGCAGAGCCGCGTCTCTCGGCAGGCTCTTCTCYGCACCTGGGGATGCCCCACTCTCCCATCCCGTCCCCAAACACCTTGTCCCAAGTGCTTAGAGCTTTCCTCAGTGTGAGTCTGAAATGCAGCAAGCCATGGGAAGGATGAATGAACCCCGTGTCCCACGGAGCACTGGCACGGTCAAAACCAAATATTTTCTCGACCAGGCTTGTCCTCTGCTGCAAACACAAGCTCCTCCTGGTGCACTGGGGCGCACGTGGCTGGGACGTTTAAAACCCACTCGCTCAGCTCTGTGCCTGGGCAATCCCCTTTAAAAGCAGTTATTCTTTAACTACTGATAGGAAGCTGCAGTTTTGAAACCAGTGGGACRAGCTTTTTTCTTTGCTCTTTGGCTTTTCCTTCTTTTGAAGGATCGAGTTTTATTTTTCCCCCCTCTGTTTCCAAATAGGGGCTGAGCTCAGGGGAAGAGCGCAGGCTCCTGGTGCGGGAGCGTAGCCCTCTGTGGACACCAGGGCATGGCAGGAGACTGGCTTTGGGGGACTGAGAGGGCTCGGARCCCCTCTATAACGCACTGCCTGGGTGCTGGTGGTGTTGGCTGTATCACTAGACTTTCCACCACCACTTTCCTAAGCTGAATCTCAAGGTTTCCTCATTCCTCACCTGCCTTGGTGTTCAAGGCTGACAACTCATTTTGACCATRGAGAGAAGTTGGGGAGGGGTGGCAAGTTGTCCCCCATTTGCTGTGCTAAGAGGGGATGTTTGTCCTTCGTGCCAGCTCCTGATGCCAAAGTCACAGGACACATCGCTTGAGTAGGGTGGAGGAAGAAGGAGTCGGGGTTTATCTCAGGCTCTTCTCTGTCTGGGCCACAGCCCAACTTTGTCCGTCCTTCTTGGTGAGCCCACAGGGATTTGAGCTCAGCATCTGGAAGTGGCTTTGCTGCCCGGCCGGCACCTGGTGAGGGAGATAGAYGCCGCTTGATGCTTGCAAATGCTGTTCCTGCAGAGCGCAGCAGGCTTTTGCAGCCCACGGGGTCTGGGAAAAGACTAAATCCAGGGATAGCAGATCTGGTTAATCCTCCTTTTCCGGGGCAGTGTTGGGGGAAGGCTGACCCTCTCTCTGGGTTAAGCCCACTGCCACRCCTGATGCTGGGAAGTGGTGGGAAGATGGAGACTGACTATTCAGGAGGGAATTGGGAACAGACTGAGGGTCTGGTTTGACTTGTAAAAACACACAAGGGTTTGAGAAACTTTCGGGAGCATCCTCTCGAGCATGCAGAGTACCTTTTTAGAGCCTTGAACATAGAGGAGGCTAAAACAAGGCGTTTCCCTTGCTCCAACGGCATGCGAAGTACAGCAGTGCATGCTGGCCGGTGCTGCTGTGGCTCCATGTGTTCGGCAGCGYGAGGGTACTCCAAAACACTTCATCCGCTGGTCCTTCCCCCATCCCTTCCTGGATGCTTGGTTAGCGTCGGGGTGGTGTAACTGAGCACGCCAAGACAGGACGTTGCAGCGCTGTGCGTGCCRTGGGGCACTGGGACGTCTTCTGAGCCACTTGGCTCCTGTGGTTGGCTTGGCACCTCCAGGGCCCTTCTTCTGTGGCTCTTTGAACCCAGTTTGTGCAACTGTCCCAGGTGGCTTTAAAGAGAAAGAAAAGAAAGAGAGAAAAGCCAAGGGAAAGAAGATAGCGCGTGTCCTGAGGTCGGTTTAAGCCTGGTGCGCGGTGCTGGCACGCTGTCTTTTGGAGCAGGTTGTCATGCTGTGCAAGGAATGCTGCCTGTCCTGCCTCCTTAAGGGAAATCCTTTTCATCTGGAGCATAGCATGCCTCCACATTACGCTGCCTAGCAAAGGTGTGTGCCAGGGAGAGGAAGGGCACCTGGACCACTCGCCCATGGAAGCGGGCTCTGCTGCGGCCCCTCTTGCAAGCGAGCTCAAAGCAAGCGCGTCTCGGTAGCACATGCCGCAGCAGCGTTGGGGGGGATCTGCAGCTACTTTGCCACTCGTCGTTTCAGAAATCCCGCCAACAGGGACGTCAGYGGCATACCTCGGAGATGCCTGAGCGTCGGCTTCTTGACCCTTGGAGCCGTGGTCCCAGCAGCGCCGAGGTGTGCAATGAAAGGAAGCTCATTGACTTAATGAGGGCCGGCAGTSATGGGCCCGGCGCTGGCGGCCCCCCTCCCACGGGCCTCCTGCTCCTTCTACTTCAGTTCTTGGCCCCTGCGCGTGATGAGCTGCCTAAGCTGAGCAGAAAGGAAAAGCACTTTTTAAATTTTTTATTTTATTATTTTTATTATTTTTTATTTTTTATTTTTTTATTTTCTATTTCTATTTTTTATTCTTTATTTTTATTTTATTATTTAAAATTTTTATTTTTTTAATTTTTAGGGGTTTTTATATATTTTTTTAAAAGTTTTTTTTTTTATGGGCTCAGCGTTGTATTTCCGTGCTCTCGGTGTGCCGCAGTGCGGTGCTGCCTGCCGCCACAATCCTCCCGGGTGAGGTTAGGAGGCTTGTCGGGGCTCGCGGCGCTCCCTCCCACGGGGTGCTTCACCCGCTGCCYGCGGGAATGGGCTGAGCAGCGCTCGCAGAGGCGGCTGCCGCCCCGGACGGGGCGGGGGATGGCGCTCTGAGGCTCTCGGCTGGCCCACTGGCCCTCAGCATGGTTGGAGTAGCATCATCCGCTGCCGTTATGGGGCCTCCGTAGCCATCTCCTTTCTCTGCTGGCATCGGGGGACCCCCATCCCGCRGGGGCCAGCTGTGGGAAACACCACCCCGGGGTCCCCTCCTCGCCCCRGGTGGCATGCGTGGCGCGAACGGGGCGGCATTCCTCAGCGGCGCCTTCAACGGCCGCTTTGTGCCAAAAATGAATCCGTCCATTGTCGGGGCATCTTAAAAGGGCTGTTTCTTGGTGTCGCTCAGCACGGGTGCCAGGGCTTTTCCTTCGTGCTCCACCGACCGCCCCTGAGCTTGRCAGGGCTCACATCTGCCTCCGACAAGTGCCCGCCCAAGGACGGGGCAGAAATGCTGCTGAATAGCGCTTTCCCGGCTAGCCCATCCGCCGGCCTTTGGTGAGGTGGGAGACGAGTGGTGGTAAGCATCTCAGCTGCGTTGAGATGCGGTYGCCCTCGCCTGCCCTGGCCTCCGTGCACCGTGGTGGGGTGCCGGGGGTGGGAGGCCACCCCGTCCTCCCCACGGCACCCACGTGGCTCAGTGGGTCACAATTGTGCCCCACAGGGACGTGGTCGAGAGCTTGGCTCGGCAACCTCGAACGGCTTGCGATGCCTTGCTCTTTCTAAGGCTCTCTTCCAGCAACAGCTGGAGAGCTCCGTTAACTTCCATGACTGGCCTCTGCAAAACCACCCAGCTGTGAGTATTCAGGGCGGCAGTGGCCGCAGGTCGCCCTGACTCACCACCATGAGGAATCGATTTGGGCTCTGTCCAGGGAAAAAGTTTTGCTTCTCCATCCATCTGAATGGCCCGGGAACAAGCCCGTCAAATGCTGTGCCCCGTGGTCACGCTCTGCCTCCCTGGCCTCCTGCCCAGGTCGTTCACTGGGAGGGCTGATGGCATCCTGGGCGGGGGATGACTGTTACTGAGAAATACCCTGGTGACCCTGAGACACCTGGCTGGACACCCTGCCTTGGGGCATCTGTGCTTCTGCAAGGCTCTCTGGTGGCTGGGTGCAGCCCTTGAGAACAGCTAGGCTGAATTTTCTCATGTATGAACTACATGTTTTAAGTTGTTTGGGCTTTATGGATGGCCCTGGGATCCTGGGTCGGGGTTCTCATGCTGCCCATGTTTGGTCAGTGCTGGACCAAASTTCGTTTCTGTACAAAGCTCTGTTTGCCGAAGTCCTTTTGAGCAGATTTCACGGTACCTCCCAGCTCTTTTGGCCAGTGTGCTTGACCACAGCTTGCTTGGGGGCAAGGGGGAACTGCTCTTTTGACAGGGCCACTTTGGGTGAAGTTCATGACATAATAGATCAGTTGCAAGGAGGAACCATGGCATAATAGATCAGAAGGAGAAACCGTYCAGAACATGTCCTTAAGCAGATGGGAAGCACCTTCAGGTCCTGGTTTTCCACCTTTAGCGGGGAGAAGGTGGCAGGGCTCGTCGCTGAAGGGCTGCTCGGCAGCGCTGGCAGGGATGGGGTTACCGGGGAGCGGCGTACGCCTGGAAGAGCAGCCCGGCGGCTGGGGTGGAGCAGCCTCGGAGAGTGGAGCAGGGCGCAGCGGGGACCTGTCCCAACACRAGGAGGCAGGTCGACAAGGCAATGCGCAGCGCCCAGGTCTGCCAAGCTGCTCCCTGCATGGTGGGGGCAGCCGGCCTGGCGGACAGTCAGAAAAGGAAACCCCCTGGGTCGCCCGCAAGCAAATTCCTGAACGSCGTTGCTTTGCTTTGGAGCTATTTTAAAGGCTGAAGAAAAAGGTTTTTTCCCTTCGGGGTGTCAGGAATGAAGCTCCAGGCCTTGGACTTTCTCACCCCTTGCGCAGTGCTCTGGAGGGGCAAGGCGGCGCATATGGAAACTTTGCCGTAAAGACAAAAATGCGTTTCGTATTAGATTAGTTGGAGGCCGTTTCATGGTTGGGGGAGATCTGTTCCACAAAATGCCCTTGTAATAACATCAGTTTTGGGGCCAATGGGCTGATGCAGCATCATTGCCACGTCAACTAGTATTTTAATCGAAAYGCTTACCCATATCACACTTAAAAAAAACAGCGTGGAAAACATTGTATGTAGCTAAAAGCTATTTTAATCATCTTTTTTCACTTTTCTCATGAATATTTCTTGACTCTTTTTGTTGTTTTAAATGATAGTGAGCTTCATCGTACTTTTGATTCTGTTTTGTTTCCATTTATTCTTTAAAATCAGAGAAGAGAAAGAGTATAATCTCTTCCTGCAATATGCTGGCAGTGGAAATGCGGAATGGGTAGTCTACCTGAGACCCTGGCTTTCTCGGCCGTGCAGGTTGTGGGGTGGGGGGAGCCTGAGATTGCAGCATCCCCTGCGGTTCCCCATCTCCAGAGTACATCTCTGGCCTTTTAACGTGCTGTTTGGAGAGCACCTGAGCCATGAGTGTGAATTGCTGGGCAGGGAAGTTGTAGCCAAAGCCATCGCTGATGTTATCCCAGCCAGCGCACGTGGGCCAGGTGACTGGGGTGGGACACTGTGGACGGGCTGGCCGAGGCCACGGTGTGTTTCACTGGGGCCACAGCAGCCGGCGCGCTGCATCAAGGCTCGCGGTGGCTTTGTCACTGCCCGAGTGCGCGCCGGAGCATGGCCCCAAGACCGTCTGCGGGAGAGAGGAGTGCTGGGGACGGGAGGGGAAGTCTCGAGGGTGGGGAAATGGGCCTGATAACTGGATTTTTGGCTATTTTTAACTGTGTGCGAAGAGCGAGGGACTTGGCTTTTGGCATGCGCCAGCCGGCTAATTGTGGGAACAAATCTGCAGAAAAGCCTGTAGCCTTCCTTATTGAAATTGATGCTTTCCCTCTTTTTTTTTTTGAGGAGGACTCCTATGTCGGCACTGTGGCATTTGAAGAGGGCTCTGAGCGGACAAATGCTCACGCTTGGTACGGGAGGAACGTTTCCCTCGGCCAGATCTGTCCCCCTGTAGACGTCCCTGGTGCTGGGGGAGCACTGAGTCACTGCGTGTCCCTGGGACAGCTCAGGCCCGCATTGCTGCCCCGGGGCTGGCAGCTCTGCAAACAGAGCAGCGTGCTTGGCGCCTTTCCTCTCTGTGGGAGGAACTGGTTTCAGTTAAATGTAGTGGTCTTTGAGTGCTAAAGGGTAAAATGCTCAGAAGTCCTGGCTTCCAAAGCTAGCTGGCATGTGATGTGAGCTGGGGAGGCTCACCTGTGCTCCCCTGCCAGCTCCTTGGTCTCTTGATAACATCTGGGGGATCCTGGACATGTAACGGAGCCAGGAAAGCTCTTGAGACTTGCTGTGTTTCCAGACAGCAGAAATCTTGGAAGCATTTTCTGTGATTTTGCTCTTTTCTTAATCCTGCTCTGACGTTATAACCCATGCGGGTTAGCCCGGAGCTTGGGGGCAGCGCTGCCAACAGGTGAAACCAGCAGACTGGGGGTCTGCCCAGCGGGCTTATCTGAGCAGTCACGCTGGAGCCACAGACCTTTGGGGAGAAGGGTGTTGCAGCTGAACGCTGACCTGCTGCCCCAGCTGCYGATGGCCAGGCGGGGAAGTTGTGCCGGAGCCCTGGCCAGCTGACAGCATAACTGTTCCTGCAGCCAGGTCTCCCAAGAAAATCCCACAGTGCAAGATTTTGGAGGGGAAGCCAGAGCACTGGCTGCCAGAGGGCTTTCTGGCAGGGCTGCTCCTGGAGCGGGGATGTCAGCTGAGGACAGGATCCGTCGGGGAGCGCGGACAGCCACAGCTGGAGGCTCCTTCACCATCTGGGAAGCTGGGCCTGACCTCTGAGAAGGGCAGCGCTGCCTGGTGCAGGGGAGCAGCCTTGCCCGCGGCAGCCTTGGTTTCTGCAGGCTGCCCCAAGCTGGGCAATGCAATGGAAACTGTGTCCTCAAGCAGCGCATGACCCCTTGCATACGTGAGATGGCTTTTCAATGTCAGTCATTTAACTAGAGCTGTGAGGGGGAGAAAGGAGGTCTCCAGGACGTTTTGGGTAGGAAGGAGTTAAAAGCTGGAAGCAGCAGCTGGCTGGTGCAGTGCAGGGTGCATGAGAGAGGGTGCGAGGAGGCTAGTGCACCGGCTGGCGTGGCTGAGAGACATCCCTGGGGGGGGTCAGGTGGGTCCCTGGCCTTAGACCCCATGTCGCCTGGGTGGGATGTGCCTGGTGCAGGGGGTGTTGAACGAGGGAGGCCAGCGGTTGGGAGAGGAGGGCTTGACTCAGCCGGCCCAGCGGAGCCACTCCTCCCGGCTGCTCCTGTTTGAAGGATTGTGCACGGAGAGCTGGGGAGGAGAGATCGATGTGAGCACTCCGGGCGTCCGTCTGGGGCAAAACTTCTGGTTTGCCCTTCCTTTTTTTACCCCGGTCCCCTCTGTTTTTCTTTCCAAAGCAAGGGGGCTTGTTTTTCTCTCCTCCAAATGGCTCCAGCCCCATGCTGCCTGGGATTTTTACTCTTTCTGACTTGCTGCTGCTTCTCCGAAGCACAGCTCCTGAACTGGCTTTGGGGTGGCTCAAAAGTCACGGGGACATCCGTAGCACCCGAAGGGAGAACCGCTGCATCTGAGCTGGCGACGGAGCCGCTCTCCTCTCCGGCAGCTCCCCGGCTGAGCGTGTCCCCGCAGATGACGGCGCAGGACGAGGAGGGGTCGGGGGAYGTCACCAGCCTGCAGGGCTGGGAGCCGGGTCCCAGCGCAGCAGTGCCCACGGGCAACGAGAGTGTTGCCAGCACGGAGCTCCCGCGTGTGGCTGAAGGCACCCACAGCGGGCTCGAGCAGGGGGACGGGAACGTCACGGGGATGCCGGAGAGCACGGTACGACCGCCAACAAGCATTGCTTCGACGGCCGCTCCTCCCATCGGCACGGCACCTGCCCGCAGCCAGGACACGACCAGCAGCTCCACCAAAGGCCCCCACCTTCTGACGACAGCAGGACCCGAGCTGGTGCTCCCCGAGCCAACAGAGTCGCTTGGCAAACGGAAGGGGACTCGGGTGTCCTTGCAGAGGCCGGTGGCACCCCGTCCAGGTAGTGCTCCTTTCCCTTTCTCACCAGGTGACGGTGCCCACGAGCAGGTGGTACCTCCCCAGGAGCCCTTCTCAGGAGAGGGCTTAGGAAGCCTTGCCAGCCCCAAAGCACAGCCAGCCCGCGTAGCGCCTTCCCGGGCCCGAGATGGAGCATCAGCTACGCCACATTCTGCAGACCACCCGGAGCTGTCCCCTCGCGCCAGCACGCGAGACAGGCGACCCTCCGCTGCCTTTGGGCTGCCTCATGCTGCTCTAAGTGCCACCCCTCCAGGTGACCGGAGCCCGAAACGTAGCAGCAGCAGCCAACTGTTGCAAGGCACTGGACGACCTGCTGGCCGCTGGGGGCTAGCGCTAGCCGGTGTAAATGGCAGCTGGAGCCCTTCTGCTCCTAACGTGAATGCAACTAATGATGTGGACTTTCCTCCTGCTGATAACTCTGATCCTCTCGAGTTTGATTTACTAACCTCCACTCTGCGACTTTATAGTAGTAACAGCGCAGGGTTTGCTTCCTTCTTTCCCGGACTGACGCCAGAGGCTGGTCGTTGCCTGCCCTTCCCAGCCCGCCTGCCCTACTGTACCACCTTGGGCACCAAACATTTCAGATTGCCAAATTATCTCAGCCACGGCAGCGAGGCGGAAATTCGGGCTGCTTTGCATGAGTGGGAGGGGCTGCTTAAATCCCGGTGTCACCGCTACTTGGAGTGGTTTCTGTGCTTGCTCCTGGTCCCTGGGTGTAACGCTTCTGTCCCCATAACTCCCCCGCCATGCCAGGGCTTCTGTGAGGCCGTGAGAGACCTGTGCTGGATGCACTTGGCCGCTGGGCACCTGCCTCTCCCGTGTGACTCTCTCCCTGCGGAGGACGGAGGGTATTCTTGTGTCTTTATTAATGTTTCTGCAGGTAATGTGGCTGGGTAATCTCTTTTTGTGTGTGTCTCCTCCTCCCCAAACTCCACCAGGTAAGGCACCCTATGTTTTCAGGGTGTTTTGGGGTATATGTCTGTTACGCACCCTTTCTTTTTTTGGAGCCTACTCCTTTCTCAGGGCTCTGCTCTCCTGGGTACGGGTCGGAGCTCATGGCATGGCAGGTACCTGTCCATCAGACAGAGCTGTGCCCCCAGGCAGACCTGGCTTCAGTGCCTGGCCAGCAGGTTAGGAGCTGGGAGCCACTTTAGCCTCTCGCGTCTGTCCTCTCTCACCCCATTCCTCATCCCGGCCTTGGGACGTTGGAGGCAGCATTGCAGTGGGCAATTTGGTGGGGAGGGGGTCATCTCCCTATAGATGTGGCTTGGGGCTGGCTTGCCCCCGGTTCCTTCACGCAGTGGCAGGGCAGATGCACAGCCTTGGCTGCGTGACAGGAGAGGGCAACTGACCCTGATTTGGGGGAAAACCACCCTGCGATTTGCAGGGCTGCAGTGCTGCCAGGTAGCTGGTACCAATCGGAAAGCAACAGGAGATGCTTTTCCCTTGTCGCTATGAGATGCTGCTGAGACCCCTGTCCAAAATCTCTTTTCATCCAGCCTCAACTCTTCCACGTAGCTACTGCTGTTGGTTTTTGGCTCCCTCCCCAAGGCCAAGCATCCCTGTCCTGTCCTTGGGCTGTTGCAGCTCCTGCAAAATTCAGTGGCCAGGCTAAGAGGCAATGTCCCTGTGGCCATGATGAGATGCCCCTTGAGCGCACATGGCAGGGTTATGTCCATGCCTGTGTCCAGGGCCAGTTTGTAGACACCATTGCCCATCACAGTGCTGTTCCTAACTGTGACTTGAGCTATCGGCTGTCTGGAGGTCCAAGGAGCAGGAGAGCAGTGGTTCGCAGTGTACCGAGTCTCCTGTCCTCCTGGAGCAGGGCATTTGCAGAACTGGGCTTGGTTTGCTCCGGTGAGCTCCCCCCTGGGCATGGGGCTGGGGACAGCTCTTGCCTCCCCACAGCCAAGCTCAGGGGTCTGTCTCCTTGCACTGGGCTCTTCCCTGTGCCCACCTGATTGCTTCAGCATTTGGGGCTGGCTYGGTCTGACTGCAGAGTGGCCATGGCAGTGGGGATGCTTCAAGGTGACCTTCAGTGAATGCTGAAGGAAGCGCTGGAGTGTTGCTCCCCTGTGGGCTGGGGTGGGGGCTGTGACCCTGCATGCACATGCACATGTTTGCTCCTTTCTCTCCGAGCTGCCCAAGCACCTTTGCCTCGGGGTTAATGATTTACACGTGGCTAATGTTTGATCCCCTCTGTTTGGAAGGCAGGAGAGGCATTTTGTGTCCAGCTTTCATTGTTGGGTGGTTTCGACCCTTGCATCACTCAGATAAACTAAAATGCCCCCCTTCAAAGGGGAGAAAATAAAGGGAAAGACAGACTGAGGATGTTCTTCAGAGCAATAGAAATGTGCGTCTAGGTGTCAGAGCAGAAATGAAGTTTGTGAAGAAAGGAGAACGTGCTGGGGAAATAGGGCAGGAAAGGCATCGGGGTGGTAGGTATTACCTTCATTTTCCACCAGATGTGTCATTCTTTGTTCTCCCAGGACATCTGTGTTAACACCCACCACACTGACTCTTGGCTGTTGGCATGATAGTCCAGCTCTGAATGGTGCATAGCTGGACCAGCCGTTGTGTTCAGAGGGGCCTGGAACCTCCTTATTTAATGGATGTAGAGCATCTCTCTTGAAAGTTTGGGGGGAGGCATCTTGCTGTGCCTGACCTCTCTCTGCCACTCTCCCTGTGCATTTCTCCCTTCCAATGTCCTATCGCTGACATGCCGGGATGAACTTCTGAATGCGGCTGTGTTCCCGCACCAGACCCTGGACCCCCCTGGGTGAAATCCTGGGGGTGCCAAGCCAGAAATGGCCTTGAGGCTGTCTTGAAAGACACCCRCTGCCTTCAGAGAGGTGATTAGCAGAGACTGGCAAACAAGGGATGCACACATGGAGGGAGGATGACTCTCATGGGCTCTGACCCCTCTACCCTCAGTGTTAAAGCAGTACTGTTCGCTGGCTGTCCCTCAGGGTGATGTGAGAGGGTCGCCAAAACACTCGCCTTGAGTTCCCAGACAGTCGGCAGCAAAGAATCCAAGTGGCCCGTCAAGACTTGGCGGCTGTCAGCTGTCTCGAGGAAATGGGGCTGGGCAGTGAATGCGGGGGCTGTAGTGCACTCACTATGTGGTTCTGAGGGATTCAAGGTGCGATGGTGGACCAGAGTGGCTTGGGTTGAGAGGTATCTACTCCTKCTTGTGTGGGTCCCTCTGCAATCCCAGTGGGAGCTGATATGCTTGGGGTGAAGACAAGAAGGATGTGGAGCAGCAGGACAGCAGGTCAGAGCATCTCTGGGGCCTGGTGAAGGTTCTGCACTCTCCATGTCCAGCATGCAAGGGGAGATCTGTCTTGGGCCGGTGCCTTCCAAGGGCTGGCAGCTCAGAGCCGGGAACCATCACTGGGGAGGGTTTGCTGAAGACTGAGGTGAGTGCTCAGTTCCCAGGTTCCTCTAGGGAAATAAGTGATGTGCTTTAGCCAAAGGCCGAGGGATGTGGCACAGGGTGCCTTATCCTGACACCTGATCCAGGCATCTTGGCTAGAGACATTCCTGCAGTGAAGCAGCTGCTGCATGTCCTGCAGATATCCCTACTGCTAAAGGGCTTTGCCTTCTCTTGGGTGCCAGCTCTGCAGTCACCCCACTGCCACAGCCCAGCTCCTTCCCACATTGAGACACCACTGGAAAAGGCCATGCTAGCTCCACCAAAAAGCACTGCAGCATCCAGCAACCCCTTAGGTTTGTGCTGGCTGCGACAAGGTCCAGGCTGGAGAACCCTGGAGGTGTTTCTTGTGGTCTGGGGCAGGTGCTGGTGGTTTGCCATGGGGACAAGGGCGACTGATGTGAGTGGGATATTTGGGCTGTGTTGCTTTCCGTGAGGCTCCGGGAGCCGTTCAGAAAAGGCAATAAAGGGGTGCTATGGCCTGAAGGGCTCTGGTTTAAAAAGGGGCTGGGGGTGGGTTTTCTCCCATGCACAGCTGGGAGTTTCAGCAAGTCAGGAACTTGCAGCAAGTCAGCCCTCGGATAATGGCACCAGCTCACGGGCAAAATAGCTGCGCCGTATCTCATTTCTTGCTGGTATTTGTTCTTGTAACACTTCCAGCTGCTAGAGGCGAGAGTACAATATCGTATTGTAGTCAACAGTGCTGGAAAATCTCGCGTTCAGGCCTGGATGAGGATTTCTCACTGGCAGAGGGCCCATCCCCACCCTCCAGCGGCAGGCGCACCCAGGCGTGCGTCCTGGTGTGCTGGCGCAGCCCCAGCGTGCTCAGCAGCGGGCTGCTCAGAGGCGTCTGGCCGGCATGAGGCTGTTGCCGCGACATAGCATCCTTTCCCCCCATGGGACGGGACCCAGAGGTGTCCCTGCATGGCTCAGGGAACAGCTCCGCTCTGTGGAGCCCTTTCCCGCAGGCTCTGGCACCCCTCGCTTTGCAGTGGGGGTGGTAGGGCACCCAAGGGGGCTGTGGGGGGCAGGCAAGGGGGATGGGGCCAGGCATTTGAGCAGGGATATCCTGGTCCTTGGCAGCTGTGTGTGGGGGAAAGCCAAGTTATATGGGGCAACAGGACACTCAATRCGGAGCCCAGGGCAGCTCTGAGCTGTGGTCTCGTGCATGTGATAGGGACAGTGGTCCTCCACTGACCTTCCCAGTGCTGCTTGCTGAGGTTGGTTGTTCTCCTTATCTCTTTTGCTGGAAAGAGCACAGAGTTTTGATTTGAGGGATCTTGGGCCCTTGCGAAGCAGCAGCTCGCAGACCCATGTGTTTCTCTCCCACCGTACTCGAGCTGGCTAGGGGTCATGCAGCAGGACAGCTGACTGCTCTCTGAATGTGTGCAGGAGGCAAGTTTTGGCTCTGCTGCACGCAGAAATCTCCTGTTAGTGCAGCTTTTCAGCAAATTGGGTTGGGATCATTATGCCTCTGGGATCTGGTACTTGTTAGGAGCGTTTCTGTTTGTAAGGGGGCGTCCATTTGAAGGGGTGTCCCATTATTGCCTGCTCCCCAGGCTCCATCCAGCTTTGCATCTCTGGCTGTAGATTTGTTTGCATGTTGTGCATGGGAAAGATGCAACCCCATTTTCTTTGAGAAGCCTCCTTGTATTGTCACCCAGGTCCAACTCCAAGCCAGGGAACAAGTGGTACATTTGGAGAGGCAGGGAGATCCCTGAGCCAGTTAAAACACTAAGGAAAACATGATTGAAAATTGCATTGCTAACAAAAGCCTCTTTCAGCCTTCCCCACTGAGCCTCAAAGGCAGAGGATAGGTTGTCCGGATGCAGAAGTCGCAGCGATTGCTCTTACACCCATCCGAGCCTGCACAGACCCCTGGGAGGAAGCTCTGATTTCCTCTTAGCTTAAAGCTGTTCTGAATTTGGCTTCCTCCAACCCAAGATAAACTTCATCCTGGCATCCCCGCAGCCTCTCATAGGGCTAGCTTGGCTGGTGTTCCCTTCTGCGTGCCACAGGGGTGGCTTGTGTCATTGGGACAGTGAAGAGCTCGGTGGGAGCAGGGGGTTTCTTAGCAGCGGCAGCTTGCGTGGTGTCTCTGTGCGTGCTGTGTTTAAGGGATAGGGGCTGCAGGGAAGCACTGGGGTCCTTCCCCATGGAGCAGGATGGGGATGCTCCCCTAGGGAAGCCCAATCTCATTGCAGGATGTACGAGAGGGAGGGGCTGGATGCAAGATGAGGAAGGAGGTTTCCTCACACCTGGGTGCTCAATTTTGGGGTACCAATTTTGGAGTAAATCATTGATAACCTGTGGGAGATTTGAGGTAGCAGGGTGGATACGGAACGGTTTCAAAACAGTGAGTTCAGGAGGAGAGGATTGGAGGAACTGAACCTTTTATTTTCTGGAAAGGAGACCCTCCCCCCACCACCACTAATCCCTAATCCACAGTGTTTCTAGCGTCCCTCCCACTTCGTCATGGGGCGAGCCCCGGCCTTGGTGGCTCAGCAGCCGTGGAAGGGTGGGGATGCTCTGCGTGTGCTGGGTGGGCACCAGCCAGCTGTGCAGGTACCTCCAGGCTTTGGAAGAGGCACCAAGGTTTTTGTCTCCTCCCACCATCCCCAAAGACATGTTTCCCTTCTGGGTTGGGCAGGGTTGGGCTAATTTCTTCTTAAAATTTAAGAACTCTAGAGGAAAATGCTTGGATCCGGAGCAGTGTGTAGGTTCCTGGCCTCCTGTACCACTGCATGACTGGTTCTCACTGGGTTCAGCACACCTCTGCTCTGAAAGCCCCCTCACTTTTCATGCTAAAGAGCAGGGAAGATGTGGGGGGGCACTGAATTTTCTCAGCTCTTCCCAGAGGCTTCTCATGTTCCCAGCTTGGGATGGGGGGGCTGAAATCCACACCAAACTTCCCAACTGGTGAGGCTGCATTAGGTCCAGGTCTTGACCTCTCTCCAGTTTCTGGGTTCATATACGCCCAGTTGGACTGCTCCTTTCCAGAAGAGGCAATGACCTTGGGAAGAAAACTAGCTGTAAGCCTGAGATGGGGACTATGCTGATCGCAGGGCAGCATACATGCAGGAAGAGTTGATGGGTTTCCTTGCTCCTGGGAAATCTGGAGTTAAAAAACACCAGAGTAGAACAACCCAGTTGGCACCAGCCCGAGAGGTTGACATAAGAAAGGAGGAATCCAGCACCCGTTGTGTGGGCGATGAGGATGTGCGTGCTGCCAAAACAACAGGAGTTTACATACAGAGGGCTGACTTGCATGGCCAGATGTTCAGCTGCGCCTGGTAGGAGAGACCGTTCTGACCAGAACTCCCCAAAGTGCCTTGAGAAAAAGAGTAAGAAAAGGAGCTGATCTTAAAATTGAGATCATCTGGGAAGCTGACTAGGCAGAGATGGGGAATGTCAATCTGAGATGCTTTCCCAGGCAGTGCAATGGGAGGCTTGCTAGTGGGAAGGCTGTGATTTATTCCCAGCAAGGGTGACTTGCAAGCTCTTCCG
This sequence comes from Apteryx rowi, assembly GCF_003343035.1. Taxonomy (NCBI): domain Eukaryota; kingdom Metazoa; phylum Chordata; class Aves; order Apterygiformes; family Apterygidae; genus Apteryx; species Apteryx rowi. The sequence goes on from NW_020450981.1 coordinate 76,484, forward strand.
CAGCTGCACAGTCCGGAGCCTGCCACAGGGACAGGCTCACATGAGGGTCACTGTGACCCCAGGAGCAGGCATAGGCACATGTGCAACACACTTCCTCGCAGCTCTGCAGGCAGGAGCAGGGGGCCCGGTTGCCTCCTAGTGCTCTAGTTGCCTCCTAGTGCCTGGATGCCTCTGGGCTGGACGAGAGCTGGGGCCATGCATGTTCTCTTGCTCCACAGGCCCATATGGGCACGCACAAATTCTGTAACAGGAGATGCTCAGGGAGCACGGCTCCCTTGGGGAGTCTGCAGCACTGCACACCTGGCTCGGGGACCCCAATGCCTGCAGCTGGGTGGCTAACAGGCTGTCCGCACTGTACTGTCACCCTCCTGCTGGCCTGGCACCACATTCATGGTCGGGGAAGAGCTGTCCAACACAGCGGGATCAAGGGAGGGCTACAGCAGGGCTTTCTAGCCTCCTTGCAAGAGGAATTTGCATTTTCCATCCAACCCCCAAATCTCCGCAAAGTCTGTTTACTAGCTGCTTGTGTAAAGAAGCCCCCAAGACTGGGGGCGACCGGTGACTGGGGGGATGCTGGTGCAAGGGCATCTTCCTTGCCAACGGCTGGGCAGTGCTGGGAGAGAGGGTGAAGGGAGAAGCAAGTCCTGCTGTTTGACCTGCCTCAGGTTTGTTTGTAGCCCCTGGCTGATTAGGAACTTAGCCTCCACTGTTTTTAATAGCATCCTCATGAATGAGCCATGCTGGAACTCCAGGAAACTCATGTTATGGGCTTGAACCTGCCAAAAAATACAGCAACAGGCCATGCAGCATATTTGTGGGAGCATGGGAAGATGCCAATTCCCTCCCCTATCCCCCGGGATCATCCCACTGCTGTTCTCTTCCATTATGATGCACAGGCTCTCCCGAGGCATCATGTTCCCCAGGTTCACTCCCAGCCTGACTGGACGTATGTGCTGCTTGTGTCACTTCCGAACTGATGCAGGCAGAGGCTGGCAAGGAGCCATGACACCAGTCTATGCAGAGGCAGGATTGTCCAGCAGGCCCAGGAAGGGCTGCAATTTGGCTACAGCCCTCGGGAGACCTGAGTCTGCTCTCCTCCTCCCATTCCCACATGTAAAAATTCCCCTTGCTCCTTGGGGAAAATCCCTGCCTGTCATCAACTAGCTTTGGAAGCCAGCCGGTGGTGTGGCTCAGCTGAGCCGATGAGCCCTGGGGAGGTAGAGCAGAGGAAATTACTGAAAAGCATCATCTGGAGAGCGCAGGGTCAAAGCTGTCCAGGGAATGGGGCTGAAGTCGGGAATGGATTTAGCTGCAGGGGGAAAATATCAAAATGTTTCTTTAGGGATGATGAGCATTGGTGTCACCTCAGTGACAAGAAAAAAAAAAGATAAAAAAGAAAAAAAGAAAAGAAAAGCTGTTATTTAATTGGTTTGAAAGGCTTGAAAGAGTGTGAAAATGAAATGATTAGTTGAATGAAATGTTTCCTTTGGCCAGATGGAGTTTTTGGGTTCAGCAGCTGATACGTAAAACAGAGTTCATCATGGCATCACATCTCTGATCTTGGGTCTGGCAGTTCCCTTCTCTCTCGCATCTCTGTGGAGCTGCAAAAGCAGGTCCCATAAGGAGGCGGCATTAGGGGAGCATGTTGCCTGGTGTGGGCAGAAGAAGGCCTTGAGTTGTCCCCCCAGAGGTGATGCTCTCTGGTCCAGAAACTCCTGTAACTGGTCTGCAGCCCTTGTCCAGTGGGTGAGCTGGCAAGCTGAAATACTGAGGACACTGGGAGAGAGGAGACCTGCTGAGGGATGGCCGGGTGAGGGTGTGTGGCACCACCAAGCTGGTTGTGACCATTCTCTTTCTCTTCTCTTGCAGAGAATTTGAGCACTGAGGTCAGCCTCCTGGAGCTGATCGGAGACCCCCCACCAGAGGAGATCCTCAAAATTTACGGCCCCGACAACAACCCAGGCTATGTCTTTGGACCCAGTGCCAACACAGGCCAGGTGGCCCGGTACCACCTGCCCAGCCCCTTTTACCGGGACTTTTCTCTCCTGTTCCACATCCAGCCCACCACCCCCCGGGCTGGTGTGCTCTTTGCTATCACGGACTCCTCGCAGAGCATCATCTATGTGGGCGTCAAGCTCTCGGACCTGCGGGCGGGTAAGCAGCAGATCATCTTCTACTACACAGAGCCAGACTCCCAGAGCTCCTATGCAGCGGCCACCTTCACCGTGCCCACCCTGCTGAACCGGTGGACACGCTTTGCCATCAGTGTGGAGGAGGATGAAGTTGTCCTCTACCTGGACTGCGAGGAGCACGAGCGGGTCCRCTTCGAGCGCTCCCCAGATGACATGGAGCTGGAAGATGGTTCTGGGCTCTTCGTTGCTCAGGCTGGAGGAGCTGACCCGGATAAATACCAGGTAAGGCTTCATATCGCCCCAAATCAGCATATCTGAGGGAAAACCTGTTTGAGACTGGAGGGATGTGACACCAGGCTGTGCTGATTTAACTAAGCCTCTGTACCCAGAGGATAAACCAGTGAATGTTCAATCTCTTGTGTTCATTCCCAAGGAAGCCTGGGGAGGGCATGATGGTTTATGATGCAATAAACTTTATTTTCTTGGGTCTTTCCAAGGCAAAGATTGCAAGGCAGGCTGGCAGGAGGCGTTGGGGTTGCATGGCTGCAGTCACCATTGCCTGTACCTTCTCCAGCCACTGGTAGAGCAAACATGGGGGATAGCACAAAGAGTCTGTTTGAATCTCCACTTTGCTAAAAATACCCATCTCCTTTGATGCCTGTTGATTTGGCTGGTAAAATATGTCTCTTAGCTGGAAAAAATGTTTGGGCTGGGGCATATCTTTGCTGGCCGACTTTGGATGGTATCTGCAGGAAGACTTTTGAGAGCAGGCAGAGAAGGTGATAGCTGAATCCGTGATTTAAGAATGAGTTATGTTTTAGATAAGATTTATGGAAAGTGTGTGGAAAATGCACCACACTTGAACCAACATGGAAATCCCCCTACAATGCTTAAGGAGAGTAAAATTCAAGACTCCTCTATGACTTTTTCTTGGGTTGAATATATTTTGCCCAGTGAGAGAAACTCTGTTGTGGGGAGCTATGCATTTCCCATGGTTGCTGGGCTTTGCAAAGTGCATTTCTTAGCTTAAACATTGTCTTGACCAACGACCAGAACCGTTGCAGTTCTGACTCAGTTAAACCAGGGAGGTCAGGGAGGGCGGCTGCAGAAAGTTTCCTCAGGAAAGGGTTAATCATTGATGGGCTGGGGACCAGGATTACTGTCTCAGTGTGGCACTGGCTTCTGAAGGGTCTGGAGAGCAATCTTTCACTCTTTAACCTGCCAGGAGGGTCAGGCCATTGACACAGAGAAATGCTTTGCTCCCATATTGGAAGGGGTTTGGTACAACATCTGCCTGGTTTGGAAGGCAAATGCAGAGAAATAGCCCAGAGCAAAGGGCAAACACCCATGCATTTCTAACACATGGTGGGTCTGGGAGGAAGGTTGTGAGCAAGCGAGCACACAAAATACCCACTCCCAGCATTTGTTCCATTACAAACCAACACAAACTTACATTATCTGGAACTAACAGGGTGTAGAGCTGATTAAAACCTGGCCCCCGGACAAATCACAAATAGAGCTGCTAATGGGCAGTTTGACCGCTTCTGGCAGGGTCTCCCTGGGATCTGTTCTTCCTCTGGAGATGCCTTAGTGGTTTTATCAGTGGTGAAGGCAATGGGATAAAACCTGGAAGGGTGAAGTCTGCAGGCAATGCAGAGGCCATTGTGATGGCAGATAAAAAGGAGGTTACTGTTAATTGGGTCTCAGCCATGGTCCGGCAGGAGGATTCGATTGCAGCTGAATGCAAGATAAGACCGATGGTACCAAGAATGTTGGCTGCCCCCTTTATCCGGGCTGCTGGGTCCTTATAACTATCCCTCAAGGGGATGTTTCGGTTCAGGGCTGGAACTGGGTTATTTCTGAAGCTTCCTGTGAACCCTGGGACCGGAAAAGCAAACCTTAAGTGTTGCGTTTATCAAAGCATGGGCTGAGAGGCAGCTAGGTTTGATACTGGTGCTTGGCAGAAAGGAGAGGATTTGATTAGAGCTGGTCACCAGGGTCGGGTAGCTGGAGGAGGCTCAAAACCCACCCGGGGAGCGCTTGCTTGTGGGCTAGTTCTGTAGCCCTAACTGCATTCCAGTAGGGATTTACATCCCAGAAGACTTTCCAAAGTAGCGTTTTTGGTGAAAGGGGCCGTTCTGGCTGAGCATGCTTTCTGAAAAGCCTTGCCCCAATGCTGTCGGAAGAGCAAGCCTGCCTGATCCTGCTACAAAGCAATGGGATGCCAGGCAACTTCCTTGGGGGCAGACTGTTTTCAGGAAGCGCGGTTGCAGAAACATGTCCATGGGGCTGTTTGTTCGCTGAGCAGATGCAAATAGGAGTGTGATACTGGGTGCTTGAAAGGCAAGGCAGAGCCACGTGGTTATTGCCTGAAGCTGCTGCGAGAGTGTTAGTCAGGCCTTGCTGCTTGCAGCCAGCATTGCTGGGCTCGTAACAGCCTCTCGCTTTTGTTTTCTTAATTAAATCGTGTTTCCCGAGCACAGATCTCTTTCCCGGACGTGGTGTGCTGTGCTTTCAAGCGAGTCCAAATATTATTTTAGGTGTCTCATCCAGAGAGAGAGAGCACAAGAAGGACGTTCCACGGGCAGATATCTTTCTTCTGCAAGCTCATTTGCGAGCACAATCTCCATTGTGGGCCGGGCGGTCCCCGGCAGGGTGGTTTGCTCTGCACCTCCCTGTGGCGATCAGATGGCCAGGCCATCTCCCAACTCTGCAGCCTGGCCCGGGAGAAGCCCTGGGAAGGTGAGGGGCAGCGTGCTGTGTTCGTCCCTAAGCAATGGGGAGGACCTGAGGTGGGATGAGGGTTGCAGCCTTGCCCCATGATGCCCAGGATAACTCTCATACTTCATGGAAACCGTTGGGTTCAGTCTGGTACTTGAACATAGTCCTCTTATCCCCCTACCCTGCTCATCGAGCTGACTCAAGTGCTCCAGGGTTCATCGACAGTCCCTTGTTTCTGCTCACCTCTCATGTTCCCGGATGTCCTTTGCTCCTGGAGAGCTGTTAAATGTTCCCTCTATAGTCAAGATGGTTTAGCTGAGTTCTCCTTGAGGGCAGAGGGGGAATTAGAGATGAAATTTTGGTTGCACACAGAAAAGCTCTTGGGGTTCTTGCATTTCGGGAGAGGCTTTGTCTCCGCTGCCTGGGAACACTGTCCGGCTGCCACGGGGATGTGAGTCATTCCCCTGGCGGGACAGCCTTTGCACCTCTGTCACGGGTAAGCAGCCTTGCAGATCGCTCGGCGGATCGCTCGTGATCCTCAGAGCAGAGACATGGAGGTTGTCGCGGCTCGCCATTGCCAAGCCTGCCCTGCTGCCATTCTGCGGGCCAGGGGTAGCAGCAAGCATCACATGGTCCATCAGGGGTTTCTTCCCAGAGGGAAGAGGCGCTTATAGTGCACTTTGCTTTCAGCATGAGGTGAAGACCTTGCTGGACCTGAAGCCCTTAGGAAGGGCAGGAGTGGCGTTGCTGCTACTTTGCTGGTGCCAGGTTTGGCTGTTGTTGGGAACTGCCTGAGGCATGCCAAGAGGGGACACTCCTCTCCACATCGGCTTCGATAGCTCGGCTATGGGGCAGAGTGATTTTCCAGAAGCAGCTTTTTTACGAAAGAATTTGAATTGCTTTGTATAAAGAATCTGCATTGTATAAATGAGTGGTTGGACTGTAAAACCCAAAATAAATGGTAAGGAAGTGTGGATTAGCCTAAGAAATACAAAATCAGGGCTGCACTGGACCGCGGGGCTGGCCAGCAGCCCTTTCTTTGGAGCAGTGAGGTAGCGAGGAAGTGTTTTTCCCTGTGCCCTGGAGAAGGAGAAATGAGGACCATGTCCAAAAATTTCCTGCAAAAATGTTTCTGTCTGGCTGTCTTGATCCTGGCTGTGACCTCTGCTCGGCCTGCCCGGTTTTGGAGGAGGCAGAGGAATTTTTCTCATGGATTGCGCTCCACACTGGAGAGTCAAGCTCTGCCACCAGCCCCATAGCTGGACCTGGGGAGCTGGCTGGCGAGGGCTGAGCAGGAGATGGGTCCTTGCTTGGAGGGGAAGTGTTTTCCGAGCCAGGTGAACAAACCTTTGGACAGTCAAGTGGTTATGCAATGCAAGGCATGTGGCAGGCTGGATCTGGGTGTGAGAGGGTTTCATCCATTCCCTCTGTACCTGCATTGCATGCTATGCTGGATTGCAAGCTGGCTTCTTAAATTGGGAGGGGGGGGAAACCCACGTTAGGAGCTGGCTGCTTAATCCAAGTCCATTTTCTTATGTGCAGCCCGCAGGGATGTGGTAATAGAGCCAGGAGGGCAATGTTGGCTTTGGGGGACACGGCACAGGTCACGCTGCAGAGTGGCCGGAAACAGCGGAGTTGTGGCCCGCATCTGTTGAGGGGCTGTATCCGTGACCCTCCTGGGTGTGCTTTGTCCCAGGGGGTGATTGCCGACTTGAAGCTGAAAGGGGATCCCCGGGCAGCCGAGCACCAGTGTGAGGAAGAGGAGGATGACGCTGAAGAGGTGAGCACCGGGCGGTTGCCAGCCCTGGTCAGTGTGCACTCCGGGTCATGGGAGGTGATTTTCTCATTCCTGTGTTGAATGACAATCTAATCCACCTTCTAAATGTTGCTGGGAGCTGAGTTTCCTCTGTGGGAGGAGAGGACCTGACGTCCCACTGGTTGACCCCGACTCTGTGGCACTGGCTGGATGTGTGGTGCGCTGACCCTTTCTGTTTCTTCCTGGACAAACGTAGGTATCCGGCGATTTTGGCAGCGGAGCAGAGGATGGACACCATCCCTTGGGAAAAGACAGGGTGAGTTGGTACCTGAGGACGTTGCCTTTAGCTGTGGGACGTTGGTTGGTGCATCCAGCTGGGTCCTCAACCCCTCCAGATGTGCAGCTACTGGGGACACCCCGCCAGGCCTGCCCACACATGGCAGGCAGTGAGTTTACCCCATGGGTAAAGCTCTCCTTTGCCAGCGATGTTGCAAGTGGATGGCTCTGTTAGACCTTTGCAGGGAGGTGGTTTGTCGCCAGATCATCTGGTATCCCGTGGGCATGTTCCCATTTCGGTTGCCGAATCTGGATTGCCTCCTGCTCCCGGGTGTACGGAGGGAATTGCTAAGCCTCCCTTTTCCCAGCAGTGCATTAGGGCCTGGAAATGTGGTGCTTGCACATCAGGAGCGCAGATCCCAATCTAAACAGTGTCCGGCTGCCAAGGCAATGGTGTTTGAGGATGAGAGAGCAAGCTGGGCCGTCGTGGTTTGGAACTGCGGCTCGGGGCGGGGCGGGGGGGGGGGATTTGCAAGGGACGCTGTGTCCCACAGAGGGACAGGCTCATGGGGTGGCCGCGCCACGGCTTTCAGGAGACTGTCCGCTGTTTGCACGCCACCCTCCCAGCTTGGCAGTCTTTGCCTGGGTGCGTTTGCTTGAGGCCTGGGCTGCATCTTGCCGGTGTCACGGTCCTGGGGCTGACCCCGCTGGTTGCTCACGCCTGCCGTCATGGCCGGGCAGCAGCAGAGTTGTCGCTGTCCACGTAGGGAAGTGGCTAGCCCAGAGGTGATTCGCGATGGGTGCATCGGGGCAGATTTGCACCTTGAGTTGCCTGAGCTCTGCGTGCAGTTCAGGGCAGCTTGCACCCTTTGCAGTCTGCTGTGCCCCTGGCTAGGCAGTCCCTGTCACCTCTAACTGTGACTTTCGCTGACGTGGGTCTAGGGACAAAGATTTTTGGGAAGATGAGGGCTGTGTTCCCTCCCTAGCCCCAGAGCTGCGGTCCTAGAGCTCCCTATCGGGTCCTCRTGCCTGCGTTTTGAGAAGGGTGCAGAGAAATCCAGGGAGAGGAAGCGCTGGCTGTAAAATCTTCCCAACAGACTCTTTTCAGCTGAGCACCCGCTGGGCTGCAGTCTTGAAGGTGAAGGTGGGCCAATTCAGCCCGAGGCCAAGTGCAGAGTCGAACGGCTAGAGCAGTTAACTCTTAGGAGAAGGCTGTGGGTGCTTTTTGTTACTGGCACATTTTGTGCCAGGTTAGGATAGTTATCTTGGAGATCTGTCATCGTCCAAGGCCCCTCCAAGGCCGTCAGTCCCTGAAGCGGGGCCATGCCTATGCTCTGCACCTCTGCTGCCGCGGGCTGGGATCCGTCCCGTGTCTCTTGGGCTGGCAGCTCTGCTCTCACGCGCTCTCCCGCTTCCCCCGTTGCCGGTGCAGGGCGTCCCGGGTCTGGCAGATGCCGTCCCCGTCACTTCTCCCCCTGTGGCTGAGGGCAGCGTGCCGAGGATCAGCGCGGGCTCCCCGACGCAGGCAGAGCGCGCCGGAGTGGAGGAGACGCTGCTGGTGTCCGCGGGAGGTAAYGCAGGCCCCGTCCGGGTAGTTTTCCCCTGCTGTGCCGGCCGGTCCTGGGAGGACCCTGGCGGCGGCGGTGACGATGAAAGGGTGGGTGTCCCCCGCTGCAGGGCCACCTGGCACAGCCCCATCTTCCCCGTGCGTGACAGCGTCCCTTCTCCCTTCCGGCAGGCACTGGCCCCAAAGAGGAAAGGGGGGAGAAGGGTGAACGCGGCCCCAAAGGGGACTTGGGGACTGGCGGCGTCTTGGGGACAGGCAGCGCCAAAGGTGAAAAGGTTGGTGAGAGAGGGGGCGTGTGGCTCCAGGGTGCTCGGCTGTGCCCGGCGCGGCTGCCTCTCCCGGCAGCCCCGGGGGCTCAAGCGTCCCGGTGACGCGTCTCCATTTGACATCTGTCCATCACCCTCTCTGTCCTGCAGGGAGAAAAAGGTGACGTGGGCATCAAGGTGAGCACTGGGGGGTGGGGGGGTCATTCGGGGCCACCCGCCAAACGTGGGGCGCACGGGGGCCGTGCCGCCACGCAGCCGGGCGCAGGAGGACGCCTTCCCCTTCCRTCTCCAGGGCAGCGCAGGATTTGGCTACCCCGGCTCCAAGGGCCAGAAAGGCGAACCGGGCGACCCCGGCCCCCCTGGGACTGTCGTGCAGCGCCCCGATGGCTCCGTTGCGGAGCAGGTCACTGGGCCGCCGGGGCCTGCCGGCCCACCAGGGCCGCCTGGGAAAGACGGAGCCCCCGGCAGAGACGGCGAGCCTGTGAGTAAAGCTGCCATGCCGCAACGCGGATCCCCATCCGGGGCAGCGGGGCGATGGAGGGGCGGGGGGGCTGCCCTCCTCCTCCTCCTTTCCTCCTCTCCTCCTCCTCCTCCTCCTCCTCCTCCTCCTCCTCCTCTCCTGCTGCATCCCCGTGTGTTAATTTTCCCTCCTCTCTGCTGTCCCTAGGGCGATCCCGGTGAAGACGGCAAACCTGTAAGTGCGCAGGGCGGGCGGGAGCCCGGCGGGGCTGGGGGTGGCGATCGCCCCCCCCCCGGCTGACGCCTGCCTCTGTGCTTCCCTTTGCAGGGTGACACGGGGCCCCAGGGATTCCCCGGGACGCCAGGGGAGCCCGGGCTGAAGGGCGAGAAGGTGAGTGCTGGCACGGACGGCAGCGTGCCCCCACCACCACCCCGGTGTCTCGCCAGACCCGGCAGCCGGGCCGGCGGTCGCCAACTCCCCGCTCTCTCCTCTGTGCCAGGGCGATCCCGGCACGGGCCCCAGGGGCCCCCCCGGACCGCCGGGCCCCCCCGGACCGCCGGGCCCCTCCTTCCAACGTGACAAGCTGGTAGGTGGGGGGACAGCGGTGGCTTGGGGAGCGTGGCGTGGGGAAACGGGAGGCGGGAGGAGCTGGACGCCGCCGGCAGTGGCCCTGGCGGGCAGTGGCGTGGGGTGGCATCCCCGTGCTGCCCGGATCCCCRGCCCGGCCCCGACGTTTCCCCCTTGGGCTTCCTTCCCAGACGTTCATCGACATGGAGGGCTCTGGGTTCGGCAGTGACCTGGACAGCCTGCGGGTGAGTGCCTGTGCTCGYGGCCACGCTGTGGCTCATCACGGGGCAGTCCCGGGGCGCGGGACCCCCGTCCCACCGGCAAGAAGCCAGGGACGCCCTCGGCCATCAACACCTTCTTGTTTTGCAGGGCCCGCGCGGGCCGCCTGGGCCCCCGGGGCCTCCAGGCGTGCCCGGCTTGCCGGGGGAGCCGGGGCGATTCGGCATGAACCTCACAGACCTGCCAGGACYGCCGGGGCTGCCAGGCCGAGACGGGAACCCTGGGCCCCCGGGGCCAGCGGTAGGTGTGCTGGGCAGCCAAGGGGACCCATCCCTAGGGCCACCCCGCGGCAGTGGGGCTGTAACGCTTCCCCAGAGCAACCAGGGGCCCTGTGCCCACGGGCAGCATGGGGTTAAGGAGAAACGGCGCCATAACTTTTCGCCACACTGAAGCCGGTCCCTCTTCCAGGGTCCTCCAGGTCCTCCTGGGAAAGACGGGATGGCTGGGCAGCYGGGGCCCAAAGGAGAGCGGGTGAGTGTCCCCTATCCCTGAGCTGCCAGCAGCACGTCTCCGCTCACCCCATGGGGTGGCTGGCACCCCAGCCACCTACTGCTCTGTCACCCCGGCACGTCTCCAGGCACTGGGCTGAGCTGAGCTGTTCCTGGAGCAGGGCAGCCTCTTCATGCCTTCTTTTCCCTTCTCCTCCTCCTCCCCAGGGTGACGTGGGGGACCTCGGCCTCCCTGGAGCACCTGGACCCAAGGTACAGTACCCAGGGCTTGTGGGGGGCTTCCCATTTGCAACACAGCCCTTTTTTCTTAGAGGCAGGGACGCYGCTCTGGAAGCATCAGGACGGAGACGGGTCCGCTTGCATTTGGGTTTCTCTTGGAGCAGAGCAGCGCTGTGGCTTCCCCTCACTCCCAGAAAGGGCTCGGCTTTTGCACGCGCCGCCCAGCCCTGCAAAAGGCACCTCTGCTGCCTGGAAAGAGGCTGCAGGGCCGTGACACTTTGAACCCTCTCTGAGTGTGGCTACCAGGGCTCCTCTAGCCATGCTCCTCCCGCAGCGTTCGTTTTGCTTTGCCTAGGGCGCTACCCAATTGGAAAGCAGCTGGGAAAGCCGAGCATTGTGGTATAATCCCCAAAAGAGGACTCCCTGCGGGGCTTTTGGGGCACAGAAGGAGAGAAAAGAGACCTAGTGGAGCAGGGCATGCTTTCAAGTACCTGCTTGGGTCACGCTAGCAGTAGGAATCCATGGCTGGTGGATGAAAACTGAAAACACTTGTGCGTAGAGCAAGTATTTTGCCTCCTTAAAACAGCCACGGACCATCCTTGGCCACTTTTGCCCATTCTTTTTGGTTTAAAGGGGTGCCAAATTCAATGAGGAAGAGGTGCCTGCTTGCTCCTGGGGCACACAGGAGCTGAGGAGCTCTTCGGGTTGGGAGGAGGGCATGTGGGGCAGAGCGAATTGCCTGCAGAGGGATGGTTGTAACGGGGATGGCCATGGTGACGTTGTTCTGTGTGAAAACGTGGCCCACGGGTGACCTGGTGGGTGCCTGTAGCCTGCTTGGAAACGGTCCGTCTTCTGCGCGTCACTCTTCTCTCTGTCTYCACTCCCTCTTCTCCTGTCTAACCAGAGCAAACTGCCTCCTCTCCCTTCCTACCTGTTAGAGCTTCTTTCTTTCCGCTCCACATCCCGGCCTCTGGGAGAGGCGAGGGTCGAGGTAAAGGCTTGCTGCCCCCGTGCAGGTGGCATGGCTGAGACATGCATGCTTGCCCTCCCCTCTCTTGAGGGCGACCGTGTCCCCYGTGCCACCCAAGGGTCCTGCATCTTGCACAGCTAGCATGTCTGCACCCTTACAGCTCCTGTGTCGCTGCCCAAGCAGAGCGCAGCCATTTAGTGCCAAGAGCCTTGCTAATGAATGTTTCTTAATGCCGTGAGCTCGCTGGCGTTGCCGTCCCCCAGCAAGCGGATTGATCGGGTGGAGGTGGGTGTGAGGACCGATTGTGCTGGTTCACATGATTTAGAAACCAGCAGTGAAACGAAGGGGTGCATGCGAGTCCTCCCCTTGGTGCWGTGCTGTCGCGCCTCTCTGCTTCTGGGTTTGCAGAGCCCCGTCTTCAGCTCCCTGCATCAAGGCGAAGTGCTTGATGAGCTGACCTTGTAATGCTGATTGCTGGCCTGGCTTAACAGCCCACGCCTGCCATGTGCTTAACTGTTACCAGTGTGTCCTTGCCGCCTGCATGGAGCCAGATGGTGATGTGCCGCTCACCCATGAGCTCTCAGGGAGAAGGCGAGACAGCACCCAAAGTGGCTCTGCATCCTGCTGCCTCCCTTCTGGGGATGGGGCAATTACAGCTGGCAGGGTGTCCGACCTTGGCTCTTGCTGCCTCCTTGCCTTTTTTGCAGGCAGATCTCACAGTCCGCTTGCTCTGCGAGGTTTGCACAGGAACTGCAAAAAGCTGCTTTTTTGATTTTAGACTAGCCTCTGGTGGCCACCTTGCACATTGCAAAGGAAGGAATAGGCAGGGACCCAGGGACCATGTGAGAACAGCCAGGGCATGCAGGACAGGGGCAATGCCCGGGCTGTCAGGACACTGTCTGAAGTGCCAGCACGTGGGAAGCTGGAGCTGTGCCCTACCCCTTCCCACAAAGCCCTTTTGCCCTGGAGAAGTGCCATCTAGGGGAGCATCCAGACCTTGCCCTGAGGGGTGGTTTGGGTCCACGGGCCCCTTTGCTTCTCTGTCTGGCCCGGACATAGCTTGGGCATTTGATTTGCGCTGAGAAGGATCTTTGCTCTGCACCCTTTCCCTCTGGCTAGGCATACTCCTGGTGCGGGAATGTCTCTGCAGGCTCTGAGCATGGGCCATGGCACCTTGTCCCATGCATTTCCTTTTGTTCTTTCCTCCTTTCAGGGCAGCAAAGGAGAAACAGGACCAGCAGGAGCTCCGGGAGAAATGGGGTTAGCTGGCCTTCCCGGACCCGTCGGACCTCGAGGGCAGCCAGGTCCCCCAGGCCCTCCTGGACCACCAGGGCCGGGGTATGAAGCTGGATTTGTAAGTGCCAAGCGTGGCCTTTCATCTGCAGCAGGCTGAGAGGGGAGGGTCGTGGCGCGAGGTGGGAAGAGTAGGTGCAGATGTGGCTAAGCCTGTTCTCCTTTCCTAGGGCGACATGGAGGGCTCAGGGCTGCCATTCGCAGCTGGCTCCACTGGACCACGCGGGCCCGAAGGACCACAGGTAGCTCCTCTCTTGCCCCTTCCCTCGCCTCCTCCCTAGAAGAGCCAGTGCAGAGGTTAGAGGGTCCCAAACCCATGGGTATCCCAGCTGACATAGTGCCTGGGAGGGACCACGAGCAGGAGAAACCAAGTGCTGTGCCCCTGTCTTGGACAGCGCAGCCACATGAAGGGCCTTTTTCTACCTCCTCAGTCCCTGGTGACTGGTGTCTGGGCGTAACTCCTCTGCCCTGGCTTAAGGAAGTGGGGGGGACGAGAGGAGGGTGTCACCACGTCTCCATGGGGCAGGTGGGTGGGTGGGCATGGAGACCCCCCCCTCCGTGCTGGTGGCATCCCCGGATGCTTCAGTGTGCTGGCAGCAGTAAGGAGCTCTAAAGAGCCTGGTGGGATTGGGGTCCTTGTGAGGGATGTGCTCGGCTCCGGGCACCTCAGGCAGTTACTCTGCACTCACGGCCATGTTGTCCTTCTCGTTCATAGGGGCTGCCAGGACTGCCGGGAATCAAGGTTAGGAGCCATTCAAATGCCTTCCTAGCACTGTGCCATTGCAGAGCCAGCCTCCAAAGCTGGTTTTTATGCTCCCAGGGCCATTTCCTCTCCCGCTGCGTTCCTGAGATATCCTTCCCTTGGGTGTGAGGGCAGGGTTGGCCCACAGGGAGCGTGGGGGAGCAGCGCTGGGGGGCCAGGTGATGTGCACACTGTGGCAATCCATGCCCCTGTTCTCTAACACTGCTTTCCCTTGCAGGGAGATGCTGGCAGCCCTGGGCAGCCTGGCTTGCCAGGACTGAAGGTAGGATCGGTTTCTCCAGTACCACTGGGAGGCTGTGTGCAACCCTCTGGGATCTGCCAAGGACTGAGCAGGACCYCCAGTCTCATGGACCCTGGGCTCCTGGGGATGCCCTGTACTGCATCTCAGTCTGCCCCTCTGCATTTTACAGGGGGACCCAGGCATGCCTGGTGTGGATGGCCGCCCCGGCCTGGAGGGCTTCCCTGGACCACAGGTAGGAGCATCCTCCTCATCCCAACACACGTTCTCAGCATCCTCGCTTCCTGAAAGCCCCGCTCCTAGCTCCCAGGCAGGGCCTCTTTGCACACTGTGGGGTTATTTCCACCAGCTCTGCTCTCAGCAGCTGAAATGCCCCTGCATGTTCAGCTCTTCCCCTGCTCTGGGGCTTGGCTSTCTGTGTGCTAGGGGGGGTCCGTGTTGTCTGCGGTCCTGACCCCATTAGCATGTTGCCTTGCTCACAGCCAGTTCCTTGTGCCTTCAGCAGGCAGGCACTACTGAAAGCTCTGCCCACCCCCTCCAAGGCAATCCAAATGCATCCCCTGAGGGGTCTGGACATGTCCCTTTGGTTCACACTGGTTCATCCTGCTGCAGCCTGAACCTGGCAGGCAGGGGATCGCCTGAAAAGCTTTTACTAGGCTTTAGGCAGAAGCAGTCTCCATTCCTGCCAGTTTTCACCTGGACGATGCTGGGTTTAGCTATGCTTGCTCCAAACCCTTATGGAAGCTCCCCCACATGTGCTTCTTCTTCCAGGGACCCAAAGGTGACAGAGGCAGCCCTGGCGAGAAGGTAAGTGCTGGCTCAGTACATGCAGGGATGCTTCCCCTCCAGTGGATGTGGGATGTGGACGAAGCCAGCCCTGGGCTTACTGTTGGTGGACAACACAGGGGCTGAACTCTTGCATCTTCCAGGGCGAGCGAGGCCAAGATGGTGTTGGATTGCCTGGCCCCCCTGGTTTACCTGGCCCACCAGGACAGGTCATCTACATCTCAAATGAAGATGTAAGTGATAGCTCCCTCCTCAGAGCTCCCTTGGCCTGGCTAAGAAACGGCATGCTCGCTTCTGAACTGGGGAGGGCTGGGTCCCCCAAATAAAATTTTGATCACAGCCAACTTGTGTCGGCTGGGACTCAACAGTTGCCATGTGATGGGAGCTAAAATTGTGTCGGCGGGTTGCAAGCCAGCATTCATCCTGAGTAAAGATCAGCAAAACCCTGAGGGGGATCTCTCCAGTAGCTCTGCCTGTGCTCCAGGCTGGGGGACAGAGCACAGATTGGGTTTGAAGCCCCATTTTGTCTGTTTTTCCAGAAGTCTTTGGCAGCTTTTCCAGGTCCGGAAGTAAGTACCTTACCCCTGCCCATGTGCACCTTTGGCTATGCTTGGAGTGCATCCCATTTCTTGAAAAGACGTGGTTCATTCTTATGAGTGTCTTTGCTCCTTCCTGCAGGGCAGACCGGGCCATGCCGGCTTCCCGGTAAGTCAGCGGCTTGGCTTTTGTGGGGGCTGCAAGGGTGGCCAGGAGGGAGCCAGGTGCTGTGCAGTGAGGTGTGTAGCACAGGGGAGCTTTGGGTACCAGGCACAAGCTAGGAGAGTTCGAGGAACCAGAGAAAATAAAAGTATCCGAAGGACTTATTTGAAAAGCATCCAGCCAAATCATCTATTGGGGAATAGAGCAGATGAATGCTTGCCAGAATTAAATTAACAGCATGTAAAGAAGCTTAATGCTAAAATTCATGTGAGCTTGAAGATGTTATGAGGCACTGATGGTTGGCATGAGCCTGTCTAGCCTTCCTTGCTGGGAAGAGAGGTACAGGCATTTTTCATTTAAAGTGCCCGGTTACTGTCCCACATTTTGTGGCCTGACATCAGTTAAAATTCTGCTACAGAGGGGCTGCTGAAGCCTTTTAGCTTTGCAGTGCCCATCTGGTGCCCTCTATTTTCCTGCATGCTCTTGCAAGAGGGAGCCAGCCTTTGCCTTTGTATGGCACTGGTACGTTTTGGTGCATGATTTGGGCTGCTGGGTGAGACGTCTCTGGGACCTGTGTGGCTGAGCCCCGGCCTCCAGTGCTGGTGGGAAGGATGCATCTGGTTCTGGGGAGCCACAGGGCTAGCAGTGGAAATGGAAGGGGGAGAGGCAACCAATGCGGGGTCGGGGTCTGCTTTTGCTGGTGGGGCTGACACGGGACTCTGCAATTCTCCATGCAGGGCCCCATGGGACCAAAAGGAGACCAGGGGTCGCCTGGCTTCCAGGGCTCCCCAGGGCTGAAGGTAACTGCTCCTGGCCACTTCAGCTCTGTGGGGTGGCTGTGGTCCCATTCCTCTATCTTTCCTGGCTCCCAGGTCCAGGCAGTGATGCCAAACCTGCAGCACCAAGAGAGAGCACGTTCTCCATCCAATTCCTCTTTTGCTTCCTGCTTTCTCCCAGGGTGAGAAGGGAGAGCCTGGTGTCATCATTAGTCCGGACGGGACCATCATAGCTGCTAATGTGAAAGGAGAAAAGGTGGGTGCACTTGTGGGAAGGGTTGGCATGTCCCTGGGTGCACCATGCCCACGGCTTCCTGGCCCAAAAGCCCCACCGGAAGAGGAATGTGGGGAGCACTGAGCCCGGTGCTGTGCATGGCAGCATGTTTTTGCACCAGGAACACTGGGCTCCCAGTCATTGCTGATTGTAAAGAGGGCTGCCTCATTTTCCAGACGATAATGATATTTTCCTGTTCTCTGTCTGCAGGGGGAGCCAGGGCCGCGGGGACCGGTGGGTCCTTCTGTAAGTCAGAGACTCCGTTATCCTTGTAGTTCCACCAGAGGGAAAAGGCTTTTCCTGGGGGACAGAGTTAGGGAGAAATCAGGGAGGGCAGGATGCTTCTTGTGTCCCCATCTTCTTTCCCTTCCAGGGCCCCCACGGACGGTCTGGACAGAAGGGAGAAATCGGCTTTCCGGGCAGACCTGTAAGAACCGCTCATGGTTTGTTGTCCATCCCTGTCAGGCACATCTGCCTCGAGCTCCCGGTCTCCTCCTTTGTCCCGGCCAGAGCTGCCCTCCCGTTTGCCCATCTCTCACCTGCCTAACCCCCAAACCTTCTCCCTTTTATGTTGAAACTATGCCAGACGCATTTTGGGGCAGGGCTCTGAGGGGGGTCTCGGAAGTGATACCAGAGAGGCGCAAGCTTGGAGCTACCCAGATGCCAGGAGGGGAGCATCCCTCATGCCCCGCATCCCAAGAGGTGGGGTGCTGGTGGGATGCTGGCCTTCCCCGGGATGAACAGAGATGCTCAGCACCGGCAGGCGTTTCAGCTGCTTTTGCTTCATGTCCATGCTGTGGCATCACCCTTCCTCCAGCGCTGGGGCTGGTGTGGAGATGGGGATGAGGCTTGTTTGTGCTCCACAGGGGCGTCCAGGCATGAACGGGCTGAAGGGYGAGAAGGGCGATCCCGCCAACGTCAGCGGCATGCCAGGCCCGCGGGTGAGTGGGTGCTGCAGCCGGAGAGCTGCTGGCCCCATGGGTGAGGACACGAGGGAGGGAGGAAAGGGGACCAAGGGGCTTGCTTGGGGCCTGAATCCCTTCAGGGAAGGGCAAAATTGTGCCCAGCGGCAGCAGAAAGACCCATCTCCCCAGGACTACAGAGGGAGACAGCGCTCAATCCTGCCTGTTGCATTGCCTTCCTGGTAGGGGGGAGAGGGGGGGCAGGCGGCAGGGGAGGAATAGTCACATCTACAACCCTAGAGAGCAGCCACTGCGCCCAGGGCACCCCAGTGACTGCTGGGTGTCCCCTCTGGGGCAGGGCATGGCCCTGGCCTCCCTGCTGGGAGCTGTCACGCCGTCCCATTTGCCAGAACCCAACAGGTTTTCTCCTTCCACAGGGTCCCCCAGGTCCCCCAGGCCCTCCAGGGCCTCCTGGGCTGCCCGGCAGTGCAGTCTACGACAACAACAATGTAAGTAGCACCACAGTCACCTCTTCTCAGGGGCATAAGGCCAGAGACCGGCTCATCCCAATGCCACTGTCCTGGCCAAGGGTACCACATGGTGCCCATGGGCTCTGTGCTCCTGGTGTCATGGGTGCCGAGGACAGAGAGAGAGGGGGAAGGATGCCACTGGCAGTGTTTCTGCCGGGACCGGGATGTGGGGCTGTTGTCAGCATCGTGCCAGCGGGCTCCCTGGGCTGTTCCCCATGCTGCTCAGGTAGTGGGAGAGATGCAAGAGTGATGGGACAGCACTTGGGGGCTGTGGGGAGGAGCACAGAGGTCGGTGTATGATGTGTCATCTGCCCAAAAGCTCTTTGGGTGTCCTGGAGGATTTGAAGCATAAGAGCAGATGGCGCCAGACTAGGTGGGTCCTACTGGCGATCACTCGTGCCCCTTTGGCAGAACATGGGCAGTTTGGTGAGGGCTGCCACATCCCACACTGGCGGGGAAGGGTGTGAGCTCTAGTCTGAGCAAGCTCTCTCAAGGAGGAGACCCCTGCAGAGAGACAGCCATCTTTAAAACTGCCTTCCTTGCATATTTGCAGGCCTTCGGTGACACCAGCCATCCTGCGCTGCCGGCCTTCCCTGGTAAGGGGGGATGTCTGTGTCCCAGCCCCATGGAGCAGTTTGGGGACCCTCAGGCAGGGTGGGAATTGGAAGCGGCCCCAGACAGAGTGGCTCTGCGTCTGTAGGACTCTTCAGACCTGCAAGCCCGGTGGAAACTGGGATGATGCAATGCTTTTTGCAAACGTGTCCTGACCTTTCTGGGAAAGACTGAACCGAGGGGGTTCAGTCTTGCAACCCATCTGCAAAAGCACCCCTGTGCAGTGGAAAGCACCGTCATTTCAGTGCTGTGTCAAAAGCCCAATTACCTTGACAGCAGGCACCCTAGGGAGATTTTTCTGTGTCCCATGTGTGGGCTGGCTCCTGTGTCCCCATCTCACCAGCAGTCCTCAGGTTCTGTCTGGGCTCATCTTGCTGCCCCCACTGTCATTCTTGCTAGTGTTCCCAGGCAACAGAAATGCTTTCTAAGCAGGTGACTCCCAATATTTTCCAGGGAAATGGGTCATGTACCTTGTGTAACAGGGGACCGGGCTCCTTGTACTGTTCAAAACCACGCTCTTTGC
This sequence comes from Apteryx rowi, assembly GCF_003343035.1. NCBI lineage: Eukaryota > Metazoa > Chordata > Aves > Apterygiformes > Apterygidae > Apteryx > Apteryx rowi. The sequence continues at coordinate 95,542 of NW_020450981.1, forward strand.
CTGAAACAAGCAAAGGAGTGAACCCCAACAGAACMCTGGCTCTTGCTACCTCTGTTAAAAAGAGCCGTTCCCCTTTGGCTGGGATACTGCAGCTCTAAGACAGCATCACTGCTTGCATTTCTTACAGGTTTCCACCAGTTTCCAGGACAAAAGGGAGAAAAAGGAGATGTTGGTGCTCCGGGTCCCCCAGGTGAGCAATTCCATCTCTGTAGGCTGAGAAGAGGTGAAGATGCATGGGAGGCATCTCATGCTCACATCAACACGTGTCCCACTGGCCTGTCTCCAAGCCCTCCTGAGGGCCGTGCTCTCGGGTGCTGTGGGGAGAGGCTGGCCAGGCAGCACAGCCCCTTTGCTGGGCATCCCGGTGGCTTTCTGCCTTCTGCATCCTCCTCATGATGGGGCAGAGCACATGCAGCAGGTCCTGACCCTGTTCGTGGCTTTGCTGGCTGGGAGGAGAGCACATCATCGTGGCTGCTCCCCAGCCCGGAGCCCAAGTGAGAGGCGATGGCAGTGTGGCAGCGAGCACTGGCTACCATGACTCCTCTCCTTGTCCCTCCACAGGCCAGTTCCCATACGACCTGAGCCGATTCAGTGCCAACTTGCGGGTAAGCCCCTTTGCCCAGAGCTACTGCAAGCAGCACCTGGGGGGCAGTGAGGTGGCCAAAGCCCCTTGGTGGGCGACTTGGTGCACTTGGCTGCCGTGGGCTGGCTGCGACATGCTGGAGTGGTGTGGGGATATGCCCGGAGCCCAGCTGGGGTGCACTGGGCACTGGAGGCGCAGATGGCTCATGCTCATGTCACACTGTCCCATAGGGTGAAAAAGGGGAGGCAGGCCTCAAGGGCGAGAAGGGCGAACCAGGCGGGACGGCGCTATATGGCTCCAGCGTCTCCGCGCTGCCAGGCCCACCGGGTCCCCAGGGCTACCCTGGCCTGCCGGTGAGTACACCAGGGGCACAGGGTGAATTGGGGGTATCTCCATGTTCCAAGCAGTGGAGGGTAGGCTGGGGAGGGCTGCGCTTGCAGTGGGATGGTGGGGAAGACTGGGGGGTATCTCCAGGGGGATGGGATGGCAGGCTGTGTGTTTTGCCTCAAGGATGCTCTCTTATTCTCCCTAGGGTCCCAAGGGGGACAGTATTGTTGGTCCACCGGGGCCTCCAGGACCACAGGGACCCCCTGGCATTGGATATGAAGGGCGACAGGGTCCTCCTGGCCCTCCTGGCCCCCCTGGTCCTCCCTCCTTCCCAGGCCCACACAGACAAAGTGAGTACCTGTCCAGAGGTTGCCCCGTCTCCCCTCCTGCCCCCCAATCCCTAGTTCATCCTCTCCCTGTCCCATGCACCGAGCTGGGGCAACCATCTTCATTTCAGCCTTCCCTTCCACCTAGCTATCAGCATTCCTGGCCCTCCCGGCCCACCAGGACCCCCTGGACCACCAGGTACCAGCGGGACATCTCCTGGGGTGAGTTGGGGCTGTGGGGAGGAGGGGAGGGTCATCCCTCTGCCTGCCCACCCCCATGTTTGCCCTCAGTGCAGAGCCCAGGGGGGATGCAGGGGCCATGCCCCGGCTGTCCTCCCCTTCCAGGCTTGCTGGCTGAGCCCTCAGCGCCCACCTGCCCTGTGCCTGCAGCTACGCACCCTGCCAACGTACCAGGCCATGCTGAGCACCGCTCACGAGCTGCCCGAGGGCTGGCTCGTCTTCCTTGCTGACCGGCAGGAGCTCTACGTCCGCGTGCGCAACGGTTTCCGCAGGGTGCTGGTGAGTGTTGGGTGGGGATGGCTGCTTAGCCTGCACCCGTGTTGGGGTTTGCGTGCCCTACAGTTGTCACCCAGCATCAGAGGGACCCAATGGCACCCCTGCTGCTGGGCACCTGGAATTGCTGCACCTTGGCACCATCGGTTGGGGGATGCTGAGTTGCCTTCCTCTTGGTATAAGCGAGAGGAGAGGGGTTGCTCTGCTCTGCTTTAACATGCCCTGTTCTTCCAGCTTGAGGAGCACACCCTGATCTCCAGCTCTGCTCTGGTGAGTCCCCCATCCTGCTGGCAATGACAGCGCACAGGCAGGGGTGTCCCTGCCGGCYGCCACGGCCCAGCTCCCACGCAGGGCTCTGGGCAGCCCCAACCCTGAGCTCGGCTCTCCCTCCTGTCCCAGGACAACGAGGTGTATGACAAGCCACCCAGTGTCCACTACTCCCACRGCGGCACCGTCCCTTCAGGGTCCCAGCACCCCTTCCAGCCCCGTGGGCCCCTGCACCCTCTCCGCAACCACAGCCCCCCGCCCACCGCCCGACCGTGGCGAGGGGACGACATCGTGGCCAACCAGCACCGCCTTCCTGAGCAGCCCCTGCTCCATCATGGTGCCCAGCATCAGCAAGAGCTCCTGAACAGTTACTACATCAACCGCCGGCCAGATCCAGCCCCCGTAGCCACCCATGTTCACCAGGACTTCCAGCCTGCCGTGAGTTCCCAGCGGGCCGTGGAGATGTGCGCTGTGGCCAGCCAGGGAGACTGGCGTGTCCCTCATGTGCCAAGTGCTCCCTGGTTGCTGTCACATCCCATTCGGCCCGCCGGTCCCCATGCTCTGCAAGGTGCCTGGGGAGGCAGCACCTCGCGGTGCCCTGGTGGTGCCCAGCTGACCCTCCCCAGGCTTGGAGGGTCAGCTGGCACGGGAAGTGCAGCTGGCAGTAACAGCATGGGCTGGCCACTGCAGTTCTCATGCCTGTGTCTCCTTGACAGCTCCACCTCGTGGCCCTGAACGCACCGCTGAGCGGCAGCATGCGTGGCATCCGAGGAGCCGACTTCCAGTGCTTCCAGCAAGCCCGCGAGGTTGGCCTCCTGGGCACTTTCCGGGCCTTCCTCTCCTCCCGCCTGCAGGACCTATACAGCATCGTGCGCAGGGCTGACCGCAGCACGGTGCCCATCGTTAACCTCCGGGTAGGTGTCCTCAGCCGGGGAGCGCTCATGGGCTGGCTGGGATGACCTCGCGTGACGGTCCACGCTGCTTCGGGGAGCCAGCACCGAGCTGGGGACTTGGAGAGCTGCCAGCAGGACTTCTCCCTGAGCTTGCATCCTTGGAGAGATGCTACTGACCTCCTCGGGGCTGTGAGCATCTCAGGGACATGCTCCAGTGGGGAGCAGGGATGGCGGCTGGGCTGACCTGCTTTTTTGCCTCCCCTCACGCCCCTGCCAGGACGAAGTGCTCTTCAATAACTGGGAGTCCCTCTTTGCGGGCAGCGAGGCCCCGATGCGGGCCGGTGCGCGCATCCTCTCCTTCGACGGCCGGGACATCCTGCRGGACTCGGCATGGTGAGTGCAGGGTTCCCAGGGGCTCCCAGCGGCAGGTGGGGGGTTAGGCAGTGCGGGCACACCGGACAGGGCCGTGGCTGCACCACGAAAAGCAGCAGGGACATGCGAGAGGGGCAGGGGTTGGATTCGCCGCGTCGCACCGCGGCTGCCGTCCGGTGAGCACCGGAGGGTCCTGCCACCCTCCAGGGAGCATTGCCCGCCAYGGCAGCTGCGCACCCCTCCGCGTTTCAGGCCCCAGAAGAGCGTGTGGCACGGCTCGGATGCCAAGGGCCGGCGCCTCACCGAGAGCTACTGCGAAACGTGGCGGACGGAGGAGCGGGCCGCGGTGGGCCAGGCCTCCTCGTTGAGCTCGGGCAAGCTCCTGGAGCAGGCGGCCAGCAGCTGCCAGCACGCCTTCGTCGTCCTGTGCATCGAGAACAGCTTCATGACCGCCTCCAAAAAATAACCCCGCTTTCGGGACGCTGCACACCTTCCCAGGGAGGGCCGAGCCAGGCCAGCCGGCTTCCCTGGCTRCGCTCCTGCCCTCACCCCGCAGGGTGTTTGTTTGTTTGTTTKTTTTCTCCTCCTCCAGACCTAAAGCCAAAGAGTTTCGCCATTGGTTTTTCGTGCCGGCCTGCCGGGGGGCTCGCAATGTCTCTCGCCCGGGCTGCGTGGGGTGAGCTGGCCCGGAGGCAGGGGCGCTGTGGGCTGGCGGGCTGCCCCGTGCCAACTCCTCCTCCTCCTCCTCCTCCTCCTCCTTTTGGACACAGCAGTTTCACTTCTCTTCTAACCCCTAATATTTAACCAGTTTAGCTGTATACGTGCATCAACCGCCTCTTCCTTGGCCTCCTCTCTGCTAGGATGCTCTTTGTGGGGAGGCTTGGTGGGGGCTAGCAGGGAGGGATGCTCCGCAGGAGGATTTTGGAGATGCTGTGTGGTGTGTCCTCCTGGAAAGCAGAGGCCTGGGGGGCCCCCTGACCCCCCTAGCCCGGCACCGTCCTCGCCGGGAGCCCGAGTCCTGACCCAAATCCATGCTGCTGGGGCCCTGGCGTACCTCCAGGCCACCCAAGGGAGGACAGCGCCCGCCCCAGATGTCCTTGGTGTCGGCTGGAGAGCAACTGGCCCTGTGTGCAGCATCCCTATCCCAAGCGAGAGACCATCCCTCAGCAGTGACTGGGCTCTTGGGTGCTTGCCCCTCCGCTCTGCACCCAGCCGCCTCCACCCAACCAGGTAAGGTCCATCCTGGCCGGCACTGCTCCCCACGGCTCTTTGGCCTTGCCTCCCGTCCCACTACCTGCCCTTCCTCACCAGGCACGGCGCTTCCTTTGTGGGGATTGCCCTGGCGGTCCCGTCGTCTGCCCCCAAATCCCCACCTCCGGGTCACCCTCTCTCGCTGCCTTGCTGCCCCGGCGTGGGCTCGTCCCATCCTCTCCGCGCACCCTTGGGACCCCTGCGGCCCTGTCCAGGCGCCCTTCCCTGGGCTCCTGTGGAGGCTGGGGAGGGGGATTGCTGCCCAAAACCCAGCGTTTCCCCGCTGTGATATCAGCTCAGAGGCCAGGGGTACGGGGCAGGGTGATGGGACGGGAGATGGGGCCATTTCCCGGGGCTGCCACTGGGGAGGGCAGACCCCCCCCACACACACCCTGGCTGTCTAGGGGCGGGAACGGGGTCGCCCAGCTGGCCGTCGGCATGTGTTTACACACATGTGCGTGTGTGTGTGTGTGTGTGTGCGTGTGGACCGCGTGGTACCTAGGCCAGAAACCACGAGCACCCTCCGTGCCACCTTTGTTGCGCTCTAAGGCCAAAGCGAAGCAAAGCTGGTTTGAATTGGTGTGGACAAATCCAAGGTGCTAAAAAAAAAAAAAAAGAAAAAAAAAGAAAAAAGATAAATCTGTAACTAGCTTTTCATTATTGTATGGAGATTCTTACCATAAAAGCTGTGCAAGTCACATGGCCTCTATTTCTTACCATCTACTGTATTTTGTGTAATTAATGCAATTTAAAGCCTGTGGAGCTTTATATTTTTTTTGTCAGTTGTGTCCTATAAACCATTTTCTAAAGGCACTGAATAAAGAAATGTTATCCTCTTGTAGTGTGGCTCTGTGTGGCTGAGCAGGAGGATGGGGAGCCAGCAGCCAGGAGACCCACAGACCCCAAATGTCTCCCTCATACAGCACCTGGAGGTAGCTCTGGTTTAGGCTGTGACACTGCCTTGGGCATCCTGGCTCTGCTCTGGTTGTGTTTGGGGGCCCCCCCGGCTTCAAAAAGGGAGCGAAGGAACAAGCCCCAGTGCAGGTTGGTGGCTGTTAGATTTGCATGCTCAGAGGCCAGCCCAGCTCCTAGGAGACCCCCAAAAGAGTGCTGGATGGGGACACTTCCCCAGCCCAAATGGAGGAGCTGGGGCAGAAAGGAGATCCCACTAGGTATCTTCTCAATGGGACAGTGCTGGGGCTGCTGGTGGGCTGGGCAGATGGGAGATGAAGCACATCACAGAGTGGTGATACTCATTTATTGAGAGCTGCAACCCACTTCGTGGGACAGCAGGTGCCCACAGAAGGGCAAGGAACCGGCCGTGGACTCTGCGCCCCGCTGCTGAGTGGGGCTGGGCTAGCAATGGGGCCACAGGCCCACTGCTGCTCCAAGGGAGCCAGCACAGTGCGTAGCTGTCCTCAGCACCAAGCCCGTCCAGGCACTGTGGGGATGCAGGGCTGGCGCTCAGGCTTGCACGGTGCCTGCCTCCGGGCTCTTCTCCTTCGCTGGCACATCCGCGGCAGGCTGGTGCAGCTCCTTGGAGAAGGCCAGCTCTGCAGGCTGCTTGTTGCGGCTGTGCCGGATGCCCACACCGACGGCTGCCAGCAGGTAGGCCACTGCCAGCAGTGTGAAGTAACCGAAGTACATGTAAAACTGCAAGGTGGGGACAGAGAGCGATGCCTACAGCAAGTCCCTGGCACCCACGTGTGGCAAGCCCACTTTACCTGCCTCCCACCACGGGACGTGGCATCCCCGCAAGCCTGCTAACGTTGGACACGCCCAAGGAGCAGCGGTCCCAGACACCATACCCCAATCTGGCTCCCTCTCACCCTTTTTCCCCCCCCCACGCTATTTCTGGGACCACCTCGGTCCTTGGTGCCCCCCGAGCTCTGGCCCATGTCCCCTCCCATCCCTACCTGAGGATGCACAGAGAGGCCCAAGCCCCTCTTGTCAGCCACAATAATGGTGATGATGGTCTTCAGCACAGTGGCGAAGAAGGTGTTGACCCCAAAAACCAGGGCGCAGAGCTCTTTGGAAAGGGAGGTAGCAATCCGGAAACTGGGAAAAAAGGGAAGACAGTGAATTCAGCCCCTCCAGCACTGCAAGCTCGGCCACTGCAGCAGGAGGCAGATAGGTTTGGCTTGTCTACCCCCTGAGGAGCAGGACTGGGGCACCACTCACATGGCGATGGGCACCAGGAACTGGTAGGAGCCACGGAAGAGCACGTAGGCAGCGTAGCACAGCCAGATATTGGTGGTGGTGTTCATGAGCAAGAGCAGCCCTGCCTGGAAGGCCGTCACAGCCCCAATCACCAGCTCCGACCACAGCGTCCAGCGGATCTTCATGTAGCCGGCTGCGAAGGAGGCAACGGCCCCTGAGGGAGGACGGGGGCACCATGAGTGACACCCCTGCCACAGAAACATGGTGTTTTGCCTTTCTGCTGTCCCCGAGCCTGGCAGTAACCATGAGGCTAGTGATGCTTGCCTACCCAACCTCAAATCCACCTTGCATCCCCCCCTCCCCGCCCCCACAAAAGCACTGCAAGGACTGCCATCAGGAAGGGACAGAGCAGGACAGGGCGGGTGCTCTGATCCCTTTCCATCGAGCTGTGGGAGGCTGAGGGAGCATACCCAGCAATGTGGATGCGGCATCCACCCCTCCGTTGTACACCCTGCGGTCTTCTCTGGCAGGGTAGATCTTATTCCAGAGGATCTGCACGTAGTACAGGATCAGGTAGTAGCCAGCTGAGTTGAAGACCCACCAAAGGGACCAGAGCCGGAGCTGTGGCTGCTTGGTCGCCGTGCCCACCTCCCGCAACATGCGGCACAGGACTGCATCACGCCAGCGCCATGTCCCCTCACCACCCGCCTTGGCCATCTTGTCTAGTTCTGCAGGTGCAGCCCCGTTGCAAGCCGGCTCTGCCCGGTTGAAGAAGAGACTGCGCTTGGGCCGCTCCAGGAAGAGCGTGAGGATGAGGCCGAAGCTCATGAAGCCTAGGGAGACATAGTTGAGCGTGAGGAAGGGGACATTGCCCAGGGTGACACAGAGCTGCCCCAGCACTGAGCTGGCAAAGACACCCATGAGAACAGAGGAACGGGAGTAGCTGGCCATGCGCTGGTAGCGAGATGGGGCGACGAGGGAGAAGATGTAGGAGGAGTAGGCGATGCGGGCAGCCATAGTGATGCCGTAGAAGAACTCCATGAGCTGCATGGCCAGGACAGAGGTGCCCAGAATGAGGAGCAGCCAGATGGAGATGTGGCTCAGGCTCTGCAGCAGCAGCACYGGCTTGTAGCGCAGGTAGTCCGTCAGCAGGAAGATGGGCACCAGCACGGCCGTGTAGGAGTATGTCAGCACTGGTGTGATCGCGTTGGTCACCTGCCACGTGTGGAGACAGCCTAAGAGCTTGGCATGTGCTGCTGCCCGTGGGCTTGCGTCCCCGCTGGATGCACCCAGCTGGGCCCTTTGGCCCGCAGCATGACAGCCGCAGCTGCCCCAACACGGCCTCTCCTTGGGGAGGAATTTGGCCTGACGTGTGCTCAGCCAGGGGCCCGGCTAAGCCCCAGCAGGCTCCCGCGCTGGGAATGCAGCGTTCCCACGGCCGCGGCAAGCCACCGGGACCGGGGCCAACAGCTCTTGATGGCAGCGGGAGGAGAGAGGCAGCCCCCTCCTTGCTTTACCCGGCTGTCGCCAGCAGCACAACCTTCCCTGTCGGTGCCCAGTGCTGCGCTGGCCCTGCCACGGCATGTGCAGCGCTGCGCACCGTGCCGGGAGCGTTGGGGAAAACTCCCCACCATCCCCACCAGGCAGCACCCCCCACCCCGCCGCTCTCACCCTGTCCCTGCAGGCTGCCCTGCTGTGCTCCCACCACCTTCCCCTCCACCCCGAGCCTCGGCAACCAGCCCCAAAGCTCAACCCTCGCACTGCTAACCCGACATTTATTGGGCTTAAACATAAACCCAGGTGGGTCGGGGTCAGGCAGAGCCCCAGCTCCGCAGGGAGCGCGAGGCGGTGTTTGGGCCAGGCACCCTTTTGCAAAGCAAGCCAGACTTTAAACCCGTTTCAGCCCATTGCGCCCACCCCCCCCATCCCGAAAGCTGTTGCCGGCACCCAGGGGGCTGCTTCCAGCCCTGCGGGAGGAGGGTACCCGCCTGGCCGCTAGCACCTGAGGCAGGAAGGCACAAGGCGTTCAGCCACGCCGCGCTGTGCCAGCGAGCCTTGAGCGTGGGCGAAAGCTGCCAAGGGATGTCTTGCCAGCTCTGCTGGAGCAGGACGGTTGAGGTGACCCGCTTGGGCAACCCGGGCACAGGGAAGAGAGGGCCAGTTTGGCTGGGGCGAGGAGGGAAGCGGGTGGCGTGGGCATGGGGGCAGGCTGCCAGGCTGCGAGGGCATGGCAGGGCCAGCCCATGGGCTCACTGGACCCCGTCCAGGTTGCTCACTGGGGAAACCAGGCGCTGGAGAAAGGTGAGCTGAGGACTGTTTTTCCAGGACGGGGTTACCCGAGTTTAACCTGGCCACCTTGCGGCYGAGAGGGGCGGGAAAGCGCCGCTGGCAGTTGGCTCCGCTTGCACCACGCTGTCCTGGCACCCTCTCCCCGTGCACACGGGAATACCCCACCCCATCCCAAAAGGCAGTGCTATGATCTGCCACGTCTGGGACACGGCACGCCTGCACCCTTCTGCGCCCCGGCATGTCCCTTTGCACCCACACCACGCCGGGGCAGATTTGGGGCATGGGAAGGATTGCTGCTGCCCTCCCCAGCCCTAGAGGGGGGTGCTCCAGGCAAAGGTGCCCACGAGCTAGGTGCCTGCAGGAAGACCTTGGCCAAAAACCCTAGGTGAGGGGGATGCAGGCTGCTCACCTCCACCTCCGTGAAGTTCTTGTCAGGCCCCAGCAGGTAGGGGGTGATGAAGCTTTCCCCAGGCCGGATCTGCGTCATGAACCCATAGAAGCACAGGTAGAAGACCTGGAGCTTCCAGTGCTGGTCTGGCGCGTCCTCCGCGACAGCCTTCTTGGCGCCTTCATCCTTCTTGGACATGGCGCTGCCAGCTGCCCGAGCAGCTCTTCAGTGGGACAGCAGCTTTCTCCAGAGGACAGTCAGATAGACGGGTTCTGCCGGGCCGGGCAGCTCCTCTCCGGCTGCAAGCACTTGCCGACACATCGACGTCCGCGACGGCGCTGCAGTTTCTGGGGAGAAAGCCGCATTTGGCGTGAGACCAAATTCCTCCAGAATACTAACACAAATAAATACCACTACCTTCTCCCTAGGAGACATTCTTGCAACGGCGAGCTCATGCAGAGATCAAAAAAAAAAAAAAAAAAAAGCAGCCC
>NW_020450981.1:105536-328773 GCF_003343035.1 Apteryx rowi
CCCCCCCCCCAGCCCCTGCTCATTTCAGGCAGGATTTTCAAAGCACACATAAGATGGATACACAAGGCCATCTACTCTCCAGCGAGGTGGCTGTCTGTCCTGCTCAATTCACATAACTCCCCCCGTCTCACCTTATGAAAGGCAGCAGGACCTTCCCGCTGCTCCCCCCATCCCCGGTCCCCAAAGCAGAGCTTTCCTTTGAGCTGAGTTGCTCCGCTGCAGATGCAACAAGTTTTCCCAGGGGCAGAGAAACATCCGCAGGGCTCGGAGAGCTGCACGGACACTGGCTAACACCTCTCCAGGCAGCTCTAAACTTGGGGTGCCACTAATGCTCACCCCAGGCAATGCACGGAGGCGAGCAGAGCCCTGCAGTGAGAGGTGCCTGGGGGCTCGCGCTCCCCTGAACCTCCGCCCCGCGAGACAGCTAAGGTTAGAGGGAGAAGGCAGGAGGCGATCGGAAAGCCGGAGCACACCTAACGGGGTCCTTTGCTGCCCGCGGTGCCGGTAAGGACACCCAGCGGGTCGTGCCAGCCCCGGGCGATTGTGAAAGCGAGTTAATGTGTACTCCCGCAGCGGGGCTGCCCACGTTATATATTAGCTGCACGGGCATCGGGACTTTAGACAAGCTAAAGGTGCGTGGTTTCCCCTGTGCGCTCCTCCTCCACCCTGAAGGATGGTACACATTGCCCGACTGCATGCCTGGAGGATGATGCTCGGGCCCCAGCACCCACCATCCTGGTAAGGATGGGGAAGGACAAGAAACGCAACAGGGCGCTCGAGTGGTGCAAAGCCTGAGAAAGGTTTAAATGCTCAACTCCCTTGACTTGGCTGCATGAAGGCAGGCAGCACCGGGGAGGTCTAATTAGCAGTCACGGGATGAAGCTCAGGAAGGGAAAAACTTGTGGGCGAGGCGTTGCATTTAAACTTCCCGAGAGTGTGTCTGGGGCTGCTGAAACGGCCCCGTGGGAGGTTCTGGGAGCTGCTTTCCCAGCGAGGCCACGGCAAAGCAACCGGATGAGATACCCCAGGGGAGAGCTGCGCACCAGGAAAGTCCTCTCTTCTCCACCGCTCCCCACCCCTACAGCTGCCATGCTCCAGTCGCGCACGGCAGGAAAGCTGGGAACATCCCTAGCCTCAGTCCTGGTCTAACATACCCTCTTCCCTCTCTGCCAGGCTGACTGCATTCATCCTGGGCAGGGCTGGCCCCAGTCAGGTTTTTTTGCAAAAACGAACAAAAATAGCTAAATGGGTTCCCTGAAATCCCCCTTTAAAATGCAATTGGAAGGTATATCGGGGGGGAGACAGAGAAGGGGTCTGCAGCTACTTGGGGAATTTAAATTCCTCTCCCCTTCTCAACCTCACAGCATGTACTTTAACCATTTGGAGTCAGACCCGCTCCCAGGCGTCTTCCACGTCCCCCTCACTCCCACAAGTCTCTGACAGCATTTTTTTAAAGAGATAAAAATCCACGCCTATAATTACATGCCACAGGGCCAAGGTCTGGAAACGTGATAACCCCGCTAATCACAGAACAACGGCACACAGGCATTTAAAAAGCTCTGGCCCCGAGAAGCTGGCACCAAAGAAGCAGCGCCCGTGGCTCATAAGGACACGAGCTGGCACGGACACTCCTGGAAGAGGTTCCCGTCCCCACGCTCACGTACAGAGCCCAGGGGTGGGCACGGGGAGATCAGTTGCGATCGAAACCAAAAGCCGCAAGGCAAAACAGGCGGAAAGGTCGTGCCTGTTTTCCCCCGGGAATCTCGTCTTGGCAGGAGGCTCGCCTGTCCTGCTGCATTCCCATGGGGTTGCAGTGCCGGTGACTCAGGGTTGCCCAATGCACGCTCAAAAGCCCGCACCTGGGCACTCAGCTCCTACCCCTCCAAGACAGCTTCCTACAGAGTCCAGAGCCTGGGAAACCTTCCTCTGAGCTGAAGCGAACAAGCAGCTTGGAAAAAATTAAGCCGTTGGCGCGACAAGCCCTAACTTGCTCTGACACGCCAAGCTTAGCTTTCATCACCCGTCTTCGGGGGCTCACCAAAGCAGAACGCCTTTTGCAAGGCCTCCCCTTATATGCTGGGAATATAAATCCTCTGGAGAAGCAGTGATTTAGAAAGTGGCATATGCTTACCCGCAAGCCAGCTACCTCCTAAAGCTGGGACTCGGCAGCATTAGCGTGGACCTCCCTGCAGCTCGCAGCGGCACGACCGCCCCGGGCATGGCGTGGGTAAAAGAAAGGGCAAGCGGCAAGTAACGGGGGCTGAGCTCTCACCTCCAAGCTCCTACTGCTGCCAGGACTGAGCTGTTCCCTTACCTCCCATCCGGGGCTCTTGCCAGCTCCGACTGCCTGGACTATGACCCATTTCCCTCTTATCCCAGGCTTGGAGCACACCCAGGAGTTCCCAGCCAGGCCAGGGCCCTGGGATGTGACCGATTTTCCTCTCCGGCTCCCTGAGGGGCTGCATCGAAGGCGTTTGGAGCTGCCAAAAGCCAGTCTGATGCTGGGGGCTAAAATTCATCAAAACTCAAGTGGAAGCGCATATGTGGGGCCGGGGGGTCGCTCAGGCCAACCCCACTCCATCAGCGCCGCTTCCCCTGCCCTGGCCGCGAGCAATGGGGGTTCAGAGCCAAAGCAACTGGGTGTTTAATAAATCTCACATGCTCTTTGCAGGGCAACCCCCCATCAGGTAGTGGGGCCAGCCCCACGGAATGCCTGCTTCTTGCATGGAGATCCCTCGATGGGCTGTTTCCCACCCTTTGCACCGAGCCAATTTTTAAAGCAGACACTTCCCGTTTGCAGTTGAGAGCAGAGGATCTTCATCCAGAATGAAGGTACCTGCTTGTACTTGGCCCAAATGAACAAGTTTTTCCCTGGTTTAAACCCAAGGCAGGCTGCAGCTGCATGACAGCTGTCAAGATGAGGGCTATCCCAGTGCCACTATTTCCCCTGGGAGCACAGCGGCTCACCAGCTGGGATTTAAATCTGCTCCTGCTGTCTGGGCAGGTGCTACGTACCTCCTGTACCAGCTCAAGAGCGAGTCAAAGGCACCTCTCCTGCCAAAAGCGAGCTGCTTTTCAGTTCAGACAGGCCCTCGTCACTCCAAGGTGGGCTGGGAATGACCCCAARCAGAAGGGAGGGAAAGGCAGCAGCCCTGGCAGCAAGAGCAATGCACCTACTGAGAGCAAACCACACTAGCCCCAGGTCCTCAGCCCTGCCCCAGGTGCATCACCCTCAAAACATCACCCACACAGGCTGAGACCCACCAGCTGGCGATTTCTGCCTCCACTCCAGAAGGCAGGCACTCTGCAGCTTGGCTAGCTTCCCAGTTTCACCATGGGTCAAGGCAAGACTACCAGCACAAGAATGAAGAAAGAGGTGGAGAGGAGCCAGCTATGTCTCCAAGGACACCTACGTGCTGGACATCCACACCTTTGCTCCTGACTTCGCCTATTCAGAGCCTCTATGGCTTGCAGAGCAACCCAGAAATCTCATTTTTAGCACACAACACTCAAAGAGGCTGGGAATGAAACGATTTTCTTGCAGGGGATGTGAGGGGATGAAAGGGATTGAGGAACTGAATTGGAACCAGCTCCTCCTTGCTTAGAGAAATGAAAATCCTACCAGTGGTTTGGGAAGTGCCTCCTCTCCCCTGGCTGGAGATACATGCATCACAGCACAGAAAGGCTCTGCACATCCACAGACCTGAGCACCAAACCCTTGTGGCCTGGCCTAACCCCCATCTCACCAGCTTAGGACAGAAAGCTCAGCCAGCTGTAGCCACTCATGGTTAGCGGATGTGAGTTCCCAYGGGATGCTCCCAGTAAGGGCAGCTCAGTGCTATCTTGCCTTGAGAAGTTTCCTGCCCTGCACCCCCAAAGCAACTCCACCGCTATTTAAACCACTCGTCCCCTGGAGGTGACTGGAGAAGTGACACAGATTTGCAGGTGCAAGCAAGACAGAGAAGAGAGAACACAGTACCAGCAGGTTATCACCCCATGAGCCTGGGTTGTTGCCAGGTTATTGCCATGTGAACCCGACATGGGACCGTGGTCACGCGAAGCATGGGCTGGCCAATGCAGGCATGGCCCAGGGTCACAGGTGATGTGGGTGGCTTAGCTCAGGCCCTCCTCCATGAGTCGCTGCCACCCCACGTGGCTAAGGGACCACACCTCAGTCCCAAGGTGACGGCCCAGGTGTGGGCCATGTGGGATGCTCTCCCCACAGATGCCTGAGAACTAGGGGGGTCCCTGCAGGGCCATGACCACATCCGGACATTGGTGGCAAGTGGGAGCGAAGCTGCCACAAAAGCAATGACGGCAAAGCAGGACCCAGTTTGCAAGCTGCAGGGAGAAGCAGCCAAGCAAGCAGGAGTGGGAGCACACAAGTGAAGAGTGTGAGCACCTCTTCTGCCTTGGGTGGGGGGCCCCTTCTGGGTGCCAGGGGGACGATTTGGGGTGCACCTGGGAGGGGGGTGCATGGCACTCGCTCACCCTACACAGGGGCACCATGCGCACCCCACACCAGGACACCCTGAGCAGCCTGCACACTTTGCACTGGGACACCCTGCACACTCCAAACCTGGACACCATGGGCACCCTGTGCACTCCGCACTGGGGCACCCTGAGCAACCCCACAGCCCAAGCACTCCGTGTACTCCACACCTCAAGTACCCTGGCACTCTGCACCCTCGGCAACCTAAACCCTGAGCACCCTTGGTACCTTGCACCCTGGGAACCCAGCACCCCCAGTATCATGAGGGCCCTGCACACCCCACACCTGGGCATCTCATACCCCAGCCACCCTACACCCAGGGCACCCAGCACACCAGGAATCCCCCACCTTAGGCACCCTCGGCACCCCATGCATCCTGGCACCCCATACCACAGGCATCCCATGGACCCAGGCACCCCGCACCCTGGGCACCCAGCACCCTGGGCACTCCATGCACCCCGCACCACGGGCATCCTACGCACCCAGGCACTCTGCACATCGGGTGCACCCTGCACCCCTGGCATCGTGCATCCTGAGCACCCAGCACCCTGGGCACCCCATGCACCCTGCAGCCCGGTCACCACGCCCTCTGGGCACCTCGGGAGCCTTGCACCCTGGGCATCCTACAGCCAGGCACCCCGCATCCCCACCCCCGGGGCGCCCCCCGTCCCGGGCCGTAGGGCCGTACCTGCGGAGCCGGCGGGCATGGGGGCGGCGGGCCGGATCCTGCCCGGGCGCGGCTGGGCTCACGGCACCCCGCAGCCCCGATGCCACCGCGGATGCAGCCGCCGGTGCCGGAGCAGGAGGAGGAGCAGGAGGAGGAGCAGGAGGAGGAGGAGGAGGAAGGTGGCGGGGGCCCTCGGGTAATGTAGTCATTGTCCATGTGCAGGGAGGCGGGGGAACTACAAGCCCCACAGTGCAGCGGGCAGGAGGAAGAGGAAGAGGAGGAAGAGAAGGGAGGAAGGACGGAGGCTGGGACTCTGCTGCAGCTCCAGTCCTCTTCTGCTTGCCCTTCCTTTCCCCTCCCTTCCCCTTGTCCTGCAGTCGCCCCCCCCCAAACTGCTGTAGGGACACATCCATCCAGCCCGTCACCCCGGCAGCCCGTCGCCTCTGACCTGGCTCGCTGCTGGCTGCGGCTTCCCCGCCTGGCCCAGGGGACCCCACGCGGGGCAAAGCGAAAGTCCCGTCTGGCCCCCAACGTCACAGCCCGCACGCAAATCGCTGGGCTCATCCCCTCCCGGCCTGCACGGTCACGGTCACGGTCACGGCCGCATCTGGAGCAGTGCCCTCTGCCCCTGCAGCCTAAACTGTTGGACGATGCTGGCTAGTTAACTCATTCGGGGCCCAAGACACCGCAAACCCCGGATGCCTGCAGGATGTGTTTCACAAGCAGGCCTCGCTTCTCCTCGCAGCAAGTTCAGACAGGAAAGTGTATCTCAGATGGAGGGCAATTCCTCCCCAAAAAACACTGGCTCCAAATCCTCCGTACTCCCAGCACAGGACTGCAGCTTGGGGACACCCCTCTTTGCATGCTCATAGCTAGGGGTGTCCAGGTAGCAAACCCTGCCGGGATCTGCTACCTGCCCATCTACGGTGGCCTCTGGGCTATGGGCTCCCTCTGCCCATGCCCTGCTTCCCACCAGGCTGGCAGTGAGTGTGGAGGATGTCCGGATCTGAGCCTCCTCCCGACGGGGGTCCGCAGACCCTGGCTCCCTACGGCACTGCTGGCTGCCCCATAAATCATGAGGTGCTGTGCCTTCGCCTCGGTTTCTCTAGGCACGGCGCGGCAGTCTCCCTGGGGAGAGGCTGCGTTTTGTGCAGGGCTGTCTCCTTGTCTCCCCTGTATTGATTTAATGCTGTGGTGCGCCCCGCAGTCCATTAGCTGATTGGATTTATTTCTGTCCCCCATTTGCTATAGGGGGCAGCTGCTGGCAAGGTTTCGCGTTAGAAACAGCGTCTCGTCCTTACAGTCTTTGTGCCTCTTGTAGCGAGACTTCCCCAGTGCGGTCTGAGCCCTCCCTATTCCTCCCAGTCACGCTCCTCCTCTTGCATCCCATGCAATTCCCTCCTCCCTGCAGCACACGGCCTCTGGAGTGACCCCCCTGATTGATGATGGGATGTTTAATCGCCTCCGTGGGGCTAGCTCAATAAATGGTCCTCTGCTGCAGCGTAACCCTGAGAAAGCTGAAAATCAGCGTTTCCTAAAACATTCCTCCTGAGGCCTCTCGGCTGCCAACCTCAAAGGGCAGCTCTGCCTCCTGCCATCGCTGCAGCCCCAGTGCCCCAGCCTGGATCACAGCCAGATGGGGCTGTGCTGTGTCCCAGAGCAGTCCTGGGTGTCCTGCTATGCACAAGGCTCAAAGCAAGCGTGCCAGACCCGTCTTTCCCCAGCACAGCCCGGCGGCAGTCCCTGAGATGAGCTAATGGGGTGAGACCCAGGCATCAGGACAACAGGGATCTGTCCCCAGTGCAGCCACTAGATTGTGTTGCTGAACTGCTCCCAGAGACAAGAGCATCCTAAGAGACGGTGGAGACCCTTGAGTTTTGGGGACCAGGGCTGGTGCGAATGCCTCCCTCTCCAAGGACTTTACTCTCAGGACAGAGCTTCATCTTCCCTCCTTACCTTCCTCCCACCCTTCCTCCCCCTCTCCCAGCAGTTACCCTGCCAGAAACAAATGCAAGCTGACAGGCCTTAGCTACTCCACTTAAATATTTATACTCCCTGGGCCCAGCTGGAAGCCAGGAGCAGGGTTTAACATCCAGAGACTGCTATGGTGTCTTTGCAAGCAACCTTCCCACCCAGGGCTGTGCATCACCTCCTCCTGCACCTCATGCCCAGGCCCAAATGGCATCAAACAAATAATGAGGATGTGGTCGAGGATGAGATCAAAGGGATGCAGAAAGAGTAAAGAACGTGGCTAGGGACAAGCAAGCCCAGCATCCCACTTGCACCATGCAAGACGGAGCCCCATGCAGGCACCGCCTCTGCTGGCCTGGCAGGAAACCCTGTGCTTCTCGTCCCTGGGGCTGGCCAGGGCCAAACCTGCTGCTGCAGGAGACACGGGGACCCCCGCACCTGCAAAAAGATCAGGAGGACGCTGGGTCAACTGCTGCCTCCCAGGCCGCTGTGAGCATGGAAAGGGCTGCTCCACTGGCTGCATCCCCTCCGAAATCCCCGAGCCACGGATTCACTTAGGAGCTCTGCACTGTGCTCCTGGAGCAAACGTGGTCTGTGGACACAGTGGAGAAATCAGCAGAGGAGACAGACACAGTGCGGCTCCCACTTGCTCATGGCTCCAGCAAGTCTGGTGCAGGCAGAGCCATGCACAGAGGAGCAACAGCGTAAACATCCTGCTAGCGCTGGGCAAGGCACTCGCACACAGAGCAGCGAGAGGTGCTGGCTCCATCAGGGAGCCACGCCAGATTTACTACCAGCATGGCTTTCCTGGCCCAGAACGGGAGACAATATAATTTTTAATTGAGCTCTGCAAGCCCCGATGCTCACTATAACGCTGCTTTTTCCTTCCAGCCTGACTTCTGCCCTGGGTAGTTGCAAATCTGGATGCTTTCCCTTCCAGGCGGGAAGCCCACAAGCATGACACAGGGGAGCATGGCTAGAGCAGAGCAGAGCCAGCCGGGGAAAGCCCCTCCTGCCTCTGGACTTGCAGAGAGCTACCAGGACAGTTTTGTTGCTGCAGAACGAGCTGGCTCCAGGGGGACCAGCAGACCCCTCCCAGGCGGGTGCTTTACCTTCCTGGCTGCTTCTGGTGGGGGAGACGGGAGATGGGACCCAGCCACCCTCAGCACCATGCACACGCTTATCTGCAGAAGGCATGTTACTCCCCAGGCCAGCCACATCCCTCCTTTGGGCTGTGTGGGTCGAGCAGATGCACAGCCAGTGGTGGGACACACCTCTGGGTTGCTAGATTGCCAGGAGGATGGCTGAGCAAGGCCTCTTGCTTATGTGCCTTGGGGACACCAGCCGAACCTGGGAGCAAGGCCACCACAGGGCATGTGTCCCTTGTGTAAGTGACAGTGCAGGTCTGAATAGGAGATTGCAGAGTACTGCTGTGCCCTGGGGGCACTAATAAGCCTAAATTGCCCTGTGCAGCCTCAGCTGGGACCCCCACCCATCTACCCCCTGCCCATGGGCCCGATTTAGGCTCGGCCCTGGGCAACCAGTCCTGCCCTGGTCTATAGTGAAGTTGTGCCTGTATCCAGCCCTGTCACCTGCTGCTCCTGTCCCTGGGGCCATCCTTTTGCTGTTTCTGTGGCTGCTGATGGACCCTGCACCTGGCTCTGCCTGCCCAGTTTGGACCCCACAGGACTGTGCGCTGTTGGTGAGAGCCCTGCCTGCACTGGGGGTCCCCCTCGGCTCCTGGCTCATCCCACCCCATGGGGCAGCCCCACTCTTGCTGCTCCCTGCCAGTGAACTCCAGCCCTGAGCCATGTGTGGTGGGGTCTGGCCCTGTGGGTCCATCTGACTGTGCCCCCCCCATCCCCAGGCTCCTCAGTAATCCCCCCTGCCAAAACTACCTGCCCTGGGGCTCCTCTGGGGCAGCCTGACCTTGCCCCCACCCCAGCTCTGTGTCCCCCCTGCCATGTCCCTGCCCTGACTCCCCCCATGTACTCTCGGCCTATGGAGAATCTCTGCTGATGGTCCAGGGCTTTTGGCCCTCTCTTTAAACCCCATCCCAGGCATCTTTAATGTGAAGTGCAATGCAGGTATCTGTGTTGCCTCTGTCATCCTCACCCTTCATGGCTGAAGAGCAAACTTGGTTCCTGCTGCCTCCCCGCCCTGCGCCCCAGGATTTTTTTAGCATCCAGATGCCAAGATGCAGCAAGGGTGGGGTGACTGCTGCCCAACCTTGCCAAAATCACACTGCTGCTACCAGTCCCCCTGTCGCTGGCTGGACTCCCCCCGGCCCACGATAGCACCCAGCAGAGCAGGACCAGCATGGCAGATGATGTTGTGCAAAGAGGATGGGGTGCTCACAGCATGGGGTGCCCCTGATTCCCATGGCACAGCTCAGACAGGGCGAGCATCCCTGCAGACCCACACGCTGCCCCGAGAACCAGCTTCTCTGTGGTCCCTTCCTGGCTCCCGGCCCTCGGCCCCCGTTCGGCTGCTTGTTGCTGTCCCTGCGGGGTACCCTGGCCGCTGGGGATTGGCTCCGGCTTGGGGCCGTGTGTTGGCTCCGGCACGGCGGGCTGTGCCTGTGCCCTGCACGCCGGGATGGGAAAGGCTGGAGGATGGGGTGGGCTCTGCACGGCGGGGTGGGCAGGGCCTGCGGGATCCAGGGCAGGGAGCATCGGCTCGCCTCTGGCTGCTGGCTCATTCGGAGCAAGCCCTGCTGCGCCGAGGAGACGCGTTCCCCCTCCCCTCCCCGGCCCCTTCCCCAAACTCTCCCTGTTCTTTCCTCACTCACCCCTCTCCCTCCTCCCAGACGAACCTTCCCCTGCCTGGACCAGCCCTGATCCCTCCCCACCTCTTCAGAGCCCCGGCGTCTGTCACTCCATCCGTCCAGCCATCCGTCTGCGGGACAGGTAGGATTTTTCCTTTCCCGGGGCTTTGTTCTCTTCGTCGGACTCTCAATGGGCTCCGTCCGCCTGGCGTGTCTCCTTCCCCAGCTCTCACACCTGTGGAGGGGCAGGTCTGGTGTTGCATGGGTGGGTGCTGTTCCCGCACGGGACGGCCGTGCCCTGCCATCGCACCCACTTCAGATGTGTGCTGGTCCGCCCAAGCTGGCCAGGACCTGTCACTGGGGCCAGGGTCACTTTGCAGCATGAAAATGCCTGCGAGCGGCACAGCATATCTCCCGTGTGGGGTTGCGCCCTGCTGAGGGACCTCGGGAAGAGAGTGGATGCAAACCATGTTTTGCTTCAGGTCCCTGTGCAGCATCAATCCTGCACAGCATCGGGAAACAGCTCATGAGTCAGACAGAAGCAGCTGCCACCGCGACGGGTTGCTTAAGAAGCCAGTCCCATCTCTTTCTAAAATCCTGGGCAGTTACTCCAGATGATGAGGTTTCTCTTGTCCCCGGCCCAAAAGGAGCCTTGACCTCGCTGCTGTGTTATGCCACCTCCCTGGGTGTGTGGCTTTGCAAGGCAGGGACTGCTGAGTTTTCTGCCCCGACTCCCATCCTAAGTTGCTGCTTTGCTTGGCAAGGGTTGGCCTCTAAGGAACCAAGGTGCAAAGTGCTGTCTCTTTGTCCCTGGAGGAAAAGACAGGGTTCCCAGGCCTGGCAGGTCTGGGGTGGCATGTGCAAAGTCCCCCTGCCTGCTGTTGCAGGGAGAGACATGGGTCCTGTGATGGGTGAGGATGGGGGACAGCAGGGGTGCTGCACAGGCGAGCCCTGTGCACTGGCTTTTGGGTGGTGGCTTTCAGGTGCGGGTCTCCCCCAGGTCCCTTCTGGCTGGAGGGAGATGGCTCCGTGCAGGATGCTCTTGCAACATGTCCGTTTGGTGGTTGTTTCTGAGCCCCAGGGCAGGGTGTGCTGCTCTCCAAGTGCCCACCAAGCTGTTCATCACAAATCGCTTCCAGCGAGGGTGAACGCAGCCCTGACCTCAGTGAGGAGGGAGGAAAGAGGCCCAAGCCTTTATTTTTTTTTTGGAGCACACATCTGCAAGCTTCCCTCACGGCTGAGCAAGTTATCTCCTGGGAGCACATCTCCCCACCCCTGGGGCCTTCCTGTCCTTCCCAAATTTGACTGGCTTTTCAATTCATACTCCAGAGGGAGCACAGAGGTACCCTGCACTGTGGTGGCTGCCTGCTCTCCACCAGAGCTTGTCACCTCTCCCTAGGACCAGGAGTCAGGTATGGAGTGATGTGTTTATTTGGGCATCACTGCCTGGGGCAGCTTGGCAGCATTCACTGTCTAGACCCTGCTGGTGAGCCCTCCAGGGTCTAGATAAGGCCTTGCTGACCTCTCCCATGGGATGATGGTGATGGGAGCTGCAGGGATCCTTGAGGCCATGCAGTGCTCCCCATAGTTGTTCAGCCCTGTGCAACCTCCTCCAGCAGCTGTTTTGCTGCAGAGCGTCCCCACCCTTGTGCAGATGATGCATGCCCCCCCGGGAATGGCACAGAGTCCTAGCATCACAGGGCATCCTCCCCCCAGCCCTGGCCATCCTGGGGCACAGCCTGTCCATGCAGAGGAGTAGATCTGGGCTGTGATGCCCCCAGGGATTCCCACATCTGCCCATCTGTGATCCCAAGGACGTAGAGCGAAGTTGGAGTCTTGTGGACAAGGGGCAGGCGTCCTGGGCTTTCCAGGTCTGCAGCCAGTGTCAGGCCCCGGAGGGTGTGCGCTCTCCATCCCCAGGTGAGGAGAGACCATCTCCAGGTCCTGTGGAGTCAAGGGGAATCCCCTCTGCCATGCTTGCTTCCTGGGGGAAGGATGCAGGAGGTACGTACTGGCTGGTCCCAGTGGGAGATGCAGCAGATGCTGCTCTGCACCAGGGTCTGGTGTATGTGTGTGTGTCAGGGGAAGCAGATGGGTCCCCAAGGATGGAGGGGATGGATAGCAGCTCCTAGTGCAGACCAGCTCTGGTTGTAAACAAGTTGGCTGGCACTGCCCAAGGATGGAGATCCCCATGGGCAGGGGGGTGAGGAAGGCACCCAAAATCCCTGCAACCCAGTCCRTGCTTTTTAGGAGCATTTCCACTGCAGTCTCCAGGAGGATGTAACAGGGAACCCATACCTGAACCTGTTTTAAATGATGGCCTGGGAGGTGTAGCTCTGTCTCTCAAATCAAGGAAGTCCAGCATGGGCACCTAAATCAGTGCCAAATCCCACCAGGGTGGGTCTAGCAACACTTGCCCCCCCCGTGCTACCTGGGCTGAGAGAGGACTGCACCTCTGGGTGCCTTAGGGCTCTGCAAGGGTGCTGTGGGCAAACACATCAAGTCAACGGGCATCTCAAACGCAGGTCTGTGCCTTGTGTGTAAAATCACAGCAGGTGCAAAAGTCCCCGGCTCATTTCCATTTTCTTGGCAATGGCCCTGAGAGGGCGTGTGCTTGTGTCAGGGCTCAAGCTCACTCCCAGCCTGTTTCATGTGCCTGCCCCGGGGACGTTGTGCGGGTATATTGGGGGATTGCCTAATAAGTCCTTGTGCACTGCGACATCTCTCCCTGGCTGCCACACCATGCCAAGCTGCCCTCTGTGCCCTGGCTCCTGCCATGCAGGAAGGGGACACTTCCCTGAAATCCCCACGGGGACAGGCTGGAAGCATGAGTCAGGCTGCTGACAGATGCTCGGCACAGCCCTTGCTGCTGGCACGCTCCAGCCCGGCAGCCGCCCTGCGCGGAGTGCATTAATGGAATTGTTTCCTCTTGGCTTCGTCGCTCTGCCGGAAACGATGCTTCACTCTGCTAATTGGACTGATGAATTAAACGCCCACTCTGTGAGGGAGTCCCCTCCCTGTTCACTCGGCCAGGTGCTTTGCACAGCTTTCTAGATGCTGCTCCCCAAGTCTGGTCCTCTCTGGTCCCTCCTTGCTCTTACAGCCCCTCTGCAGAGCATGGCATGGGCTGGCAGCAGGGCCACAGAAATGCAGGAGACAAGGTTGAAGGGCATCTTTCTGTCCCCTGAGTGGGCCCTTTGCTCCAAGCCCTGGCTTCACAGCCCCATATCATGCCAACATGTGCCTTGCACAACAGCGCAGCATGGAGACACAGCAACGTTTCCTGGGGAAGGGACTTGGGGCATCTCGGAGGTGCAGCGCCTTCTGTTTCCCTGCCCCAGGGCAACCTTGGCTCCCACCAGCACGGCAGCGACTTCAGGCCTGTGCCAAACCATGGTCCCACAAAGACTTCCAATGCTGCAAAAATAGGTCAACTTTTCATGACATTTGCATGCAAGCTGGGTTTTAACACTTTTTTGATCTGTGGAAAAATTCAGAGAAGGTGAACACTTTTTAGCGCCCAGAGTCACTCCTTTGAACTTCCTCGCGGAAGTATGTTTTCTTTCTAAGAAGGAGCAAGTTGTCATAGGATTTTCCTCCTGATAATCCCAGTGGGCAATTTCCCCTGACTTTTGGGGTTAACCTGTTAAGACTCACCACACCAATCAATATGGAGGTGCCCTTTGGCCAGACAGTGGTGCCCAGGATGCCTCCCTCTGCTGAGGTTTTGACCAACCTGCAAACTGCTCCCCAGCCATCCAGGCTGCGCCAAGTGGCCTGGCAGCCCTTCCCAAATACCACTGGGAGGTGGCTGGGCCTGATATTCATGGTACGTGACTGAGAAAGAACAGACCAGTGCTGGGCATCATCAACAGTCTGCCAGCAAGGTGTCCTGCGAACTCTCATCCTGCTTCCCATGCCAGGGCGGACAGTACCAGGAAAAGGATGCCCCGAGGCTTGTAGACTCTCTGGGGGAATTTTCTCCCTCCTACATGCGCATGTAAGAGGCCCACATTTTGCTGCGGTGGAAAGGGAGGGCTGCAGGAAGGATGGACATGTGGGTGGAAGTTGCTCACCTCAGTCCTGGGCTCAGCACTGGGAGGAAGAGGCATCCAACAAGATTTCCCCTCTCAGGTGGACCTAGAGTTTTCCTGCAAGGACTTACCTTGGAGCTGAATGCAATGCAAGTTGGTTGTTTGGTTGGCTTGCGCCCTGGGAAAAGAAAGAATGACAATTTCTCACTCTGGATCCAATGAAATAATTGGTTTGAGCCAGCACAAAGTGTGATGTCTGGTTTACTTGCTCCTCTTTTAAAGGATTTACAGGAACTTTGGACAGTTGGTGATTTTCTAAATGAAAAAGGCACTTGGGAATGAAGGAGCCAAATATTTTTCTTAGGAAATGGCAAAATGGAGCCCTTTGAATTTTCCACTTGATTTTTATGTTTCTTCTTCCAAATGTCCAGCATTGCAGAAGTGGTTTTGGTCACCTTGCAAGTGCATTTCCCCTTTTGAAGTCTGTGTGGGCCGTGAGCTATGCTGCGAGCAGAGGTGGAACGCCTTGCCGTCAGCACAGCCAGGGCTGTGAGCTCTGCCTGCACATGCAGGCGCACCCAGCAGCACTCTGCATTTGTGAGAAACCCAGCATTTGAGGGGTTTCAGATAGGCCTGGGGATAGGAGCAGAGGCAGAACCTTCCCTGCAACAGTAAAAGAAGCTCAGAGGATGAGAGCCTGCAGACCATGTAGCAGCAAGCTGGTGGGATTTCTTCTTCATCCCCCTGGTGGGAATATGGAAGCTCAACTCCTGACTATGTCTCTGCTCCCTAATGTGCCCAGTTGTGGTAATTTCTGGGGATGGCAGTGAGGTTTAGGATTTATCCATGTTCCCATGAGAACCTTTGACAGGTTTCCTGGGCAGGATTTGTCATGACACCTTTGTGTAAAGAGATCCCTGACGTCTCCCTGCTAAAACCAGCAAGACTTTACACCAGTTGAAATGCAAAACACATTTCAAATGACAGACAGGAGCTGCTCTTTGAGATCCTCCAGCACAAACAGTCTCTCCTGAGGCAGGCCAGCCTGGGCCAGGGGCACTGCTACCCCAGCAGGCAGGACTCATCCCCCTCACAACATCGCATGTAAAGAAGATGGTCCTATTCCCAGGTCAGAGAACCACCTGCAAGACAGAAATCTCATTCCTGAGCTGGAAGGATATGTTTCCATCCCCATTTTATTTGACATCAGGCTCTTTCCAGGCCGATCACTGGACACCCCTGGGGGCAGCACGGTGTTTGCTACCTGGCCTTGCCCTCCCCAGCTCTCCGAGCTGCAGGTGGCAAGTGTGCAGGGTCTCCACAGTTTGTAATCCCGATGGTGACTGAAGGAGGAGGGTCCATGTGTGACAGCAGTGCCTTTCTGGAGAGCCAGCTGCTGTCTCCCAGGAAGGGGTTAATCCTGGAGGAGCACTCAGGCAATGAACCTCCAAGATCTGATATCCTATTGATGGCTGCTTTGCATCTGGGTTCAGTAAAAGCTTTTATGCCTTGGCTCCATTTCAAGGGCAGACACTTCAGGATGACTCATGCTCCCCTGCCATGAAGGAAAAAAACCTGTTATTCCAATTTCCCTGCACAAGGTGAAGGTTTCCTGAAAATTCAAGTGCTTGCAGGGTCCTGGTCTGCTGGCCCAACAGTGCCATGCCCATTTAGGAAACATTGCTGCTCATCAGATGCCCTGGGTACTAGAAGGACATTGTTCTTAAGGGATTTAGGCTGTGATGCCTGTCTGCAGGGTCCCTTCCTCTTTCACAGAGGCAGCACTATGGCGCCATCCGTCAGCCCAAGCTGCCAGGGATGTGCCAGTGTTAGGCACTGGGGAAACATCCACCCTCAGCCCTGCTCACCAGACTCAGGCAGAGGCACCAGTGTCCCTCCCTAAAGGACTGCTGGCTCGATCTGGCCAGGATAAGTAAAGGGGCCTAAAAGCAAAATCTTGATTCTCCTAAATGTGGTGAGAGCCCAGCTGAATGGCTGCATTGCTAAACCCCTTGGGAAGAGGAAGACCAGCTCCTCTCATACTAAGCTAGCATATCCCTGAGTCCATGCTCCTTGTGGCTGGCTGGTTGAAGCTGCAGGTATCCTGATTTTTAATGAGGGGCATTGGGCAGTCGTCATTCCTCCGAGCCGCCAGGGAGGCTCCAGCCACCTCCTGGAACATTTCTTGAGGCTGTTTGCCCAGCAGGAATGCCTGACTTGATACCTTTCAGCCCCCAAGCCCTGTTGTCTGACATGCTCCAAGGCCTCTCCACACAGAGCGGAGAAATTCTGGCATTGGTGTTGGGTGCTGCTGAAGAGCCTGCATGCATGTCCTGGCACACGGTCCTGCGAGGACCCACCTGGGTCTACATCTGTGTCCCAGGAGGCCACTGCCACTCCAGATGAGACAGGCACCATGGCTTCACGTGGCAAATCCGGAGGGAAGTCTGTATCCCCTTGGAGATGTGATTTGAATCCGAGGGGCTGTTGGAACCATCCCTGTGGGAGAAGTCTTTGTGTCACATGGCAGTTGCTGGAGTGAGTCCCCATCCCTTCTGCCTGGTCAAGTGAATTGCTCTATCGAAGTGTCTTCTGGGCACCATGGGTCCCTTAGGGCCATTCCCACTTTTTGTAGTGCCTGGTTACTCTGCGCCCTCCCCAGTCTGGCCACCTTATGGCCCCCTCTGTCCCAGCTGGGACTCCTGGTATGCTCCTGCTAAGTGCTACGTGGGACATCTGCTTCCCAAACACCCAGGGGAGCTCAGGCACTCTGGTGAATTATCTGGTTTCCTCCCTCCTCTGATTTCACACGGGCTCAGGAAAGCCATAATTTGCAAGGCAAGCCTGGGGAGAGAAATCTGACCCGTGGCACCTGGAAAGCTTTGCACTTCTTAGTGGAGAATACACAGCTATACAATGCTCCTTGTTGTCAGCTTGCACAGGAAGAGCCATCCTAGGGTGGTGTGATGCAATGAGCTGGTGCGCAAGAACTTCATCTCACCCCGTTGTCTCACAGCATTTCTCAAAGGGCACAGTGATGTTCAAGACCTTGCGACAAGCAGTGCCCATCTGTGATTTGGGCACCATGCCTATGGCATGGGACCCACTGCGTAGGGCATCTGGTGGCCAAGCACTGGTGTTACCTTTGAGCACCTCCAGCAAAGCCCTGCTGCGCTGGGCTGGAAAGGGTGTGGACCAGAGCCGTCCTGACCACCACAGGCTTTTTGTAAGAGATCTGAGATGCTGGGTAGCATCTATTGAAATGGAGACTTTCAAATAGAGCTCTGTTTATGACACTAATGACCAATTTATGGCCAGGTCCTTGTACATCCCAGCTCCTGTGATTAGGCATTAGTTTGCAAAAGCCCTGGCAGTCTATGCATTGCCCATGAGCACGGCTGCCTGAATTACAGGGTACTGCTGCATCTCTCTGGTTGAGTGAATAAAGCTTTTAGCAGCAGGAATAATAAATAATGCACCAGCATTTGGTCTCTCTCCAGTTGGTGAAGCTGCTGGGATTTGTAGGGGCTTTGCCCGCACACTGCAGGCCGTGGGCCTTGTGAGCTTCTGATTACTCCTGCAACAAACTCAGCACATTTGGTTGCACAAAAAGCTATTCATCCTCTGGTTTTACTGTGGCCTGAGCAGCTCTGCCTGTCTGTTATTATTATACAACCTGTTGATGTGCAAGGCAGGGACACGGACGATGGAGCCCCATCAATTAGACCCCCAGGCTCAGGGTGCTCAAAATCGAGCTTCTTGCTGCAGGGCATCAAAGCAGCCCATATGTTTCCCAGGGTCCTTCAAGCCAGGTTTGAAAGTGCAACCCATAGACATGCTGAAGGCCTCAAAAACTAAAGCAAAATAGCAGCAGTGACTCGAAAATCATAAATTTTTCAGGCCTGAGTTGTTTTTGCTTGAGGCTGTGAGACTGGCAGCAACAGAGACTTTTGGCATGTGGTTTCAGTTTGCTTCCCTGAGAAGGTGTGGGGCTAACCCTATAACTGTGGGGTGTGTGTATTTGATGCTGATGAATGCTATTTGGCTTAAAAGGTGGTTTCCCATCTGTTCTCACTTCTTCAACACCCCCAAAAGTTGGGCTTTTCTTAAAAGCTGTTTAAAAATATTAACTTAACCACTGCACTAGGAAACATGAGCACTATGTTGCTGCACATGGACATTATTGAAGACTCTGCTTATTTCTAATATTGTCAGTTAGGCTGCTGCTTGTAGAGGGGGAGTGAATAATTAGCAGAAGTTTCTTACTGTTACGTGCGTCTTTTCTACTTGCACAGTTTGCCGTTCCCCCATAAGTGTTCAAAAGTGGCCAGTGACTGGTACAACTTGAAATCTCAACTGCCGTTAAGTAGATGGGCCCTTTCCACAGATTATTAGATGATGCTCATAGGAGGATCATTTCAAACGAACCTGATAATTTGATATTAACCTGCTTGATTTGAATCTGATGGCATAATATTAAATTAGAGAGAAGCTAACCAATGATAAGTCTCTGGGGGGGTCTCTGTTAGACGTTAGTTTAATTGTGGAAGCACACATCAGGAAGAGCTGCAGTTGTGGTTTCTTCCAGTAAAGCTGGGAATAGCTAACAGCTCATCTTTCCCTGGAGTAATGAAACCCCCAGCATGCAGACACAAGCCTCACTCATGGAAACACAGTCCTGCAGATTGCCCCAGGCTGGGGGCACCGCCAGAGGTCTCTGCCCCCACCCCTGCCCCAAGCAGGGGCACCCCAAAGCCAGGGCCGGGTTCTTGGGGCTGGGGCCAGGAAAGTCTCTGCGCCTGTCCCAGGGTGGTCCCGCGCTCGGGGGGAAGGGGGGAACAAAGCAGCCGCCTCTCATTTTAGATGAAACCCTGAGGGACTGTCCCATCCTCTGAGATGCCAGTAACGAGCCCTGATGGGGCAGGGAGCTCCGTGTCACCGTGGCCAAGAGGGTTTTAATAACATGGTCCTTAGACAGGCTGATGCCCCTTCCCTGCATCTCTCCCCATCTCCGAGCAGGGTCTGCTAGTCTCTGCCATCGGTTGAGTGGTCGGATCCTCTTCATCAGTGATTGAAACTGCCACAATGGAGCAAACAGATGAAAGGTGTTTTTGCAGTGCACGCAGGCCTTTTCGCCAATCCTTGCTGACTAGCACCAGGCTGTGGGTATTTCCTCCCGCAAATGATGAAAGCAGTCATGGAAGGCATTTTAAGCTCGCTCTCAGCCTCTGTGGGCATGCACCCCTTTCTGCCCCTACGGGTGCCAGGACAGTCCAGTGCCAAGGTGAGATGTGTCCCTGCTCCTCCAGTGCCTGCAGGCAAAGCCCACGCTGCCCAGGCACACTCCAAGACAGCAGAGACAAAAGCACTCCTGTCTTCTCAGCTAAACGCTGGTTGCCTGGGGCCACCAACAGAGCAGTGTGTCCCAGCACACAGTCTGATTGCTGCGTCCTCTGTGTTAAAGCATTTTAGACTATCTGCTTGAAACCTCCTGCCTTGTGCAAATGTGGGCTCTGCCCCCTCTTACCTGCTCTGTAACCCAGATCCCCCTGCATCATGGGCATGCATCTCTGTTCTTAGTATGGTGTCCTTCCAGGATTTGGGGGGGTTGCTGCTGGGCAGCAGAGCGCCTTGCATTGCATAGCGGCATTTTATTTAGAAGATGCTTTCAGTGACACCAGCTTGACCGCAACAAAGCCTGACTCTCATGCCTCTTTTTTCTGCAGGGCAAGAGCTGCCTGGTCAGCTGCACCGCAAACTTCCTAACGTCACCAAATGTGCCTCCGAGTTGCTCTGCCCAGGGGACCGGCTCCAAGGGTAAGGAGGCAGGGAAGACCTACAGCCCCTTGGCAGCTCCTGGCCTGCCAGGATGGCCCAGGGGACGCTGGGCTTGACAGTGGCAAAATCCCTCCCCGGCACAGGTCGGGGCCTGCTGGTGGGAAGCCCAGGATGGATGAGCTCCACACTGCTGAGTGATGGTGTGTGGCCGCTCGGTCCCTTCCCCTCCTACCCAGGTAATGTTAGGAAGCTGGTTGATTTGCGGGTGGAGATGTTCGTTGCAGGTCACTGTCGGGTGTTAAGCCTGCTGGTTGCGCAGCCACTTCAAAGGTGGTGCAGAGACAGAGCAGCCTGTTGCGCTCATGAAAGGAGAAATGGAAGGACTTAACATTTTTATATATGTCAGGGTAACACTTCAAGGCTCTGACTCATGCTCTTGCTTTATAAAACAAACACGAGTGCTTCATCTATTTAATTATACGGGAGACTATTATTAAAGTCTAGCCTGTGAAAGGCTGTGGGGAAAATGCATCCTTCCCCAGAGTCCACAGGTCCCTCTGAGAAGCAGACAAGGTGCTGGAGGGTAACAGAGAGTCCCAGTACGGCAGGAGGGCAGTCATGGTGGTCCTGTGTAAATGGGTAGGGGACACCCGAGAACACCCACAGCTCTGGGTGCAGATCGCGTTGCTCAGGTGAATTCCCCTGGTGCTAGGTGCAGAGAAGGGCTGTGGGGGTCCAGGGAAGAGAGGTTGGTCTTACATGGCACTTAGCACTTAAATGTCTCTTTTATACACTGGCAGCAAACTATGAGAGTTTTGCAGTGGTTCTTGTATACAACACATCTGGTTTTCCTACTCCCATGGGGTATAAAAGTGCCGATATTCAGAGATGCACCTTTTGGCCAGACTCTTTGGGGCAGTTCCTATAGAAAGTGTGATACTGGTGGGCAGGGTTTCCCTCCTCCTTGGGACCCCCCCAGGCTGGCTGGCTCTTCAGCTGAACACTGTTGCGGTATACACATGTCGCCAGCCCCAGGGTCCAGCTCCTGGCCAGGCAGGTGCTTCCCAAGGCTGCAGGTGTCCAGCCGGCTCTTTCAGCTGGAGCTGGGATGTCCCCATGCCCCAGCACATGCCAGCTCCTGGGAAAGGGCTTTCTCCATGCTGGAAGTGGCTCCAGCAGGAGAGGAAACAGCTTCTCCAGCAACAGGCTGGGGGCTTTTTTTTGGAAATGGCAGGGGTATGCCGGGCATCCGAGTTTCAGTTCTTATGTCAGTCCTGCCGGCTTCTGTGCCCTTCTTATCTTTTTTTTCCTTCCATATGACCTGTCACCTTCCCTTTTCTCATCTCCAAGGCTGGTCTGGCTGCATCGCAGTGGCCAGTGCATCCACAGGCATTAGACATCAGTAAGAAACATCATCGTGGCAGAAAAAGTGCCAATGATGGGCTCTACTTAAGAAGAAACATATTCACATCTCAGGGAGCAGGGAAGGCATGACCCACCATTGCCTCTGTAAATGCCAGGAAAAGGAAAATTAAGGTTTGGCCCCTGGCAAGGACTGTGGCTCCTTCGGTGGGGAAAAGCTTCTGAAGCTGGAGGCGCTTTTGGTCCAGTCTTGGCCCTGTCTGGGGGGGAGCAGGGCTCTGCGGAGCCGGTCTGTGATGCGGGGTTGCCATCTAGCGCCATTGCCGAGTCTTTCCTGCTTGCAGGAGCAGAGCTCTGAAGACTGAAAAGTAGCGTGCTTATGGGGCAAAATAAAACACAAGAGATGCACATAGTAATCATGCCGCCCTGCATCTCTTCATCTCGGGAAGTGGTGTGTCTCCCCTGAACTGGTCTGTCTGAATTTCCAGTACAGTAGGATGCAATGGGCAGGTCTGAATAGCTAAACCTAAACTCGCCTCCCTTTTTTATGTCTTTGGGAGAATCACATTCACTGCAGCCATCCTCATATGTGGGACTTCCCGCAAGAGACCTCTCCCCCAACATACAGGCAAAGACCTGAGGGACGTGGGAAAAAAGTTTGAGTTTTCAGGGAGAAATAATTGCCACTGGGCAAAGCCTCAGGCAAACTAATCTGGCTCTGGAGTTACTCTCCTTGGGGCAGGGGTGGAACGGGGGACCTCCAGAGATGCCTTGCAGCCTGAATCTCTCTGATTCTCTGTTCTTTGTTCAAATATTGAAATGACTCACTATTTAAAGACATTTATTTTATCGATAACATGAAGCCAATGTTTTGGGGAGCTATGGAAATAAGACCTCATGGTATCCCTGAAATGAAACTCTTCTTTGTGAAGATGATGCTGGCCTCTTGGCAGTCCAGATGATACTCTCCACAGCCCCAGCTCCTGGAGCCCATGGCCATTTTGTGAAAGCATCTGTACCCTGCGGCATGGAGAAAGCTTGGCAAGCTGCAATGCTGAAAGCTGGCAGGCAAAATCATTAAGTTTCCGAAATCTCATAGCTTTGGGGAAGATCATCCTGATCCGGCTATTTTGGATGCTTTGTATCAGGGACTCTGGGGTCTTAGAAGGTGCTATGAGAGAGAAGGAATGAAATGCAGGGTCCGGGGACCTGCACCATCTCTGCAACGTAGAACACAGACAGTGATTTTTCCTCCAAATGAACTTTTGAAGTTGTGCTTGACAACCTCCCATGGGAAATTAAAGCTGAGACATGTCCTCTTGCAGAGCAGAGAGCAGAGACAGTCACAGGGGTCCTCTAGTGGGGACAGCGAGTACAGAGACAGGCTGGCTGATGAGCAAAAACAGAGAAGGAGGAGGATATTTTGGAGACTGCTCAGGATTGGGATCCCTGCTCCTTCCTCCCCTAGCCTTGCAGCAAGACACGCTCCTTCCACTTCCCCGAGCGCCCACCTCACTGCCCTGCATGGACATCTTCACAACCTGGCACAGCCAGGATCTCCCTACAGGTCCTCTCAGAGGAACCCAGGTGTCCAGCCCACTGTGCTGGCACCGTCCAGGCGGCTCTGTCCCCAGAGGTGCGTGAAGCTGGGCAGCCTTTAGGCAATCGTCAGAGGACTGAAGCAGAAACACAGAGAGGGATCTTGCAGGGTGGCCAGGGCCAGGTGCAAGCATCTGATGGGAAGGATGGTACGTGTGTGGTGAGGTGCAGAAAAACAGCCCTGTGGATCCTTGGCACCTCCAAGGAGGTCCCACTCCGACACCACTGCCTTTCCTGGATGACATTAAGCTGTGGCGGGAGGCCACCTGGCACATCAGTGCTAAGTGCCAGCTGAATTTCCAAGATGAACTGCACTAGAAATGCCTCCCCTCTCCCCTCGAGTGGTGACCTACATTCGATACTTGGATAATTCCCTCTCCTCTGGGCTGCTGGCAGCTGCTAGCCCAGGAATAATGTACAGGCATGGTCGCCCTCTCCTCCACACACTGCTCTTTCCCCTGGCTGCATCCCTTTCCCATGCCTAAATCCTTGTCCATCAGGAGCAGATGATTCCCACTCCCTCCGCCTGTAGATGCAATGGTTAGGACATGGCTCTGGCAGGAAGTGGGTGCTGCATCTGTAGGTGGGAATTCTGCATTCAGAGAGGCGCTGGTGTTCAACATCAGCCCTGCTCTGCTTATGTCCTCCGCTAAACCGAACTCTGAGTCTAGCAGTGTTCGGCCTGGAAAAATCTCTTGCTTTTGCAAGAGCCGTGCTGGTGTGGGTTAACTCTGCCTAGTCCTTCTCCATCCCTGCATCCTCTGATTCTGGGCCAGGATGGTCCTGCCCTGGTCTGAGATAAACCCCAGCTGTGCAGGGCCAAAGGAGAGGCACTTTCCTTAATCCCACGGTATCCCTGCAGGTCAGGTGGCAGCATTTTGCTAGAAACTGTGTTGAAATGACCTTTTTAATTCCTGGAGAGAAAAAAAAAAAATCCCTCCCCCGCAACATTTGCTCTTTACAAATGACTGCCCTGGGTTCACACGAGGCATGTTAATGCCACATGGATGAGCAGTGCCCACTGCATAGACTGGGAGAGGAGTGGGTCCAGGATTTTAGCAGCAGGTTTTCCCACTGAAGGGCTGCTCTGTGTGTCCAGGACAGGCCTGGCAAGCACCTCACCTCTCTTTAGGTCTGGGCTTTTTTGCAGGAGGCTTGCATAAATGTGGCCTGGGTTTTTGGTGATGCTGTGTTTTTTTGTCCCTGATGAAAAATCCACATGGCATGATCTCTTTATACGCCTTGCTTGTCTGGACCACTCCATGACTCAGTTTCCCCATCTGGAAAATGTGCTACTCCTCCAGAGGATTTTGGGAACCCTCACATATATGCTTAGTTCCTCAATGAGAGCCATGGAAAGCGCTGCCAGCAAGGATCCCAGCTCTGTTCGCAGTGAAGCCAGTGGCAGGACAGCTGGCTCTGCCGTTGGAAGGGTTGCTGATGGGATAACACCAGCTGGCACGGCTCCACACATGGACCGAGCACCCAAGCCCAGTAAAGTCTAACAGATCCAGGCTCCAGCTAGCGAAGCAGCTCTATTTTCCACCCAGTGTAGATGGACGGAGAAGGTACTGGTCCCTGTCTCTGCCAGTGGGCAGCAGAATCACAGATATGCATAGGGAGGGGTGCAGGGAGCACACATAGCACAAGCCTTCCCTTAATCTCCTTCCTTGGTCCCAGCAGCAATCTCCAGTTTCTGCGTTCCCAGGAGCCAAACCATGTCTGGATGGTTAGGTTTAGTGTCCGTGGATGGATGTAAGCCCATTTGGAGCCCAAGCATATTTTTGGCCTCTGCAGCATGTGGTGGGAGCAAGTTCCTCTGTCACCAGCTGCAGTGTGAAAAAGCAATTTTGTATGTGGGGGACCCCCATGCTCTGATGTCTGTTTTTTGCAATCACCGCTCCTGCCTAGATGCACAAAGAGAGCTGGGTTAGGAGCACTTCTGGAGGTCTCTAGTCCAATGCTTGGGCTAATGTCAAAGTGAGGGCAGGTTGCTCAAGGTGAGTGACCAAATGAGTTCTGATTAAATCAAGAGTTGCTGCTTCTTGGTGAATTTTCTGACCTCTTTCTCCAAGCTGACCTTGCACCTGGCCCTGCTCTGCCTTACATTTGGCGCATGGTGGAGGACAGGTAAGTCAGGTACCTGAAGTTGCCTATTTTTACTGCACATCCTTTGGTGGTTGTGGTCCTGGTGGAGTGACTGATAGCTCAGCCCTCATACCGTACTCTTCCAGGACATTTCATTGCACGCACTGATTCGGTTATATGTCTGGCTTCCAAGTAAGCTCCATTGTCTTTGTTCTCCCTCCTTTTATTGCCGATACAGACATTATCCATGTGTTTAACACTCATGGTTTCACATTTTTATCTCCCTTTGGTCCAAGTGCTCAGCTCATTCCTGCAGACCCCTCCGGGGAGCAAACATCAGCCCTGAGTGACACTGCTTTGGAGCCAGCCAGCTCTCAGTCCCTGTAACACGGTCCTTGGTGGTGGTCCAGCGTGATGGTGTAGTGGATGCTGTGCCATGCAGAAGCATATCATGCCTTGGCCAGGACTTTACCAACCTCCATGGTTACTCTGGCTAGTTAGCTGCTGGACTATTTGGTGCCTGTGTTCCTCCTTCAGGGGACTAGGGTGCAAACCATACCTGAATGCTATATGTCCCAATCCATATGGTCTCAGTTCAGCCCTTGCTCTTGTCCTCTGGATTGCAGCCTTCTTCTTTCAAGTGATTATGAGAGCTAAAATGCATGTCGTCAGCAACTCTCCCTGATACTGCTAGAAAACACCCCAGAGTTTTGGGAGCAAAACTGGCAATATTTGGCAAGTTGTTTTTCTTTTGCAAGCAGGCAGGAGTAATTTTGTCAGCCCTTAAGCAAGGGAAGAGGGACAATGATAAAAAAGGATGGAAAGAAAAAAGAAAGAAAGAAAGAAAGAAAGAAAGAAAGAAAGAAAGAAAGAAAACTGGAGAAAGGCAACAAATTTGCTGACTTCCTTGTTCTCAATTTCTCCCAGAGCAGAAGGAAAATGAACCAGGTGGGGTTTGCTTCTTGCAAATGGCCCAGAGAACAGGGCTGGGCTGTGTACCCAAAACTAGGCTCAAAGAGCCTTCTGTCACGATGCCCTCCACTTCAAAGCCACCCCAGCGCGAGCTTGGACATCCTGCAGCACCAAAACCCCTGTTAGATCCTCGGGCTGATCTTCGCTTTCAGGTATTTTGGAAAGAAATGTCTCCCAGTTCTTCTCAAAAGTGGCTCTCCACCGGCGTGAGGTGGGTCTGGCTGCAGGTGATAAAGCTACATGCTGTCTCCCAGTGATCTGCCAGTGACTTTTTCCAGCTAGAGCTCAGCTCTACTAATGCCTTGACTAGGTGTTATTAGAGCTGGTACATAACTGTGGTTTGAAATCAGCTTGTTACATCACTCCTAATCCTTTTAGTAATTTCCATGATTTGGAGAGTGCATCAGCATGTTTGACTCTCCAAATCCCCTCCCAATGACCCAAAATAGCCTGATCTAATGGGCCTAAGCCTTGTCCTTCCATAAAGGCAAAAAAGGATTTTGGATTTTTTTATATACTGTACTTTTTATCCTGGGGCTGTTCCTAATGCTTCCTAATCTCACCAAGGATTTCTCAAGTACAGCAAAACCGCAGAGCTTTGTGGCCAGAGGCATGGGCTGGGGAATGCTCTGGAAGTTTTAAAAACTTGCCAGATGTGGTTCTCCTCAAGTAGAAAAGCATCTGCCTTATCTCCCTGTGTAGGGCACTTATTGCTTAGCTTGCTGTGACCTAGAAGCAGTATCTGCTTGTCTCAAAATGAGAAACAATCAGAGCTCCACCAGCTCTGCCAGGAACTCAGATGCCCATGGCAGGGCACAAGACCCCAGAGCTTCCTCTTCTATCCTTTGTAGCATGAATGTTTGTGCTTCATCTGTAGTGTCTCATGACCCCTGCCCTGCAGGCCACGGCAGTGGGGGCCCTCCAGGAGACACTGAAAGCTGGTGGCAGGCAGGGTTGCCAGCAAGAAGAGCAGAGCGTGGCAGCTGTCCCCAGCTCGCTTTGCTCAGTCCTCCACCGTGGCGTAGCGGGCTGGATCCCAGGTGCTTGTGATGAGCTAAACTGTTCTCAGCTCTGGGCTTTGCCTCAAGCCTGTCTGCTCATTGCCGTTTGGCCAGCCTTTCCTTCAACTCCTCTGGAGACCTCTTGGCTCACTTCCAAGAGCCCTGTTTTCCTGTTATCGTCTTGATCTAGCCACACATGTGCTGTTTTCGTCTGTTCCCCCAGATGAAAAATAGGACTGTGTGGGTCAAGCGGAGCCAGTCTGTGTGATGTGATTGTCGTGGTTTTGGTGTAGGCATTTGGAGCCCATAGGATAACTGTTACCATGATCTGGCTTTGGGGTGCATTTCCTGGGCTGGCACTTGACTAAACAGAAAGAAATAGCAAGGAAACCGTTACACAAAAGCCTTTGGAGCAAGAGGAGGAGAAAGCTGAGGATCCTCTCAGAACAGCCTGCAGAGACGTCTTTCGCCACAGAGT
Organism: Apteryx rowi; assembly: GCF_003343035.1. NCBI lineage: Eukaryota > Metazoa > Chordata > Aves > Apterygiformes > Apterygidae > Apteryx > Apteryx rowi. The sequence goes on from NW_020450981.1 coordinate 132,746, forward strand.
GTTCTTCTTGAACTTCCAGGTAAAACGAGATTAACAGTGGTCAGAAATCAGATGTTCTTAAGGAGCTCCTGGCCTTGCTGAATATCTGCAGGTCAAGGGATGCAGCATGTCTTTCTCCAATGTGCTGACAGTGACTGTGACATTTTGAGGCCCAGAAGGAGTAAAAGCCCTGACCAGGCATTGCTAGCATTACTTTTAGTTCACAGGAAAAAAAAGCATTGCTCTGAAACCATCTGAAAAGCACCATCAGTTTTTGCTTGAAGAAGGAGAAAAAGCCAAATGCTGAGCTCCCCCTTTGCCAACCTATTTGTCCTCTAAAAGATTAGTTCCCTTGCCTGGCTTACAGGAGGATTTGAGGTCGCTCCATCTGCTTGCGTCTAGCACGTCACGACGAACCGGTGCCCTGCATCTCCCGGGAAGAGCAGCAGCCACCGTCTGCAGGGCCCAGATCACAGTGTGCTTACACACATGCACCCCGGCTCCATGGCTGCATTTCCTCCCTAGCGCTGTGCTGCTTATGTCAGTGGTGGCCTGGGACTGACCACGGCTTGCTCTCTCCCTGCTGCTGAAATCAGTCCCAATGCTGGTGGTGGTATGGCCTCCCAAGCCCTTGGTCTGCTCCACCGGTTGCTTCCTCAGTTAGGGACAGACCGTGCTGTTTTATCGGGCTGTCTCTCTCCTTCCTGGACTCACTCAGCACCCCTTTGGCACTGGGAAGGTGAAGGGCAGTGCAGCCCTATCCATCTGTGCTTATGTCAGTGGCAGCTGAAGGCAGCACATGTCGTTTAGCTGTCAAGTTGGGGCAGACCCTTAGGCATGGACTGTGAGATCCTTCCAAACCTGGCCCCTTTGCACTGGCCCTGCTGTCCCCGGCGTGCTGTTCCTGCACCCCAGGTGAAGCTGCGGGTGGGTTTGCGCCCAACTTCCCCCAAAAGTGTGGCTTGGCAGGGGACAGCACAGCCCCCCTGGGGCTGCAGGCACGTACTTCTTGCACGGGTCGCCGGCATTTGTGAGCACCGCCTCCATCCCCAGGGCCAGCTCTGCCTTTCTCCCGTGCTCTGCCTGCTCTCGCTGAGGCCTGCCAGCCCCTCTCCTGTCCCAGGGCTTTCCTCGCCGCGCCTTGCCATGCTGCGAGCCACACCGGCAGCCGCCCACGTGGCCCCGGGCGGCCAGCGCTTCCGGGGAGCAAGGGCTCAGGAAGAATCAAAGTGACAAGCAAAGCCCTCACCRAAGGAGAGGGAGCGAAAGCTTGGCAGAAGAAAGCCAGCAGCTACAATCTATTTCAGGTACTCAGTGAAAAGCCCTCCCTGAGCTCACGCAGTGGAAGAGCACACACATCGCAGAGATGCTCTGTGATAAGGACTGTGGTGGCCCTGCAAGTGGCCCATGCACCAGGGCCTTCAGAGAGGCTGTGTCTCGCCTCCTGTTCCCTGCTGATTGAAGCTCAGCAGGGTTGTGGATCATGACCACAGGTTTGCTGTGCATCCATATGGCTGCACACAAGGTTTTGGACCTGCAGACGCACCTCCTCTCCAAGGGCATTACCTTCACTTCATGCACATCTCCTGCACTGTGCATGGGGATGAGATACTTCTTTGGCCCTGAGCACGATCTCCTGCTTGCTGGCTGCAGGCAGGCATTTTCATGGCTAATGTCCTAAAGATGGGACAAGATACAACACAGCAAAATCCACCATGCCTGCACTGAGGGATCAAAGTGCAAGCAAAGTGCCAGATCGAAGTGATCCCAGGGAGAGTGTGTGTTTTGGGAGGCTGCTTCCAGGCCTACCCTCATTCAGAGTTTTCTGCAATGGTTTCAGAGCTCTAATAAACCAGAGCTGCTCCAGTTTGCAGGTGATGCATGCTTTGCCATGGCAGTTAGAGACCGCAGAAAGCAAATGGGGCTGTTTGTGGAGCTCCAACCCAATGAAATGTGACCCACACCAAAAGAAGGAGCAAATCCTGCAAGCTGTGCCCACATGGCAGGGCAGTCACATTGTAAGGAAAGAGGCTGAAAAGTTGGGGGGGGGTGGAGAAAAGCATCTCTGTCTTACAGACAGGGGTTCAAATATCTCGCCTTGTTGAAAGGCACATTCAGGAGATGATTGCCCTGAGCAAGGCAGGGACAGGACATCCCTGGCTACATGTTTAGGAAGGCAGCAAACAATCCCATACCTATATGGATAAAAATCCTGATAGTGATGTTTTATACCCTAGATTTACTGCAGGTGTTTATTTGTTGATGGAGTTGATGAAAACTATGCAAAGAACTGACAAAGATGGCAATTTTTTTTAAGCTTGTGTTAGCTGGTAGAAAGCATTGCAGATGCTAGAGGCTCCCCCCCGGGCTGGTAAGGGCTAAGAGAGAGCATTTCCCTGGAAAAATTCCTCAATCTTTGGTAGAGTAGGCTGATAGTCGAGGAGAGGCTTAAGAAGGGAAAGCACCTTCACGGGGTGTGAAAGAAATGAGCTTACCCAAACAAACCCAGGATGGGCCTGCAAGGACTTTGGGGGTAAATTGGAGGGGGGAGTTATTAGCCGATGTTCACAAGTGTTTTAATGTCAGTGTTTTTTGGAGCTCTTGCTGAGAGAAATGATACTGAAGACAAGGGACCTCTCCCCCTTTCCTTGTGCTCCACTCCGTCAATCCCATCTTGTCACCAGATGCTGTTTAAGGTGCTAGCTAATAAAGAGGCTGGAGGTAAGTTAAAGAAGAGCTAATGACAAGTGAGCTTACAGAGGGTGGATTTATACGGCCTGACTGAACTAGGTTTGCGGAAGCGGCAGAGGCAGAGGAGGAGGGAGCACGCTCTGGGGTGATGCCGGGGGGTTGGCACTTCCCCGCACGCCTATGTTGGCCTCCGTGGCACGGAGACAGAGGTGCACTGAGCACCGTCCCACTCCCGCGCTGTTCTAGCAGGGGTGCGGGTCGGCCGAGGTTGCTGGACAGGGTTGGTGCTGAAGGGCATGCTGGTGCCGGCAGATCCTGAGGGACATGAGAGCCTTTGCCTGTGCTCAGACCTGAGCAGAGACTGGATGCATGAGTCCCCTGGGCCAGGTGGGCCCTGGGAATGCTCTCTCCTGGTGCCATTGCCTTTTCAGCAGACATGCGACTGTGCTGGATTCCCACCAGACTCCCCGTGAGGACGCTCCCAATGCGTTCCTGGGGCAGCTTGCACAGAGCACTGGTTTCTCTTCCAGCTCAGTAAGGTGGCAGAAAATTGCAGCAGGGAGTTCCTGGCAGGGGGATGCAGCGATGAGATGCTGAGCTAGCTAGCTGATAGCTCTGCATCCCTTTGCACCGGCCTGCTTACCCACTATGCTGCGGAGCTTGGGGGAAGGCTGCGTTTCTATTCCCCCATGTCCATTTGCCTTACAGTGCTGTTTCCGACAGGAATACTGTTGGAGACTACAAGGTGTCAGCTTGGAAATCTTTTAACTTTACTTCATTTCCCCAAATGGACAATGTCTCCGTTCATTAGGTACCCACCCATGGGGCAGATGTCAGCTCTGCTCATGTAGCTCATGGCTTTTCTCAGCTTATCTCTGCAGAGACTCTGATGGCTTCAGAGCACTCATTTCCTATCATGTCACGCTGGCTTCTCTGTGTGGGGCTGCCTTTCTCCCTTTCTCGCAGCAGCACATCCACAGGAGAAGCTCACCTACATGCCCCATGCATTTGGCTCCCCTCCATTCCCATCTTGAGGAACTGGGTTTTGAAGGATGTTTCGTTAAAAAGTTGGAAAAAAATGGGTAGTGGTGGTGCGCACGCACGTGTGCGTGTGCAGCGCTTGAATCAGTTTTCCTTGGCCAGGCTGTGCCTAGGAGGAGAAACCATCACTGAAGTCTGCCCTTTGAGGCTGATTCATTCTGGCAGCTTTTTCACTGGGACATTAAAATCATTGCCTCTGTCTGTGTAAAACATAAAGTAAGTTGAATGATGGGAACACAGGTCAGGAAAGGATTGTTCTCTCTCTTTCGCGATGAGCAGTGTCACTAAAAACCCAAACAGCAAAACAAAACAGATCCCACCAGCCCAGCACACAAGAGCTGCTGCACCTCATCTTAACTGGAGCACGGCACGGGGTCCCCTCCAACCCAGAGGGGAAGCTGGCAGCCTGAGAGAGCAACGCAGATGGAGCTGTCTCACTGAGACTTCCATCTGTAACATCTGCAAAGTGTATCATAGCTCATGAATTTGGTGATATGGAGGAAGAACACCCCTTCCTCTCCAGTGCGTCCATTGCAAGCTGCAGTGCATGCTCTCCATCAGATAAATAAAGAAGCTTGTGTTTTCCCTGTGGACTTGCAATAGAGTAAGAGGGTATCTGTGAGCTTTTATAGCTCCCTGCATGCCTTTGGAGGAACTCTAACCCCATGTGGGAGCCTTGGGTTTCCCTTAATTCCCAAACTCCGCACACAGGACCAAGCAAGCTCTATTAGAGGCACAAAGAGCCAAGTGCTCACAAGTGAGGATAGGCTAAAATTAAGCTCTATTGGCTGATTTTATTTGGGGCACCTCTGCAGGCAGGTTGCAATAGAGTCTTTAAATATATGGGCACAGCCTGCTTTTTGAGTCTTCAGTATGCAGGGAAGGCAGGCTGAGTGCTGGAGCTGGCTTTTCGGTACTGCTTCCCCACAGCAGAGGTGTGTGAAATGAGGTAGGCGACATCAGAAGGTCTGCTGGTACTTGGGGTGCTGGGGTTGTGGTATGGGGCAGCTTGCCAGGGCCTTGCAGGGAGGCTGCTTCTGCATCTCCAGCCCTGAGTAAGCGCAGTGATGGGGAAACTCTGGGTAGGAAATCCTTTTTTTTGCCTGAGCAAGCTTTGTCTGAGAGCTACTAAAAGTGCCTCCCTGTGTGATCTATTGGCTTGGGCCAGGGACACCCCAGCTATTGCTGAGCTGAGCAGCAGGGGAATGTGTGGGCCTGGATGATGCCCTGTGTGGTGTAGGGCCCTGCTGTGAGGCTGAGCAGGAAGCTGTGGTGCTCTTTTTGGTGCATCCCTGTGCAATGCTGCTGTGACCACCTCGTGCTACAGCTGATATATATGGTATGTCATCCATTTTCTTGTTCAGAGGGGTTTGTCCCCCTATCTGCCTATGGGGGCTGATGGACTTGCATCTGTGTGCAGGTGCTGGATATGTGGGGAGGTTGCAGCCTTTTACAGTGACAGGAGGGGAAATGGGGATAGTGGAGGGGAAGAGGGAGTTCAAACCCTGCCTGGCTGCATGATGCAGTGATGGCAGCCAAGGGTCCTAGGGCTGTAGAGAGAACAAGGCAAACCTCTCATTTCTGCCCTGGAGCTCCCCAGCACTCAGTCTGGCCCCTTCTCCTCTGTTTGTTGTGCAGGGTGGATGTGCTGCCTGCAGGGACCATGCTCTTGGCTGGGGTTTAACCTTTGGGGGAGCAGGCTGGTGATGGTGGTGGGAAGGCCCATCTGCTGGTACTCATCCCTCCCTCTCTTTCTTCAGCTGAGGCCAGGCAGGGCTCTTATCCAACTCTTTTTAGTAGAGAAGAAACCTTGCACTGCCATCTTCTAGATTCATCTGAGCATAAAATCTAGCAAAAGCTACAGCCTGAACCCCTATTCCCATGTTGCAGAGCTGCAGTAGTTATACTGCCGTGGTGAAGTTTCTGATGCCTTTCAGAAAGGGAAACTCTTAAGTGCCTGCATGGTTATTTTTAAACAGTAACTTTCCCAGGTTTGTCCTTGCTATTCCCAAGCAAGGCTGGAAGCCAATGTGTGGTGCTCCAGGTGGATGTGGCTCTGCCTCCATCCATTGCCCAAAAGCATACAGGCCTGAGGTACTTTTGGAAAACCCACAAACACAGTGCCAGATGTAGCTTTGGCTTCCAGATGTCACTTTGGATGCCTGCAAATGTCCTCAGGAGCATCACTTACTGTCTCTATTCCAGCCAGAATGGAAGCAGGAGAGCTTTCACAGCCTCAAAGGCTGCCTCACGGAAACATGCACAGGACCAGCTCATGCGTGGAAATACTTGTCAGTGCACCTCAAAATAGCTACATGCACAAGGAGGGGTAAGCAGCAGCTCTTGTCTCAGATTCATTCAAGTGGATGATCTCTGAAGGCTCATCCTTCTTGCGGAAAAGAGCAGTTGTGACTCCGCAGTGAAGCAGGGTTTGTGCCTTGCCCATGAAACTGTGGTTTTGCTGCTTTGTGTGTTCCAGTAAGACCCAGTTTCAGTGCTTTGTCTTAGGATGCAGATCTTGTTTTCTGAGAGTTTGCAAGGACACCAGTTGTTGTGAGTATATATAGACTCTCTGGTCCCTGAATAATTTTAACAACTGGGGTCAGACAGGATTTTTGTTTCCACTAAACTTAATGGAATAGCATGGACTCATCAGGCTGCCTTCAAAAGCTACTGAAGGCTTTCATATAATGTACTGTAGAATGAAAATCCCAAAGCATTCCTTGTGCCTGCCCATGGCTCAGAGTTGGACATGCATAGTGATCAGCACACACCTTTGCCTGCTGTTGATGCCATGCTGGCAAACCCATCTTTAAAGAATGCTTGGTCACATCAATATGATTTTTCCCTTAACTGTGCAAGACAAAATCTTGCAAAACTTTCAACAGTTTGAAGTGAGGTGGCCAAGTCTTTCAGCATGTGCAGGATGCTTCAAGCAAGGAAACAGTCCTGCTGAGCTCCATGGGAGTCAGCATGTGTTTTTTAGGCTGAGCCCACTGGGAAGTACTTTCCTAGGCTGGGTCTGTGCTGCTCAGGGTAGGAAGCAGTCATAAGTGTCAGTTGGTGCTTCTCGGGGTGGAGTTAAGGATGTGAAAATGTCTGTCTACTCTGGCTTTTTCTGGAGTACGCTGCTCTGAGGGACTGGCTGTGTCAATGCTGCAGCATCTCCTACTTCTGATTATGGATACATGCAGTAGGATTAATTGCATCTTCATATGCTTTTATCTGGGAGTAACAGAGATGTGATTTTTGCAGAGACCTGGACATCTTTGCCTCTACACGGTTCATAAAGGAATCCTTATCCATCCTGAGTGACTCCACTTGAATACTGTTCAGGAGGTCAGGGCTGTTTAATGTTTATTGTTCTAATTAACTTTCATGGGAAACAGCTGAATCAAGAGAGGATTGTCCACAAGACCATCCTATTAATGGAGATGGGGGCGGTGGGTGAAGGGTTAGGGAATGAGGCAGACAGAGATTAATACACTGTTAGTTTTTTCTGGATTTATATCCAAACTGGCCTGAGCATCCTGGAGCAGAGAAGCAGTTCTGGAGGCAGAGCACAGGAAAGGACATCTTTCCTCTTCCCTCCTTTGTCGGGTGTAGCTGCCACACACAGCTGAACTTTCCTCTTGGAGACAGAGGCTGAATTTGGGAATGGTACCTGTGTACTTAGTAAATGAGAGCTAATGGGCAAGCTGGCAATGCAGGAAGGGAGCCATGCTTTCCATCTCCTCTACTGTATGAGGAAAGAGCAAAAGCAGAAAAGCAGGTTTCATGTCCGTGGTTTTGATGTTTTCCTCTGATCTCCCTGCCTCACATTTGCAAGTCAGAGCTGAGTTGTGCATAGAGTAGAAATGAGCAGGCTGAAGTGAGACAGTTTCTGCTGTGTCCCCTGCTTTCTTGGGTCTCTCCCGTGAGACCTTTCTTTCCTGGGTGCTGCAAAAAGCTAGATGTAACGGTTTTGACACCTTTGTGCCTCAGAGCAGACAGGGATTATTTCATCCATCTTGGAGCCCTTCAGTGAGTGCTGCTTGCCTCTCTGCAGCTTGTTTGTCTACATGCCCATGGTGTGTTGCACAGGAAGGCAGTGCTGGGTAGCAGGGAGGCAGGGTGCTGGATGCTGTGCAGGATGTGACCTTGGGGCTGGGAGAGAGGTGTTGTCTGGACTGAGTGCAGGGCACTGGGGGGTGATGGCCCAGTGCAGATGGTGGGAAGTAGGAGCAGGGTTTCTTTGCAGCCTCTTTTCCTCCTGCAGGCTGAATCCTCATCTGAGCTTCCTCCTTTGCATGTGTTTTGATGAAGCTCAGATGAGGTTGGGAGCAATCCCTGGGGAGCGATGTGGTGGGGACTGGTGCAGGAGGAGGCCTTGGGCTGCAGTGTACTGCTCATACCTCGTCATCGTTGGCTCTGAAACCAGAAGAAAACCCAAAACTTTGACTGGCTGAAGCTTCAGCACTGAAAGGCAGAGGAGCATATGGTGCCCCTGCTCTAATATATTTAAGAAAAGCCAGTAGTTGAGGGGGGTTGCTAAAAGGAGGTACGGATGCCCCTGAGAGACTGTGACCATTATGAAAATATAGAAATTTGACCTAGGAAAGAGGGAGGATAGATGTTTAAGAGTTTGGGGTTTTTTTTCTTCTTTTTTCTCAATATCTGAATCAGCGACCAGCAATTTGTTCTGACTGGCAAAATTACTGAAATTACCAACATTTTTTCACAAAATTGCCAAAGTAATTACCCCAAATTTGCTGACTTGAGGCTGTTTTCCCTGCAACAGACCCTGACTCCTGACTACCTTTTTGCTTCCCCCAAGCTGTCCCCTCCCTGGCCTCCCCAGAGACGTGGCCACGGCAGTGGGATGCTGTTTGGCTGCAGGTCCCCCTGCCTGTGCAGGGGAGAGGGCAGTTTGCTGGGCCCACGCTGGGGTGCTGAGGTCTCGCTCTCTCTTCCAGGTTTTCCCCCATCGTCTCCACTGCTGACCACAGAGCCCTCTGCCCCCGCTGGCCTCCCTGATCTGCTGCCGCCTGCTCCTCCAACGGTGAGCCTGCAGTTATCTGGGGAGAGGCTGGGAGGATAGCGTAAATCAGGCAGGAGAAGGCATCCTGCACGCGTAGCCAGGGCTGAGAAGTCTCCTGGCTTTTGCCTGGGATGTGTAACCCCTGCTCGTGGTGAAAGAGGACGTCCCCAGCACAGCATCTTTCTCACCTCTCTGCTTGGGGGAGAGTAAATATTTGCTGCCAGTTGCAAGGAAATGTGTTTGGAAGCTGTCCCATTCCCCATCACATCGCTGTGCTTTCCCAAAGGGTTGGAAAGTTCCTTCCATTTTTTGGTGATTTGTTTGGATTTCTTTTTCCCCTTCCTCTGTCTTCTGGCAGTCTGTGGGGGAGGGTGTTCCAATTTTTTGACACTTTGTGTTTGCGGGATTTCAAATTTAGTTTAGTTATTTAGGCTCAGAAGGTAGTAGTTAGTGGTTTGTACTTCACATGGAGATTGATTACAAGTGGAGTTCCTCACGGTCTATCCTGGGACTTGTCCTGTTTGCAGATGACACCAATTGGAGATGCAGTCCTTATGCTGGAAGGCAGGGCTGCTGTTCAGAGGGACCTAGATAACTGGATATCAGGGTGAAAGAAATGACATGGTGAGGGCAGTTGGGCACTGAAGCACAGGCTGTCCAGAGAACTTGTGCAGTCTCTGTCCTTGGAGATTTTTCAAGGCCCAACTGGATAAAGCCCTGAGCAACCTGGTCTGACTTCAGAGCTAACCCCGCTCTGAGCAGCAGGTTGGACCAGAGACCTCCTGAGATTCTTTCAAGCCTTGGGAGTCCTGTGGGCTCTCTTCCCACCAACAGGCTCTTTCCCATGGCAGCTGCATTAGCATCTCACATTCAGTTTATGGGAGGCAAATCCGGGGACCCTAGATTTTGCAGTGGCTCCTTACACCAGTGGTGGCTGAGTCATTGGAAGGTGAAAGACTTCCACTTAACATGTTGTGGCAGCTTATGTTTTTTAAGAGCAGTGCTAAGTGCAAGCAGTGAGCAGGGCCTGCAGCTCTCCCATCCTGATGCTCAAAGAAAGTTTTGGGTAATGGAGACGTTTTTCTGCCCTTTGGCACCCAGCTTATTAACAGCCCAGGCTGCTCAATTGATTTTATTGATGGGTAATGCATGCCCCAGTTAACTTATCAGGAGCAGCAGCAAAAATAAAGTGATAAAAATAACCCTTCACCCATGCAACTTAAATGTGCTGGATTATTTCCATTGCCTTTGTAATTTGATGTCTGGACAAAGCAGAGCCAGAGTTTGTGCTCTGGTTCTCCCTGTGGGGGCAGTTCTTTGCAGCCAGACCACCTGGCTGTGGGTTATCTGGGGGGGGTCTTGCTAAGGTCATGTCCCATGTGTCCCGATGTTACCATGTGTGGTGGCATTTTGATGAGAGAGGAATCAATCCCAAATATGTGGGGCTTATATATTGTGGCTTTTTTACAGTCAGCTGAAAGGCTGTTGTGGAGAACAGCTGGTAACAGAGGAGGGATCCCGTGGGCTCAGTAGTGAAATGACAATAACACCTGGATTCTGGCTAGTGATGTACAAATGATATTTTAGCCCTCTGAAAGAAGAAAATAAAGTCCTCAAGCCATTTTATTCTTCTCTCAGAAATCCGCTTCCGTGGGGGTGTTTTTAAACAGCTGTCACAGAGCCGGGAAGGGTGTCTGAGCTGAGCCCCAGCTCCATTAGCAGCAACCCTGCAAGAAACCCATCCCATGAGGGTGATTTTTGCCTGCAGAGTTAGAGGAACTGAGCTGGCAATGCTGTGCTGGCCTGTGTTTAAAGGGGTTATACTGCCTAGCACTGCCTGGAATTTGCCTCCAGCAAAAGAGCAGGGGCTGAGAAATGTTGCAAGTGATCAACGATCAGCCTTCAAAACTCCCCTGGGTGAGTTCTTGCCAGCTCTGCCTGCTCAGGGCTTCGAGCAGGGCTCCTCAGTCCCATGTTAGCCGGATTGAGCTGCTGTTGGGCTTGGTTTGCCCTGTGACTAACCTGTCCCTTGCCCTGGTCTGCAGGCCCGTGTCATCCGGTCGTGCTGTGGACTGCGGGTTTTGGTTCCGTGCAGCGCTCAGCATGCCCTATTCTGGTGAAACCAGACTTTCTAAGGAATCACTCTGGAGCTTGAGGCCAGCCTGCAGGGTAAGGTAAGGCAAGCCCAGTCCCTTTATAAATGTTGGGGGTGGGGGACAGCGGTCTTTGCAGCTGCAGTACAGTCTTAGGCTATAACATGCTTGCAAAGAGGCTGTGGCTGGGCTCTCCAGTAGAAAGATAGTGCTGCCACATGGGGACCTGGCACTGCATGAGGGGACAGTGCTGTGGCATGGTGGAAAACAGAAGGGGGACTGGCAGCCTGCATAGTGCAATCCTGGTAAAGGAGCTTCTATTAAAACGGCAAATCAAAGCACTGGGAAGTGTTTAATGTCTTTAGGTGTGTTTTGCTGCCAGGGCCTTTTTTTTGCAAAGAGGGCAGTGTTGCCCTGCTGTCACAAAGGTTTTCCATCCTGCCACCTCTGCCCTCTGTTGTACTCTGCTCTTCACTTTCCACCACACTGGTCACAGGGGTCCATTATAACCAGTGAAAGAGCTAAGCTGGGAAGTGCAGAGATGGGGTCATTTTCATCAGCTGCTCTGCTTTTGTTACTAAAATAGATCTGCTTTGGCCTTAAGCCATCATGTTGTCCCAGGCATTGACTGTTGCAAATGGATGGCAGGGCAACATTTTCCATTAGCAAAGAAGGGAACACGCAACTTGGTGAGAAGACAGCTCCATAAAGCAGAAATGCTATGGTGGCAGACAAATCCACCTCTCTTTTCTTTTACTTTTAAAAGTGCCAAGGTTGCTAATCCCTGTTTTCTAAGCATAAAGTATTGGGAGAGAGCTGCCAGAGCAAATCTTTATACCTGTGAAAAGAAGATGCAATTTGGATAAGTGGATAAAATTTTACAAGGATTTCTTAGAGGAAATGCAGGGTGACCCACTAAGACTTAGCAGGGGTAGAATTTGCCTGAAGAACTGTGAAGAAGTCTACACAAAGTCACTGGTTATGGGGTGGGTGCTGTTTGTGCCAGGCCTCAAGCACTCATGGCCTGAGCTGCCACTCTGCCTCCCTTGGCTCATAAGCGAACACCTGTTTGTGAAGTTGGGAGGGGATTGGCTTTTCCAAGTTGGCTTTTTGCACTGTACCTGGGACTCCAGGCAGGGAGTTTGGGAAAGGTCAGAGAGCACAGAGCAAGAAATTTGTTTCCTCATCTGTAAAAACACACTCCTCTGAAGGACAGCTAAAATTTTGCTGCTTTATGAAGGCCCCAGGCTCCTGTGGCTCTCTGCAGCTTGCCCTCCCTCTGTTGTCCCTGGAGAGGGCTGTCTAGGGCTGTGTATACCTTGACCCACAGGCCAAACTGGAAGATGCTGCTCCAAATCTCATCCATGACCTTGGTTCAGAGGCCCCCTTGTGCCTTGCAGAAATCCTGTCTGAGCAGGGAACCCATGTGCTCATGTTCACCCTTTGGGGAAGTATGGAAAGAACTGGGAAATAAGCAGATGTGTGCAGGGCATGATGTTGCAGCCTAAGTGACGCAGGTATGGGATCTGCTGCCACCATTAGCTGCATGATGCAGGAGTCTCTGAAGGGCTTACCATTGTCCAGCTGCTACAGGCTGGGCCCTGTTGTGCCAGGACCTATATTGCCTCTGCTGTCATGGGCCACTGCTCCTACGTGCTGTGAGCAGTCTCTCCTACAAACGTGTTCATCTGTAGCTTTTCCAGGAGGTCATGACTTTCCTGCCAGTAGCTTGGAGGTTCAAGGTAATTCAAGGAAGGGCCTGTTTGGTAATGGTGTTTTGGGGTACATCCGTTGAGTGCTCTGCCTCTTCTCTGCTTGCTGGCTTCCTGCCTGTGCAAGGCAGGTCTCAGGTGGGGGCATCTCATAGGCAAATACCAGGAAAACTTGGGGACATCCTTGCTGTGGGAAGCTGAGTGTAGTGAGGACCAGCTTGGGATCAAGTCCCCAAGCTGACTTCCCACGTGCTACCATAACTCTGCAGTCTGTCTGGCACATGCATTTTATTCTCTAGCTTTAATGAAGGCACTTTTCTGCAAATAAATTATTAAAGCATCATCTGTACAAACACCATGACGCCCTGCAACTCCCATCTTCCTCTGGGCAGGTCTCCAACCTCATTCTTCTACCTTCCCATGCTCCCCTGTCAAAAGTACAATCATTTCTCTTAAGACTGTGCCCCAGCCCCACTCCTGCATGCCCAGTCGGACAGGAGAGATGCACATGGTTGTGGGAGCTGCCACTTTGTATGGATTAACACTGATCCCTGGTACCCTGGCTCTGTGGAAGCCAGCAGCTTCTGGCTCCTCAACCTCAAAATGCAAGGCAAGTTGTGGTGTTTTTTTTCTTCCTTAGGACACCAACAGCAGCTAAACACAGTGGTTATCTTTGACTGCCCCTTCTTATTCTGTCCAAAGATCCTTGCAGAGGCGATTGGCCAAGGGCTGTTCAGTGACCTGTGGAGCTGTTCAGCTGGTGGTAACATAGGGATGTGGTTTGGAGCCTGGCTGGTGCTGGGGTTGGATCACATGAGCACTGTGGGATGGCTTTGCCCTGCTTACCTGCAGATATCTACCTGATGATAGAGGTTGCAGGCTACTTGAGCCCATCTTAAGGGGAAGTGTGGCTCAGCCCTTGCTGTCTGTAGCTTGAAGCACAGCTGTAATGGAGGGACTGTGGCGTACCCAGGTTGTACATGGCCTGGTGAATATCATCCCCCGGTTTGTCAGGAAGCATTGCCCTTAAGGGCGCATAACAGTTCCTTCACACGACACTGAAAAAACCAGCATGGTAGTGAAATCACAGCTTTGTTCTGCAAAAGTGCTTTGTTCTTTCTAGCCTGGCAGCTTCCTGCTACTACGGATAAAAGCCATCTTATGGGGGGGGGGGGGCTGTTAAAATGAGTCTGCTTTAGCTCTCTTTTCTTTTAAATGCTAAGTCTTCTTCAAGACTGTCTCAGATCTGTTTTCCCATGGGACCCTTAGGAACAACAGATTAGAGCCCTGCAGTGACAGTCTCTGGTGATGGTGGTTTGTTCCTGTGACCTTGAGCATGTCTTTAATGCCTCTTCTCTTCCCTTCCGTCCCCTACCATTATTTGTGACCTCTGTGTTGGGATTTCCTAAGGAGCAACATGATTTAGGACCTGCTACTCTGCCTAGAGCTATCTGTGGCATCAGAACTGTGCATTTTGTTTCTTTAAAGCTGGTTGTTGCTGAAAAGCAAGGAAACATGGGACTGTGTTTCATCCTTTGAACTCAGAGCTGATCCTATGTATGCAATACAGTGATTTACTTATTGCATGCTGATTACTTTGTAGCAAAACTACAGGTACTAGAGAAACCTGAAAAAGAATTCCTTTTTTTCAGACCACTTGGCATCAGGAAAATGCTGCTCTTCCTCCTTATGTCTAAAGCAGTCATTGTTCGTGCTGAAGGTTGGGGCTGTTATTGGGCGAGCAAGGTGCTGGCCACGATGCTGGCAAGGGGAAATGTTGACTGTGGTGTTGGATGAGTCTGTGGAGGGAACATCCCTGTCAATTACAAATGATTTTAGTTTGACCCTTCTGTTTAATCTGAACTTGAAGGTGAACTAGCAAAGTTAACATCGATCTGGGATGTGAATTATCAGTGCTGTGTGCTGCCCTGCCCTGCGGAGAGCATGGCCAAGAGCATTTGGTCCCTTTCCCACCGTTTTTTCCAGCCTCCCCTTCACGCCCTTCCAAAGCAATTAGTCAAAGCGGCCGCCCCAGCGCAGCACCCCCGTGCTGTGAGCACCACTGACCTTGCTGGGGGCCAGGGGGGAGACGGCATATAGGCGCATGCAAAGAGCTGCCCATGGTTTTTGATGGCCCTTCTCCCATCCACTGTCGCATCTCCAGCACTGGTAAGCTTGATGTTTGCCTGGTGTTGGCTTGGGGGTTTGTGGGTTTATGTTTTAAAAGCAAAGACTTTGGTATTGATAAAGCACAAGTCCTGTTTGGCTACTGGAAAAATGAATTTGCTTGGCACTTAGCCAATTTAAACTGTGTGCCAGGAAGCATGTTTCTTGTAGGTAACGATATTTTGCGTTAAACTCCATGGTGATTATTATGACTCAGGGGAACTGATGTCTTAACAAGCAATGAAAAATCAGTTGTGTTTAATCCAGTCTCAGTTTGCAGAGTGAAATAACTGGAAGCATTTTTCTATTGCTCTTAGAGAAGTCTTTAGATAAAATGCCATATCATCTGGCAAATTAGTTTTCTTTGACCTATTGGGAAATAAAGCAGATAAAACCTGAATATAACCTGGAAATCTAGAACTTGCCTTAGCTAATACGTAAAGCTCTTTCTTGGGGAATAAAAAGATGTTTTATGCTCTCCCAACACTTTTCTTGCCTTAGCCACAGATTTTCTGCTGTTGAAAATAACCAACCATTTTAATCTCAGTATTGTTCTGATCTTTTAATCCAGCTTGCTTTCTACTGACAGAGCAGCCTAAAATTATTTCTCTGTCTGCCTATTATATAATTATTCGGAAGATTACTCTGGAGCCAGATTTAGCTGGACATTGCCTGTGAAGGATGAGGGGGCTATGAATGGAGAGTGATGGTGCTAAAGGTGGAGTGTTTTTCATACTACTTCTTTGGATGCTGTCCATTGCAAAATACAGGAGGGAAAAGCAGTGAGCTGGCTGGTTTGGACTGTATGAAAAACTTGCATTTGAGTATGCAATAGCGAGGAAGCTTGTCCCTCAGCTTGTGTTAGTTAAAATGACCCAGCATCTGGCTGGTGGCTGGAAAAGTGTGGCCCTCCAGTCCAGATAGGATTTCAGTTGAAATGTGAAGTGGATTAACGCTCTGACTGCCTGTCCACAGGGGAGTTTGCCCCAGATGGGCCATGGTCACCTGACCCCCTTCCCCATAGGACCGGGGGACCCTACAGTGGGGCCAGCTGTTTCCATGCTTTTAGGGCAGAGCACCTTCCCTGCCTCTGGGAACCCATGTCCTGTGTGATGTTCCTGAAATATTTCCTAGAATAGCTTCCATGTGGACATTGCCATGTAACATCAATTGCTTTTGGCCCACATGCTGCTCCTGCACCTACCCTTCTGCACTTCTCTGCACTGTTCTGGTCACTTTATTGCTTTATTTCCATCTTTGATAACACCACAGTGAGATAATCCAGTCTCAGGAAGGAACTGGAAAAATAGGCTGTGCATTGCACTTACAGAAGCATCTGACTTCTCCTGTCCCATGAAGAGCCACATGCTTGGAAAGAACCATGATGAAGAATTAACAGGTGTGCTGAGCACTGGATTTGGACATGGTGGTGATGCTTAGAAGGCATAGAGGTGGTTCTTTCTCACTGAAATCAAAGTTCAGCTGATTCTTCAAGCCCTTAGATAATAGTGTGGATTGGAACAGCTGCTTTGCAGAAATAAGTTCACTGAAATTCAGGGCCACATGCCAGAGGTAGGTTCACTTGAGACCTTCCATTTGTCTGAGTGATAAACAAGCATATCATTGGCATGACAAGATGGCACAGTTGAGAGATTTTCCAGGTGGAGACTTAAATTGCCAGAAAATACAGCTTCTGACCTATGCAAACTATGAACATGAACTTTGGGGAAAAATAAGAGGATATCTTGGGCTCCAAAAAGCTGAAATTCCTTTTTTCCTCCCCACATTGAGCATTCTGACTCTAATTTAATGTGCTAGTACAAAAGAACTATGTTTAACTTAAAAAATAAATAAATCCAAGAAAATCAAAACCTAGAAGCAAAGTGAGCTCAAACACATTTCCTCTTTAGTCACCTAAAAGAAAAAGGAGCAAACTCCAGCTCTTTGCTCCATCAGCTTCCAGACCTCAGGATACTCCTGGGGCTTGCGTTCCTATTGAGCATTGGTGTGTGAGGCTGCCAGGACCTGCTGTTACCAAGGGAAGGCCAAAAGCTGCTTGGCCTGTGGACCATTGCTAGCTCAGATTTGGTATTGTCTCTTTGAACTGAATCTTGAAAGATAAGAGCTAGGTGAACTGGGAAAGGGGCCTTTCTCCTAAAAACCCTGCGTGAGCTCCTCTGCCCTATGAAATGCTGCATGCTGAGCCTGGGTGAGGGGGGCCCACAGCTGCTCTCTGGTTTTTAGGTTCCCAGCTTCTGCATGTTTAGAAGGTATCTATGGGGGAGACTTTGAAATGTCCTCCAAGCCTGCTATGGCCATGTAGTAGGAGCAGATGATACCTGCCCTGAGTATGCCACAATCCCTCCACTGTTGCCTGTGTGCAGTGCTTCTTGGTTCTTCTCCCAAGAAAACTATTTTATGCCCCCTCTGCCTGCAAAGCAGAAGACTTACTGGCTCTTGGAGCAATTGGCTGGTGTAATCATTGAGTGTTACCCAGGACGGCAGCAGAAAATGTGATCAGTTCAGGAAGGGTCAGGGGAAATGCAGGGGTGAGGTTGTTTTTTTGTTTTTTGGGGGTTTTTTTTGCAAAGAGATTGTTGAAACAGTTACCTTCTTTGTCCCCTTCCTACTGGGCTCAGCAGGTGGGACGTGCCAGCTGAGTGCTAGGGTTTACAGTTAGGGCTTCAAATAGATGCTTTCACTGGTTGCAATCTGCCCTCAAGATAAGTATTTTAACGTACCTGTCAACAGCAGCCTCACCAGCAGTTAAATGTGCGTGCTACTGTACAAACTCTTCCTCCCAGAGGTCCCTTTCCTTGGAGCTCATGGACAGACAGTATTCTGCTGATACCCTGGCAAAGCAGCTCCAAATTTCCCCATATAAGCAGGCAGCGCCCCAGTGCTTGTCTCATGCCGGAGCTCCTTTCTCTTTCATGTTGAAAGCATTGGCTGGTTCGTCCTCATTGCCTTGAGGCAACCTGATTTGCTCAGTGGCCTTTAAAAAAAGAAAAAAAAATCAAAACCCACTGAAATGGCAAACATCAGCGGTGGGAGCATCCCCCTTTCCAGCAAACCAGGAGATATGGGAGAAAATAGGTCACATGCTCTTCATCCTGTGCCACGTGGTTGCCATCCCAGGGCCAATGAGGTTTTGAGCCCTCTGCGCTTTACAGCAAAAGATCACTGGGATTTTTTTCCCCGTTGCATTTTTCATCTTTTCCAAACGTGAAGAGTGGCCATCTGTCCAAACCCCCATCTCACGGAATCGCTGTTAACGCGGCTCTTTGGGGAAGGTAAGAAGATTTAAAAGATTGTATTGGTGGAAGACCACCTGCTGCATATAACTTTTTGTACAGATGAAAAATAGTGAGGAATGAAGAAGTCAGTCAGGGCTGGGACTCCAATAAGGGTTAAAAGAGCTTTGAACACTTAAGAGCCTTCTTAAGTGAATCCCTCAGTCTCTTGAGTTGAGAAAATTTAAGTCTGCATTAGGTGGAAGTGGAATTATGGGAAAAATAGTCAGGTGCTTGAATAATGTAGTTAATGGCTACTCTTTGAGTCTCTCCTATAAAATATTTGAATTTGAAAAATCTTGGTTGCAGTGTGTGCTTTATTTTCATGAAATTCATTTTTACCCTATAATTAGCGGCTAATGCTAAAGATAATACCATTGAGTAGTGAAGCCTTTGTTTCTGTGTTAAACTAGGAGAGGTTAAATATTCTACTTATGTATAACTTCTGGTGCATGCTTTGGATATTGTTGTTTATATACAAGCACAGAGTGTCAATACCACAATTTGAATTGGATTAAAGAAAATGCAACTGAAATAGATTTTAATCACTTCTTTGTGCAGCAACATAGTAAACCCCCAAACCAAGATGTTTTTAGGATGCAAGCATGTAAAACCTATTTGATTTAACTTTTACCCTTTGATTCTGTTTCCTTTTTTTTCCTCCCTTTTCATGCACTGAGGAAATGGACTGAAATTTGATTTTTGGAAAGAGGAGTATCTTTTGAGGCTCGCTTTTTCTTCTCAGTTTGCCATTTTTTTGATAATTTTTTAGCATGGCTAAATTCTTTCTGATACCATTATGTTTCTGTTATATTCTTTGGTTAAACCATTGCTTTATACATGTAAAAGCAAAATATTAGTTTCAAATGTTTTGGAGGACTTAAATGCTGTTGAAATCAATACCAAAATATCAGCATCTTATTATAAAGGGAAAATGCTCTCTGACATTTTTCTTGAAATTTGAATTTTCTGGGCTAATATAACTTTAATTTGAGCCATACTAGAAAATCTTATTGTGTTATTCAAAAGTCATGTCTAGCTTAAAAATGTCAGACACATTGGATTAAGGGCATTGTGTTTAAGTTTCCATAAAATGATTGATCTTTGTTTTGATAGATGCAAAGACAGATGCTAGCCTGCATTTTGATACAGAAACCAAACCCCAAAAAAACAATTTTGCATAATATCTGAGATTTCATTTTTAATACAGAATTCCCAAACAATTAAATAATATTTTTGAAGCCCTTAATCACAGACTCTTCTCTTATGGATTAATTTATATGAAGATTTTTAGTGTTCACAGATATAAGGGGGAATTTTTAAATTCTTTCTCCCTGAAAAATAATGATTAGAAATGTTCTTAGTCTACCTAAATTAAAAGGATATTTCCTTCTGAACAAAATAAATTGTTTCAGGGGAGGGGGGAAAAAAGACTTGATGAAGATCAAGGGAAAAATCTTTTAAAACAAATTTAATATTATTTTAATGGTTGTATTGCAATGGGTGTAAGTTGTCTTCAAAATGCATTGAAGACGCTATGGGATTTTAGTGCAAAGAATTGGAAAATATGAATGCTCTCATGACCAGTGTTAGTTTGTGTGGAAGGGACCTAGCAAGCTGCCTTTTGCAGGATACAGTGATTTCGGATGGAAGTGAAGGATTCCTGTGTATCCATCTAGAAAGACAGCATTTGTCACACTGTAGGAAGTTCCTTTAGATAATTTACAAATGATGCTTTCATTCCTCACATTTTTGCGTCCTTATTTGTCTCCTTGTGATGTTGAACTGCTTTTCTAAGATGACCGAATAATTGTTTTTTTCCATCAAGTATGACATCTACCTAAGAAATAAAATTTCCCACAGTTAGAGGAAGTAGTTTGGTCTGTGGTAGAAAAAAATGTGGCCCCTTGCACCTCTGATAGCCCAATCTTGAGCCCGCAGAGGGCTACCTGGAGAAGCTGAGACTCTGGCAGCATGTTCATGGTTAGAAGCGTTTCTGTGGTTGTCATTGCAGCGCTAGCTCATTCTCCATGGCAGGGGGACAAAGAAATTGGAATTCTATTAGAAATGAAGCAATTGTAGTCCTGAGTCTGCTGGAAACCTGTACCAAAACACGTCTGCTTTTTCCCTTGGTGTTGCAGAGCATTACGCTCTGTGGGGTAGGGGTGGTCCCCACGGTTGTCTGCGGGGATGATGAAGGGGTTTATGGCTGTGCAGCGCTGGGTCTGGCATGTGGCAGTTGTGTCTCGCTGTCTGGATCCCCAGCAAGCGAAACAAAGGATGCTTCCTCAGCACTGCTGTTGTGGCTGAAGCCCAGGGATACGTTGCGTCGCCATGACTGGGGTGGTTGCACAGGGTTGTGTGTCTGGCATAATGCCCCCTTCCCTGCGGCACAAGGGTGGGTGACAGGGGTGAGCTGTAGCCTGTACAGCTTGAATTTACCAGGCGTCCACGGGCACCTTTTGATTAGTGGAAATAGAAAGTGAATTTAAACAAGGCTTTTCCTGGGAGTGAGAGCTGTCCTTATCCCTGTAGCAAGCTTCTTTCTGCTTTTCACTGTAATGCATTCATTGTGGTGCTGCAATTCTGTGTTTGTGTATATGTCTATGCATACATATATATACATATATGTTACTCAAGCTTCACTAAAAGAGTTGGTAATGTGCAATGGGTGCCAGTGTAGGGCATCTTGCTAACACCAACCTGGTCAAGCCCTTGAACATACCTTTTGTCAGAGCTGCTGTTTGGGTACAACTCAGCATAGGGCAGAGGTAGGTCAGTGTGGGTTGCTCAGCCTGCCGTTTTTTGGCAGGCACCTTCAGGGAGGTGGGAAGGCATAGCTGCACCTTGGCCCTCCCCAGCATGCTGCAGGGAGGTAGGAGGAACAGCCCAGGTCTGGACTGCTAGATGCAGAGCATCCTTCCCCTGACTGCCTGCAGGCTGGGGACAGCAGTGGGTCCCAGCCCCATGTTGCTGGGACCGTTGCAGTGGCAGTCCCCTTGCAGCCAGGGGAAGGGAGGAACAATGTGGACACAGCCGTGCTCAGAGTTGTGGGTGGGAATAGCCCCTTCTCCGATAGCTGGCAGCCTGGATTCCTGGTGAATCCTGGGCTAGCAGATTTTTACAAGCAGACTAATTTACTCATTGGTATATTTTGCTTACTGTTTAGACCTGAGGTTATAGAGGACCTACTACAGGGAGAAGTAGAGAGGAAAACACAACTCTCCCCTTGATTTTAATCGAGGTTGAGATTTAGCTGAAGTGAAAATAGATAGGGAGTGACAGTTTTGGAGCCTGCTGTCAGGGTCTGAACATAGCGCGGCCGGCGATCCACCCTCAGCCGTGGAGAGCCGCATAATGACTTCCCCCATACCTTGTCCTTGCCAGCCAAACCCGGGTGTGATGGTGGCCTGGAGATCCACCACCACCTTGCTGGCGTCAGGCTGCCCAGTGAGCTAACCTGTGCACGGGGTGCCTGCCAAGTGGGATGGAGAGGGGCAGTATGGCCTGGCTCCACCTCCTGCATTGCAGGTGTCATGGCCCACGGGCTGCTTGTGCAGCCTAGCCACCAGTGGGCTTTGTTTCACGTACCATCCTTGCATCCTTGTTCCTCACAGTGCTTTCAGCTAGGGGGTCACACCACTGGGGCATAGCTTTAGGTGAGCTCTGTGCATGTCATGCTCTTTGAGCTTGTCTTCACCCTGCTTCATTTTTCTGACTCTCTGTATATAGATGCTTAAAGTAGGAAAGACTTCAAGTGCTGCATCCCAGCAGATTTGTGCTCCCCAGAGCTGCTCTGTCTTAACTGAGCAGTGCCAGGTTGCTTCTCTAAGGGTTGGGAGAGACCCCTGCTCCAAGGATCTCCTTCCCTATGCTTCCCATGAGATGCCCTTTCCCAAAGAGTATCTCCCAGGACCCCTGCTTGGCAGCTCCTCATCCAGCCTAGATACTAAGGAGTCTCTGACTGTAGGTGGAAAACATGGGCTTGGGTTTGCAGAGACCCAGCACAAATGGGAGAAATGCTGCAGGCAGAGCACGTGTTTGGATCCTGACCTGAACCCACAGGCACTGGAAGATAGGGTTTATAACACAAGACTGGACCAAGCAGGATAGGGCAGCTTGCCTTGCCACCCTATCAGTCTTGCTTTGTTCCCATGCATTTTTGTCAATTGCAGAGCTGTTAGGCAGAATAATGGCTTCCAAGCTGCATCTGGTCTGTCTCTTCTGCACACAGCCCATGGTGGGGAAAATGGGAAGGCCTGCCCATTTCCTTCTCCTCCAGCTTCTGCTGTACTTGGAGCAGGAGGCATCTGGGCCCAGCCTTGAGGTGCTTTGAAAAATTCAGTGACATTCATGAGATCAGCCCCAAACCCCTGCCCTTTCATGCACAGCTTGACATTGGACTGTCTAACAAAAAAAAAAAAAATGCATGCAATTGGAAATTGGTCAAATCATGTATGTTTTGTAGAGACTGGAGAACGGTCAAAATAATCCCTGAGCACGTCTGAGGACACCTAGCAGTGATAGAAGAAAATCCTTCCTCAGCTATCAAGGAGACACTATGCCAGGGCATTGGGTCTGGCCCAGTCTGGCTACCACTCAGTCACTTGCGATGTGCTTGAAAAGCCAAATCTGGCAGCTTGCTGCTTAAATCAGTCCCATTGTCTGCAAGAAGGCCATAGGCACCTTGCAGCTGCCCCTGTTGTACGTTAGAGTGGCTTGCGGAAACAGAGAGGCTGAGGGGTTGCTGTAGCATCGAGGCTACCTGCCTGACCATCAACAGTGAGTAGCTGCATGGTCTGCCAGCTTTTTTGCAATGGCTAGGACAGCTAGGCTGTGCCACGGCTCGATTGCCAACCATGTCCTGGCAGACTGAGGCATGGGGAGTGTTAGTGGCAGCAGGGATATCTGTGCAAGTCCCCTGTATGGTGCATCTCCAAGTCGCCAAACAACTTTAAACCACTGTAACTGAGGAGCAAGTCCTGATTTTTTTTTTTTAATTTTTTCTTCCCTCCCTTCCCCCCAAATTGTTTGTTCTCTTCAGTCTTTCTCTCCTCTCATCTCTGAAAACTGTGTAGGTGAGATGCTCTTGGAGGAGGCTGGATGGATCCAGTCCTCAGACCAGGTCCCTGATCTCAGGGACCTGGGTGCTTTCCTAGCTGAGTTTGTTGGTCTTGCCAATAATGGGTTAAAATCTCGTGGGTGATTTGGAGAGCAGTGAACTAGATTTTCTTTTCTCCTCCTACCCAGGGAATGTCCATTCAGCTATAATCATGGGAAACCTGATTTTACTGAGTGAGGGATAGAAAATAATCTCATGTCTGTTTTATTCAGACCCTCCCCAGCCCATCAAATGGAATTTTGCCCTTCTTGTGGCTCTCCCTGCTGGTCTTGACCTGGTGCGTCCTGTTTGTTTCTCCATGTTTCCCTCTCTGTGTCTGTCCACCGGCTCCTGGCCAGACTGCTCTAGGGCAGCCCACCCTCTGCATGGCTCATTCCTGTTTCCGGGGATTAGAGACAAAAAATGAGATGGGATGAGATGAAGCAGTAAAGATTGCTTTGCTCTCAGGATGAGAGGATTTGTGGGCTGCCCCCAGATCAGTAGATTGAAAACTGAGGGAGATTATTGGGATGATACTGCCTGTGGGATTAAAAGCAGGGCTGTCAATAGGCTCTGGTGGAGGGGGCTAAGGGGGGGTCCCAGATGGGAGCTTGTGGGATGCCTGCTTTGTGTGCAACTATAAGCTGTGGGAAAATGATCCTGGCTGCCTCTTTATCTGTTTCAAAGGTGAATGGCAGGGAGGAAGGGAGAGTGGTATGTCTTGGAAGGGGAATGTAAAGACCTTTCATTTTGGGGAATCCATGCAATGTAGATTTTTTCAAATGGACCTTCAACTTGGCAGGTTGGGTTGTGAGAAATGTAGCTCTGGGAATATGGACTGGCTTTAGTCTTCCCTGCTGCCTAGCCAAGCCTTTGCTCAGTTCTTCATCTCCTTTGTCCTCCTGTAGCATCTGTAGTGTGAGAGGCTTGAAGCACACAGTGTAGCAAGCTAGAAATGTTTGGGTGGCTGAACACCTTCCTTTGGGGAGAGACCTGTGGCTGCCTACCTTCTCCAAGGAAGACTTCAGCATGTCCACATTAGGCTGAGGGGTAGTGCTTCTGGGAAACAGAGCTATCAAAGGAGGGGGAGATCTTGTTGCAGTGTGCCAAGGAGAGTGAAGGCTGCAGAGGCAAGGCCGCTCACAGCACTTGCTGTTTGGCCCTGCGCCATGCTCCAAGCAGGCAGACACAGGAGCATCAGCCATCTCCAAGGCTGCTCTGTCAGGAGATTTGAAGTGACATCTTCTGCTTTGCAGACGTGAGCTCAGCTCTCCAGGATGCCTGGAATGATTTGCAGCCTGGCAGGTGGAGGTGTGGAGAGGGAGAAGGAGGGGTAGAGACCATACCCCAGGGTCAGGGGTGGGAAGTTATAGTCAAGGATGTGGTAGGCTGTGGCATGGGAACGAGATGAACGTGCCTGTTGCTCTCTGAAGTCCTTTTGGGGGCTTTGTTTGGGGTAGTTCCTCTTTCTGAGACCCCAAAGGTGCTCTCTTCTAAGCTGTGCTGCTGTTTAATAGGATGCCAGTAATGTACTTGGAGATCTCTTTTCAGAAGCTGTGACTTTGCATTTCCAGGCTGCTGGAGATCAAATAGCTTGTCCTCTGAGGCCTTCTCTTTTCCACGTGGTCCAGCAGTGGCTTTTCCTGCTTTGTGAGCAGCTGTCACAGACCTGTAGCTGTGAGGTTCCTTTTTTTGGGTGTCTTGGCCTTCCCCTGAAAAATTACATGTAAAAGATGGCATACAGGGGACAGTAGATGATGGCAATTTGATAATCCTTGCTTCTCCATCTCTGAGGGACAATCCAGCATATAGCTAATGTTGGCTGCCCTAGCATCCTTTGACTTGAGTGAGAAGCAGGTCCTTCAGAGCTCCCTGTGGTGTCTGTGCCTGACAGTGCTCTCAGGCAGTAGGATCACTGATAAATGTGCATGTTGAACAAAGTGAAGTGTCTGAATAGTGTTGCTGGGAATATATACTTTTTATTAGTTTCACACTGAATATAATCATAAATTTACTGTTTTAGGCCAGTTTCTGCTCGGTGGTGCATAGGCATGAGGCAATTCTTTCTCCTCAGTAGTAAATATTTGCTGTGCTGCTTTATTATTACCCAGTGCTAGGCCCAGGGCAGTGTAAGGTCTCTGTAGGCTGTGCGTGACTGGAGGACTGCCACTGCAGGCCTTCCAGCATGTGTGATGTGGATCAAATGCAAGTGGAGGGGATGAATGTGGCTTGACAGTGGGGCTGGCAACCTGTGGGGAGGTAGAGATGAATAAAGAGCTCTTCCAGAGCTGAGCTATGGCTTCCTGCAAGAAACAGCCTTAAGATGCAGCAGTATGCACCTCCACTGAGTTGAGAGCCAGGAACCACACCTCTGCAAGATGCTGCTGGGCAGCCTGTTTGTGGTGTCTCTTGGTGTAAGGAAGCATCCCTTGGCTCCAGTTCCGTAGCCTTTGACTGGGGAAAGAAGACTAAATCTGATGTATACCCTGAAGTATGACTGACCCTGGGCATAGCCTAATGTCAAGGTTACGTGCATCGGTGTCCTTCATAGAGGACCTTTGTTTGCAAATGAATAACCATTTGTAAGATTTAAACAAATATGACTGGAGAATAACATTGTCACTGACAGCATGTGGGTGTCCTTTCTGTTAGCAAGCTGTTTTCGAGCATCTGACCTGGATCATCTTTGCTGCAGTTCAAGCCCCTGATTCAAGACCATTGCCCAAAACCTTAGTTCCTCCAGCCTTTCCCCATGGGTTGTGTTTCCTGGCCCTTGGGGACTTTGGGTTGTTCCCCTCTGGTTTGTTGTCTTTAGTCTGCATCTTCCCTGAAGAAACACCTCTTCGTTTTTGTTTTTCTTTTGTAGATCCTGAACTTTCATATTGAGATGGTGTCAGCCCCCCAGCCCTTTTGAGGTGAATGGGGAACTCTCGTTCTGTTTCTGTGCACTTAATTACATGCAACCAAGCTCAGTTCTCTTCCTTGCTGAGCTGCTTATTTTCTCCCTTTTGTCAAGCTCCTTTGGGCTTCTTACTCTGTTCTGCAGTATATTGGCTTCCCTCTCCTGGGTTTTCAGCTGGCAGGTTAACAGGAGTATCACTAATAAATGTCTTCAGAGTGCCAGTTTTCCAGCCACCTTCCTATAGTCCCATCTACACCAGGCTTCTTCAGCTTATTTAGGACAATGATGTCACATAGGACAGTATTAACGATCTCACTACTATACTACCAACTAGGGCTTTTCCTCTCTCTGCCAGGGCTCATCTCAGGGGACATGTTTATTACTGTTTCTTGCTGAAATGCCAGATGACTACCTTGACTCCCTTCATCTCAAACGAGTTTTTCTGTTCTCCAGTGGCTCAGCCCAGCTGCTGTCTGCGGCCTAGTTAGTAGTGTTTCCACAGATCCCTTGACATGTTAAAGGGTGCAAGCATGGAGCATGGCATTGGACCAGTTTAATCCAAGACAGTGCAAGGTGGTTCCACTGAGCTGTTAAAGCTTTAGGAGGGTTTCTGTCACTCAGATGCTGCTCTAGAATCTGCCCTGCTGCACAGTACCATGCCCTGTAGCAGGATTCAAGCCTGGCTGTGCAATGCAGTGCTTGCAGCTCTCCCTACTTGAGATGTCCAGGGCACGTACAGTAAGTGGAGACCAAGCAAATGTTTGGTCCTAGCTGCCTGCACATCAGCAGCTCTTCTTGCTGGTGCTCAGATAGGGCCCTTGCCACCCAGCATCTACAGAAAGTTGGTTCAGGAATGGAGGGACAGGCATATAATCTCAGGGAAATCTTTAATGGATTGGTTTTATGTATTCTTTAATCTGCTGGCAGAGCCAAAAACTGTAATTAAGGAGATGGAGTTGCTTTCCTTGTCCTAGGAAATGTTATTTCTCAGTGCATGGGCTCTTGAGTCTACCTGGCACTTGCTAAAGGCTCAGACATCTGCAGATCTGAGGATGCTCTTGATCACTGAGCAATAATAGTAGTGCAAACAGCATTGGCTCTCACTTTTGTTGGCTAAACACATAATGGGTTGAATCCTCAATCTCTGAGGTACTTAAGCAGTTTAACATTCACTGAAAGTATTATTTATATTGGCAAATTGTTCCAAAATTAAGTAACAGGGTGAATTGGAAGTAACTGAATTAAACTGCATTGCAAATCCCCTTACCCCAACCCAAGTAGACAACCTTCCAAAAATCGTTTTAATTCACCACAAAATAGAACAACTTAAATTCAGTGACGATCCATTATTATTCCAAGCAGGATTATCTAAGCTTGGTGAGATGCTGCTTTAAGAGGTTCAACTCACTGATTTTGCTCATAGTCCCAGTGTTGTTGAGCACTGAAGCCAGCCCAGTTAGGGAAGGTTTTCTAGGCTGCACAAGGGCACGTATTTGTTTGGTCCCACTAAACTTAATTTTGCTTCCTGTTCTGTCTAGACTCTGTTTTCAACCCAGCAGTGGTTTATGTGAATGAATGGAAATTCTGTATCCTATAGATATGTCCAGATATATTTAGGTAGGAGTGCCTGAGATATTTCACCTAAACCTGGTAATTAACATGAGCCTCTGAGTTTTATGTCTTCTATTGATGCATCAGGGAAAAAAGAAGGTACTATAATCATGCTGGCCTGTCATATCAAATGAAGTTATTGTTCTCTCCTCATTGCAGGCAAGACTTCTTCATCCTGTGGTGATCAATAAGAAGAATTGCAGTTTCAGTCACTAGCCTTCACATGAAAGATCACTATAATGGCACAGCTATTGCAACAAAAACAGCTCTTTTTAGATGGGGCTTACGTTAGAGATCAGGGATACTAACACTATCTGACAATAAGGGCCTAATTCTGATTTCACTTGTTACAGAAGCCCTTGAATCAGTAGGATGCAGGCAATACCCTGCAATTGAGTTATGTGCACCATTAATGTCAGGACAATGCTGTTCTTCCAACATTTTCTGTGCTGTCTTCTGGACCAGAACTTGATATCACCACCCATATTCCCACCATATCTGATGCAAGTTTCCTGTCTTGGACAAACACGCATCAGCTGTGCCAGGTTTACACCTCTTCTGGAGACTGCTGCTGGTTTTCATTAGCTTTTGAGGTGCAGTAGGTTGTGAGGAATGACATGACTCTCGATGGATTAGTGGAGACTCTTACCGGAAATTCCCCCACCTGGGGTGTCCGGTGGCTGGATCCAGGGGTCTGTGCTGTTCTTCAGTGCAGAGACTTGCTAACTTTCATTGCCTCGTGGGTCAGGTCTGTGCTAGAGGTATGTGATGCTGTGTTTCTGTTCCTTTTGGTTTATCGATCAGGCCAGAAATCACTCTGAAATACATGAAATCTTGAGTAAAAATCAGTAAGGTGTTCAGCTACCCAGTGATTTTAAAATTGCTATGGAAGGTTTGCAGTTTGTACAGACCTTTTCCTCTTCCTCCTCTTTCTCTAGAAAAGGAAAGAGAAGGCATTCAAGAGCTGAGCTCTGCTTCAAAGACTAACTCAACATTCCCACTGAAAACATACATATTTAAAGTGGGTTCAGGAGAAGAAAAACTGGTCTACCATGCCTTACACCCACAGCAAGGTGCACAGCCTGTTGCTAGCCGAAAACAAATTCAAGTGGCAGTTGGTTGTTTAAACCAGCTTATGGATGTGCTGTATAAAAGAGGAAAATTGGGTGAGCAGCAGGGATTTTCCTGAAGGGAAGAGTAGATTTAGTACAGCTTTCTTCCAAGTTCAGAGTGGAGATGTGCGTTTGGCTTGGATGTAGCTGAATCTATGGTGGTTTCACAGGGCTGGACCCATGGGCCACCATTCAGAGGTATCTGTATCAGCTGCTGCTAATATCTAGGTAATAATATCTAGAGCAAATATCTCTCCATGCAGGGCCATCCAGTATAAAAAAGAAAAGAAAACAAAAAAAACACCCTGCTGTCAAGAGGGCAAGGGTGGGGAAGGATGGGAGGGATCAACAGAGCTGGGGAGAAAATCATGCTGACTTAAACAGTGCTAGGAAATGATTATTTATAAAACAGGAGACAAACGTTCCCAAGGGCTGCAGCTAGGAAAGTGGTTGGTGGGAGAAGCAGGAATTAATAGGCAACATGAGTAAAGGAGGTAGCAACCAAGAGAGTGGGGGAGGCACTGACAGCAGTCAGAAGGGCTGCTGGCAGTCATGGTCCTGGCTCTGAATTTGCCAGCCAAGGAGTTGGCAAAACAGACAGGGTAAAGGAGGGAGCAAAGCAGGGCTCTCGGCAGACATGTTGGCCGGCCCTGGGCCAGAGGAAGTCATGTTTGGAAACCCATGGTAGAAATTGTAGTAATTAGTTTTTGATCAATTGAGTGTAGAGGTGAGTGGAGCTGAAATAGCTCTGCGGTGTACACAAGCAAGGAGAGGGAGGCAGGTTATAACTGCTCATCAGCAGCCAACGAGTGACATTCTAGGCCATGAGTGGTGACACATTGCCCGGAGGAGAGCAGGAAGATGTGAGCAGGTGACCAAGAATGAAGATTCCGGACATGCCTGCAGTGAGGGCAAGAGCGGGAAGATTTGTCTCCTGTGACACTTTGAAAAACCAGGCAGATGAGAAACAGGAATACCACTGACGTACTGAGGCAGTGTGGAGTTTTCTTCTTGGGTTAGAGGTTTCTAAAATAGTTGGAATTGGAGACCAAGTGGAAGAAATGTGAGCCAAAATAGCTGCAGTTTGCCAAAATGAGCAGCAGCTGGAAATGCAGCTTAGTTGTGAAATAGTAGTTGGCATCACTCATGTAGATTTTGCTAGTGCTCTCTCCTTATAGCTTCAGACCTTCTGACAACTTAATTCTGTTGATGGCTGATGCATTTCCACATGGAGTCTGTGTTTAAGGGAATACTAGACTTTGTTTTCTGCCGTAGCAATTTATCTTCTTGCTCCTTCCATCTCCAACCTGATCTGGGCAGACTGTATTGACGTCATAATTCTGAATTTGTTGCACTGCACTGCTTCCCAGCTGCTAAAACACAATGCTGAAAATCACCAGATTAGGTCTTAATGGCAGGATCAAGCTACAGGGAGATGAGTGGGGAGAAAGCTCCTACTTAAGCAAGCTAACAGGCAACTCTTGTCAGGAGAACAAACTAGAAAGTGTAAAATAGAGGAAAAACAGGTGGTTTCCCTTCTGTGTACTTTTTTGTGTATTTAGCACAGGGCTTTCAGTCTCTAAGGATCAGAAAATGTTGGTCTGAATTTTGTGCAGGGAGTGTTGAGAAGTCAGAGGTGTTTAAACATTTCCTCCCTCACAGAGAAAAATGCATTCTTGAGTTATGGACTTTCTGGCCAAGATCTTAATCCCCAGCAGGAAACTAAGCCAACCACATTAGAAATTTGGGCCTTGCTGTTACATATCATGGTGTGCTGAAGGACACTGAAATTTTGCAGTTGTCTTTAATGTCTGGATTTCTGATGGTGGGACTCCTGAAGCACCAAAGAGCCCACAAAACATACTGGATGTTTTTAATGGTGATAGTGCCTTTAAAAAACAGGCAAGATGATCCTAGGCAGGATCCCAGGGGAAGGCCCCCTGGACAGGCTGCACAGCCTTCCCATAGAGGAGGGAGACTAGATAAAGCCCAGTAGCTTTGCATGCAAAAATACTCACAAAAGTACTAACCATAGCTTCTGCTTAATGCAAGAGTAGTCAACATGCTCTCCCTTTACACTTTCAGTTCAGGGAAGTCTCATGATTGTACTTGCTAGTTCCTCCTTGCCCAGTGCTGATGCCTGATGCATGTTCTTACAAACCTTTGAGGCTTTACAAAAACTGGAAATTATATACACTGATTGTAAAGTGTTTGGTATCTAGCAGGGTCTCAGGCTTTCATGGTTTCATCAGCACCAGATCAGCAGAGTACACAGACCTAGAGCAAAGCACATTAACTGCATGGATCTACAAGAGTCCTTGGTAAAAGGGACTCAAGGGTGTTGTGGTTTAAGTGCAATCTTGGATTGACAAAACCTATCAAAAAGTGTGATTTTTATTTTTAAAGGCTAGATAATGGGTGATGTGGGCTACAAAGACATTCTTCCTTGAGTCTGATTTGGCAGTGCCCGTAAATTTCCATCCAAACTTTTCAGAGAGGGGAGCTAGTCGTGCTTGTGGAATGTTTTTGCAACAAGTTTTCCTCTCTGTTTGTTTTCAGACAGCTTGAACAAAATGTTTCCATCCCCCAAAATAAATATCTAGTTAAATCCATAAAATTTGGGTTCCATAATACTGATGAGAACATTCCATGATGAAATCTGCAACAGAAAATCTACCTTGTGTCCAGCTTCTGGCATGACTGTACCTCCCAGATGCAACAGGGTGACTTAGTGAAGTTAACACAAGCATATTTTCTGCCTGTCTTGTATTTTTCTAACTTTGCTTTGAAGAAGGGTTTGAGGATGGACTTGAAAAATGCTATCAGCTTAGGGCAAGGGTAATTTTACTTTACTGTGGCTTTCACAGATCTCTGGGAAAGAAATAAGAAACACCTTGCCATAAACAAAGTATAGGAAGGAAAACACCTGCTAAACACCTGTGCCAACCCATGGCATGAGGAAAGGAGTTAGTGCCAGGAAGCACGTGCCCTTGCTGGAGCAGTGACCCCAGCCCTGAAAAGATGAGAGGAGAGACCCTCGCTCTGGATTTAGGGTCTGCGGGAAGTAGCAATGTTAGTGCCAAAGCAAAGGGAACAGCTTTGTGATTGAACCTTATTTATGGGAGGAGAATCAGAGCCAGCTCCTCTAAAATGTATGCTGATGTTTCCGTGTCCCAGGAGAGGAGGCAGTTATCACTGGGGAGCTGATCCCAGGTGTGCCCACCGGTATCAGCAGCAGATGCCTTGGCTCTCCACTGAACATTTGCAGAGTGGGTGCATGCAATGTTTGTTGTAGCTGTGCCGCAGGACTCGTTCGCGCATGGCTAATGTGCCCAGGGAGTGGAAGTGGATGCACCAGAGGAGGAGGGCTGGCATGGCAAAGCAGGGTGGTGGGGGTATTTCTGCTTGATGCAGGCTTTGTTTCCTGCTTTTGCATGAGGCAGAGGACAGGGAAGGCACCTGCACCCATGGTGTAGCATGACTTCAGGGACAGAGGCACAAACTACAGGACAGCCAGGAAGAGCCTTTTTCTCAACTTTGCAGGGGGGAAAAAAAGAGTTAAAATTCATTCTGTGAAGAACTGGGAATCGCAGGCTAATTCAGGTGGGCAGGGACCTCTTGAGGTCTCTAGTCCAGCCTCCTGCTCCCATGGGGGCTGGATTTGAACTTAGGGCAAAGCGTTTGAGACAAAGAAACAAAGCATTTAAGAGGGAAAAGAGCCATTTGAGATTTTTTTTTTAAATCTCCCCAATGACTGGAGGCAAATGAAATGGCATTTTAATGAAAAGCAAAATACTCTTAACTGCTATATAGCTGTGTAGGCATTTGGATGCTGTTCCAGGGAGGCATTTCCAAAACAAATGTGTCACAAGCTCAACTGCTGCAATCACAGGAGCTAGCTCTCCTTTTAAGGTGTCTTGCTGCTGTCTGCCCTCTGACACGACGTGAATGCATGCACTCAACTCCGTCAGCAACCACAGAGCCAGGCAGTGCCCCAGGCCCCCATGGGGACCCATGGTCTGCAGGGGCTCAGATGAACATGCCCCACAAAAAGCTGCTTGTTGTCCCCCCTGCCATTTGATGAGGGCTGTGGGGTGCAGGAACCTAATGGGTGTCTATTGAGCTCTCATATGGAAACCTGTCTGGATAATATAGTCGAGCCCAGAGCTCAGTTTCCCTCTCCTCTATCCTGCTTCATATGCCTTCTCAGGAGTGGCCAGTATGGGAAATAACTGTGAAGATAGTCATAGTCTTTAACTAATTTAATACATAATATTCAGCATTCTTTTAATAAGAAGGTTTTACTTGATCTTCAGGAGCATCTCAGTACTTCTGGGGTGTTAGCAAGCCTAAAACTAAGAGCACTAAATTAACTGATCAATCTAGCCTACACAAAACTGATGTGGAAAAAAAGCAGTGTGTGTGTGGGAGAGTCCTTCCATTGTTCTCATTTTCCATTTTCTCTCTTCTTTTTCCTCCTCTCATGTCAATTGTAATCGAGCTGCCTTTTCAGACACAGGAAATTCCTGAAAGATTAAGAAAATTTCCCAGAATTTAATATATATATTTTTTAATCTTAAAGCTGAGGGAGGGGAAGAATGGGATTGTTCTGAATATTGGCGATATCTCTGAGAATTCTCCCAAAAGACAACTGGAGTTAAAAGGCTTGTTTTTTCTGCAATAGTCACTGCTTGTAAAATGTTCCCCAGCTGTTTTGGGCCAAATTAGTGTCAAGCACCACATTCTCTACCCTGGAGAGCTTTCCTTGCTGCAATAAAGACCTATTCCAAAGACCAATAAAGGCTGTTCCCCAAGATGGTCATGCTTGGGAAGATGTTGCTCTGGTCCTCAGTATGTGTTTGCCCGGGCATTACACTTGTCAAAGCCTTGCTTGTCTAGCGTGCTTTTTCCATCTCATGGCCAAACTCGAATCTTCTGTCTCCTAATGCAGCATCTTTGACTTCAGTGGGGCTGTACCTGCTTTGCACTGGGATGGAATTGGACCTCTTATCTATTTTATCCATTGGACTGGACATAATGGTATCTTCAGGGCTTTCAAGTAGAAAGACAAAGAAGCACTTTCAAAGCTTCTTTGAAGTAAGCAGAATGTGATGGCCCTGTGAAGAGGAAGAGCCCTAGATGGGTCTCTCTTCTGGCAGGAAATGCTCTGAAATGCTTAAAATGGTGTTTTGGGGAGAATCGTTCTTTGTCCATGAAGAATTAACTATGTGAGAGGAGGCACATATATAGAGTAAATGCCTCTGCCCTATTGTTCCCATCATTTTCACTGAGTTTATGAACTTCCATATAAAAGACATACCTTTCACCAGTATGATTAAGAAAAGGCCAATGTAGCTTTCCTGCTCACTGGAGCATGAAGCATGTTTAATTTAATAATGCTGATAAATCTTAAAGCCAGGAGCATTTGGCTAACACATGACCCACTTTTTCAATCAATTGGAAACATTTACATAACGACCTGATTCAGAGTTCATCATGTGAGGGATATGGAGCAAGGGATGATAGAAATTGCAGCAGTAAGTGATTATGCTAGAGTCCATTTGGTGAAAGCAAAACAGCAAATCTGGCCAGTCCTTAGAAGGCAAGTTGTAACCCATCTATTTGGGACTACTAGCTCTTGTGCTGAGCAAAGGGGCAGGTGTCGTGGATGTCCTGTTGCTGCAGGGGGGTGTCTCTGTTTTTATAGCACCTCTGCCAACCAGCTGAGTTTTGGGGTCCTTTGCCCTGGTGGCAAAACCCATATTGTTCCTGGATCTCACCCTTACCTGCCTGTCTGCTCCTAGCTGTTGGGCTGACACTCTGGGTCATCACTGCCCAGGCTGTTGTCATCAGGCAACTTGCACAGGGAAGCCCTGGGCATAGTATGCGTGGCAGGATGGCCTTGCAATTACTGCCTCTGGAAGTCAGGACAGTCTCTGCTTGAGTATATACCTTCTTTGTAGACAGCCTCTACCTTCCTCTGTTTGTGTTATCAGTCAGAGAGATGTGTACCAGCTGGGAAAGGGAGCTGTGCATCTGTATTGACGTGCATTGGGCTTGTGGGTGGCTGTAGGGGAGTTATGCCACTGTGTCTTCCCCTGTGGCAGGGCTAGATTGCTCCGTGTGCAGGACATCCCTGTGGAAGGGCCATGCTGCACTGGAACATGGGGCAGGGCTGGGCTTCACAGGGGGTATCTCTTTGGTACAGGCACTGTCTCCTGCCACATCACTTCAGCTTCACATAGAGCAAATAGCAGTGCAGATCTTCATGAATCAGCCCAGAAATTTCTGCCTTTCCCACTGCATTTGTCCTTTTTCTGGTTGCCTCCCATACATGGGAGCCAGCCTGGGGCTGACTAATACAACGAGGTATTTATTTACCTTTATTGTTTGCTTGCAATGAACTCAGTCTTGAAACTGAAAGTTTTTGATCTTGCATTTTGTACTATTGCATTTCATCCCATTTCCATTATTCTGGTCCCCAARGTCATCAACTTGTTTCTCTGTGATATTCTCCTTCTCCCCACCCTTATTAATATCTTAACAATACATTAACTTGATATCTTCAGCATGTTTCTTTTCTTGTGAGGATGCTACAAATGAAAAACTTAAAAATCAGTGGCCTCCAGACTGGCTTTCAGAAATAGGTTACAAGCAGTCTCCTTACCAGTGAATTGTTCTCCTGTTAGCTCAGTGGGACTATCTCCCTGCTAACCACATGGTTTTTATCTACTTTGGGTTTTTTGTAAGAATCTATTGGAAGAGGAAGCTTTATATCAACCCCACTTTCCAGCCATGCTTTGTGTACTGCTGACTATTTATACATCCCATATGCCTCTTTGCATTAAAGTAATGCTTGAGCACCGGTTTAGCTCCCAAAGCAGCTCTCCTGAGGTTCTTTTCTTTCTTTTTTTTTTTTCTTTTAGGCCACATAAGTCCCCATCTGAGCAAAGGAAAATGCCAGATGCCATCACATAACTGTGATGAAAAAGCTCCCATCAGTAATATTCTGAGGGATTAAGTAACATGGAACAGAATGCTGCAAATCTCATGGCATTGCACATAGGAACGTGGCACCTTTCTCTGAGACAGGACCACATACACAGTATCTTCATGCAGTAGGCTGCAGAGACATTTCATATATGTCATCCTTGCGCAGGTATGAAGTAAGGTGTCAGGAAAGAAGAGGGGGCATCTGTTGCTTTGCTATGATTTTTCTCCTGCCTCCAAAATACCAGTGATGTTTTTCCCTATAGAGGTCAGAGGAGGAAAGAGAGGGAATGGAAAGGGAAAGGACAACACCTGGAAAAACTTACAGATGTTTCATTAAATAGCATGCAAAACATGTATGGTTGGAAATGGCATCTATTCCTCAGACACAGTGCCCTAGCTGGGGCACTTAAAAATCTGGATGGAAACACAGGAATGTAGTAATCGGGACACCAGCTTGGTCCTTCCTGCTCCTTGCTCTTTGGGTCTGGTATATATTTTCCAGTTACTGAAGAATCAGCTTTTCCAAAACTCACCAGTCTGTTTTTTCTGAGTGCCCATTCACACTTGAAATTGTGAGTTTGGGTTTGCTAGATATGTGTCCTGGGTCTTTAAAAGTCGTAATTCAGCAGCCAGTTTTTGGCCAGGCTGCTCCCCTGACTCCCTGCTCCTGCTTCCATGTCCTCAACTGAGACACAGCTTCTTTTAGGTTCAGATGGATTTGGGCTAGCTCTCTGGCTATTTCACTTCAGACGCTTGAATCTTTGTTCCTGCTTTGGCTTTTATGTAAAGCAGGTGACAAACCGGGGCAGAGTTTTGCAGTGTTTCTGGATTTGCACCTAGCATTATCCCTGCAGTAAATGACCAGCCTGATTTGCACCGATGAATGCTCTCAGGCAACAACATCTCCCCTGCAACTCCTCCCGCCACTGCTTTCGTGTGCCCGCTGCTGCTCCACAGGGTCCATCCCGCATCAAGAAAAC
Source organism: Apteryx rowi (assembly GCF_003343035.1). Taxonomy (NCBI): domain Eukaryota; kingdom Metazoa; phylum Chordata; class Aves; order Apterygiformes; family Apterygidae; genus Apteryx; species Apteryx rowi. The sequence continues at coordinate 169,440 of NW_020450981.1, forward strand.
AAACTGTTTTGAGAGAAAACCTCTTGGGCTCATTTCACCCTCCCTGCTGTAGTGAGAGGGACAGCAAAGGGAGGAAAGGTTGTTATTTTTCCACTAGGGTCAACATTTTCATGTCTGGGTCAGCAGAGAAAGGGGTGGAAAAGCCACGAAGAGGGACTGGGGGAGAGTTCGTAGAGGTGGTACCGAGCCTTTCTCCCTTTTTGTCCTCGCAGGTGATACTGTTCTGGTGCTGTGTCGTTCTGCGCCAGGGCTCCCCTCCCAGCTAACACACGTCTCCCGTCCCTCGTTAGGAAATGGACTCGAAGGTCTCTGAAGGTGGCCTGAACGTTACCCTCACCATCCGGCTGCTGATGCACGGCAAGGTAACGGGGGTATGGCGCATAGCTGCCTGCATTTCACCTGCTGCAGGCCACCTTGGGGAGGGTGTTTTCCTTACAGGAGTCAAGGAGGCAGCAGCTTCCTCTCCTGCTTCCAGTTCGGCTGTGCTCAGGTCCTGCCAGCCTGCTCAGCATCTCTGAAGCCTCAGGCTGGGCCTGTTAGCAGAGGAGCAGATACAGGGAGCTATTTCCACATGCAGAAGGGTTGAGCCATGCTGGCCTTGGCTTTTTGCAGACAACTCCCCTCTCTCCCAGGCATCTGCGCTTCGCCCGATCCCATTCCTCTTGCTTCCTCACCACATCTGGTGGGCTGCTGTGGGCCTGAGGAGGCACCAGGACAGCCTGTGTATGCGAGCTGCTGTTGAGTTGCTGTTTCCTCTGCCTATGAGGCCTCTTGACAAGTCACTTGGACTGCTCCAAAGCCACCTGCCCAAATGGCTTTGCATCCCCACAGTCTCGTGTACCTGTCAAGGTTCCAGTGCCTGCCCAGACAGGCACCACAGCAGCCCCAGCCATAGGTTCTCACTGCCCAGGCAGGACCAGGAGACACCTTCATTGAGGTCCCAACACCCCCGTAGAGCTCAGCTGAGATGGGGCTGGTTGGACATACTTTCCTTGCGATCTCAGCACTGGACTCCTGCTTGGGAGTGGTGGTTTTCCACCATCCCAGCGGAGGGGCGCTATCTCAGTCGGTATTTTGGGTACTCTTCTCCTCTGCAAAACAAGAACTGGGGAGATGGGGACAAGGACAAACCCTTAACAGGGCTTTTGTAGAAGGTTGCATCTCTCTCCCCCTTTCCAGCCACTGTTGCAGCATGCACTTTTCTTGCATTTGCCGCAGGAGCTGTGGCTGTGCTGACAGTCTCCACAGTACAGTGCTCATGGGCCTTCTCAGATACTTCCCCATCCGCCCTCCTGCTGTCCTTTAGCTAGGGACAGCACACATCAGTGACACTTAGTGTGTGCACCAGGTGTCTATTTTATAATGAGATTTGATTGGATTATCTTCACATCTTGTAATGTCATTCCCTTTGTGTCTGGCTTTTTTTCTAGGAAGTTGGGAGCATCATTGGAAAGGTAATGATATCTTTAAATGTGTATTTAGATGCTCCTTGAATTGCCTGCACTGTTTACTACCTGTGTTCTGATAGATGCTAATTATCTTTTTCCAAGATGTCCCTTCAAATGTTCCCTGTGCATGAGCTTATTGCTGTGTTTTCATGATGGAAATGTTAGGAGACCAACGGAGAGATCAAGGAGTGTTTCCCTTAAAAAAAAAAAAAAACTTACCTAGTGCCATTTTTAGCTGCTTCACTGTGGCTGCTAAGGCAGATGTTTATGATCATGTTGCCCCAATATGTTAATTACATACAATCATTAAGACAGATTAAGAAACATTACGGGAAACGGTTTAAACTCCATGGCACTTGCCTCTAAATGCCACCAAACAGCATTTAGCTTGTGCAGAAAGCTTCATGGGAGGCTCTGTTCTGTGGTGCCATTGATACTTGCTGCAGTATTTTGGAAAATCCTGACTGTATAGGACTGGTTTCCTAGTGTTTTTAAAAAGCAGGTTTATGGTGGCAAAGATTTGCTGCAAGAACACCTTCTTTTTTTTATGCTTGTGCCTAATTTTTCTTTTAGCCTGTCAGACCTGGAAAGATTCATAGTTTTACCTGCTTTATATCTGAATATAAAGATACTAGATCGCTCCAGATACTAGATGAAAAACAGGCCTTCCAAAGCACTCTAACGTGTCAGCTTTTCTGAACATTTGGCAGGTTTCTGAGGTTTTTCCGTGCTGTTTTTCTCCTAATAGGAAATTTAGAAAGGAAGATTGAAGCTACAGTTGTGCATTGCTAGCTATTTTGTCTATACAGTATCTTAAAGATATTGGAGCAGATCCCAAAGAGATGGGTTTATACTGTCAACTCTTGAGCCTACCTAGAAAATGCATCACGTGGGAATGGAGGGCTGTCCAAATGTTTGGTTGTGTGCTTCCAAGTCTGAGAGAAAGGTCTGAACATGTTCAGAAAGGTTGCTTTGAAGGTGAAACTTGACTTTTTACAATTGTATGTGTTTCTGTCTCTTTTCAGAAAGGCGAGACTGTGAAAAAGATGCGTGAGGAGGTGAGCAACCTTGACCTGTAAAACAATTTCTAAGACAAGCAGAGAGGAGTTGGAAGGACGGTGGGACTGTCCTGTCTGGGGAAGGTGCAGCATGGACAATTATTTGCCCCATAAAAGAATGTGTAGTAACTCACGGGTTCAGTCTTAATGTAAGGAAAAGAAAGCAGGCTGCACAGCAGTAAAATTTCAGCTGTCCCCAGAGCTCTTTTGTCCATTTTTCTGCTCTCCATGCTCTAGCAAACTTCTACTACGTTTAATGGGAATTTTCCAGAGCTAAGAACTCGATATTAATGAAACAGTAAAATGAACTTACTTGCAAGATACATGAGTTTGTCTAAGACTGTTGTGTCTTTAGATACTAAAGGGTTTTCATACCAGTGGGAAACACTCTTTTTAAAAGCAGCGCTCCCATGAGCCAATCTTGTCTTGATTTTGTGGTTTTGCCTTGCAGTAAGAGAGATCCAAAGCAGGTATTTGGAAATCCTTTCTGAGGGTTAGGATAAGGCAGCACTGGAATGTATCTTTGGGGGCAGGTGTGGGATCTAAATTGCTGGAAGTTTTTAAGATTAGACAGGATATTGTGAGACTGGCACTGGTGATGCCCACAGAACAACAGAACAACTTGCTCCCAGGCCTTCTGGGGCTCTCTGAGCTTCTGCTTTTGTGCGCTGAGCCTTCCCAGGCCTGGGCAGGATCAGACCCAATGAAATAACTGTACATTCCTGATGGTTGCTTGGCTGTGAATGTTTGAGGGCTCCTCTTTTCTTTCTAGAGTGGAGCAAGAATCAACATCTCAGAGGGGAACTGCCCAGAGCGAATTGTGACCATCACAGGCCCCACTGATGCCATCTTCAAGGCTTTTGCCATGATTGCTTACAAATTTGAGGAGGTGAGAAATGTGAGCCCTCTCCCCCAGGAGAGCAGAGGAAAAGGAGCAAAGGTCTGCATCCAGCTGAGATGGCCTACTGGGCTAGCAGAGCTAAAGTGTGCCTGCTGCAGTGGTCAGCCATGCAGACACACCTGGTTACCTCCAGCCCATCTGTGCCTGGTTGGACTAGGTTACAACCTCACAAACAACCTCAGTGCAAAACCTTTTACTTAGTCCAGGCATCTCTAGCTAAGCAAGACCTGAGCTTCAAGGCACTGTCCCAGAGATCTTGCAGTTAATTTCAGGCAATCCAGAAAGACAGAGGGAAAACGTGTCCTAAACGTTTGTAGGCTCAAAATAACTTAGTTCATCATCACAGTGATGGCTGACTGTTTCCTGGCTGGAACATATTTGCACAAGGGAGAATATATCAAAATGGCTGTGGATTTGCAGATGCTCTTTAACTGCTTCTTGCAGCCCTTTAGAATCATAATTTCTTGTGAAAAAAAAACAGAGATGTGCTGCAGCATTATCCTATGATGCTTGTGAATGAAGAAGTTTTAGTGGGACTGTGCCGGGGGAGAGAGGGTTCAAGTGACACTGTTGCACTGACAGAAATGCTGTTTACCCCCTCCTCCTTGAGTTAATCCACCAACTCGCTCAGTATCATGCTGGAGGAAGTCCCCAAAGAAGCCACCAAACAGGGCAATGCTGTCTGTAGAGCATCTACATGAGCATGTAGAACAGCTATGGACAGAAAGCAGCCAGCGTTTGGTGACACCTCTTTACTGGCATGTGGTCAGATAAGGAGGACTGATTTGCTGTGTTCTTCTTTCTCCAGGACATAACCAACTCAATGAGCAACAGCACTGCTACCAGTAAACCTCCAGTGACTCTGAGACTGGTCGTGCCAGCTAGCCAGTGTGGCTCACTGATCGGCAAAGGAGGCTCCAAGATCAAGGAAATCAGGGAGGTAAATCAGATCTGTTTTACCTATTGCATGTAATCACAGCTCCTTAGATATGATCTGCAACCAAGGGGGAGCCCTGGAAAGGGGGATCTTCACGCAGCCAGCATCGTGAGCCACGTTGCTTCCCAGGACAGTCCTGCTGATGTAGGAGTAAGGACACGGTTTTCGTTCCTCAGGGCCTAGCACATAAGCGCTTGGGCTCCTGTGCGTGCTGGCAGGCTGCTGTGCCTGACCTAGCACAGGGCAGTTGCTGCTTGCTGGAGGTGCGAAGCGCTGAAGCTGGAGCTGACTGCAAGTAAAGGGACTGTTGGGCTTTTCCATTCTTGCAGCTGCCTCGGTTGAAATTTGGGATTTCTCCTTCTCTCTCTTTCTGTCTCCAGTCCACAGGCGCTCAGGTTCAAGTGGCGGGGGACATGCTGCCCAACTCCACGGAGCGGGCAGTGACAATCTCGGGGACACCCGACGCAATTATCCAGTGTGTCAAACAGATCTGTGTGGTGATGCTGGAGGTACAGTCTGTAACAAAGGGGGTAAAGTATATAGGAAAAAAATCACCTGCCACCACAACAGTGCTGAAAGCTGTGGAGCGTGTCTCTGTTATTGTTCACCACTTGTTATCGGACCACTCTCATTTCCTGGTACCTTTATTTTAAAATCCACCCTGTGTGTTTCCCCTGCTGTGTTCATATATTATTTCTAGAGTCCTGAGCTGGAAATCTTCTTGGTAGGGTACCCAAAAGGAGACTGTTTGTTTTGCAGTGCAGGGTTATCTTCAGGAGTGAGGAGTCTTGGAGGACGCTACACAGGCTCTGCCAACCTTAGCCTAATGGACACAGCAGCATGGAGGATGCCGTAGGAAGAAGATAGAGATTGCATTGAGTCCTGTGAAACCCTTGGGTGTTGGCTTCTTCTAAACAGGGCTCCTGGTGCCCCACAAGGCTGGGGCTGACTTGTGACTGGGAGGAGGCCAGCACGTCCTCTGTGCTTGAGGAAGCCAGGAGAGTAGCTGTGGTGCAGAGAGCACAGAAGGAGGAGAGCTGAGAGCATGAAAAGAAAACCTGGGCACAGGGTCCAAGGCTCCAGTGAGGGCAGAGCAGGAAAATATGTTGAGAAAGGCTGGTGAAAAGCAGGGCCCATGGGAACAGTAGAGTGCGTGGATGTGTGTCCAAGGTGCTGTTTTCTGGAAGAAATGCTGGTGGGCAGAGCTTGAAGATCTCTGCAAGAGAGACATGCTGCTGTATCAATGACTTATGGCCAGGAACAACCCCAGCCATGTGCCCCAAATACATGTTTGTCATCTCGGAGGAGAGAAAGTCCAAGAGGAAACTATGTGGGACAGTGACAACCACCCGTCCCAGTGCTGCCCAAAGGTGGATGGACAGCAAGCCCATCTGCTTTGCTGTGCAGTCCAGCCCAGTCATCACTGCCCCTTTCGTGGCAGGTAGGAGCACATTTACTGCTGCAAGAGCTTTGAATGAGGAATCCAAGGCTTCATGGAGATGAAACAAAACCAAACACAAGCAACTTCTAGTTAACAGGGCATGGCCAAAAAGGAATTGTTATTTATGATGTTATCAACCAGTGCTGGTAGCAATGCTCACACTAATACACTGTACTGCTAGAGAAGCGCAATTTTAGTTGTGCCATCTGGGTACTGGCATGAATCCAGATAATGCTGTGGATCGCAGCAGAGATGACCAGAACTCCAGACCTGCCCCAGGGGATGCTTGCAGTCTCACTGATCAAAACAGGAGTTGCTGGTTCTCTGTACTGCTCAGCAATGGGAAGGAAAAATAAAACCCATGAATTTTCTTGCAGTCTGAAATCTGGAAAGTCCCTTGACTTTAACAGTTCCCAGAGATGCTCCTTATAATGTCTATGTCATAGATTATCTTAGCAGAAAAATTCTCACTCAGCACCTCTAAAATTTGTAATACAATGAAAGAAAAAAACAGATTTGTGATTATGCATGCTGTGCTTTGGTCATACAACTTTCCTACAGACTAATATTTCATATGAAGATTTGAATATGTTGATGTGTAGAAGAATGTATAGAAGAATAAAGAATTTTCTGCAAAATAATATAAACACATAATTTATACTGCCTACTATTATATATTAGTAATAACTGAACTGTTTCACTGATGGTTAGATTCAGAAGGATTTGCTCTGAAATCTCCCATTTAAGAGAAAATGGACACAGAGATAACTTTGGTGAGAAGATATAATACATCATGCAGATGTCGACACGTGGACTACAACTTCTGCTGTGACTTATCCACAGGCTACAGCATCAAAGAGGAAAATGTCCTGGCAAACAAGAGCGGTGCTGCCCCAAGGCACTTTGCCAGAGGAGAAAGGGGTGTGAATATGTACAGCTCAGTGCCTGCGCTGTTGTTATCTGCCTGCTGAGTCAAATAAGGAGTTTCCAATGTGCAGTATTAGAATAAGATCTCTAGAAATGTAGTTGTTGCCATCTGAGGGTTGTTTCCAGCCTCTTGCAGGACACAAATTAYCCACTTGCCCTAGTGAATAGAGCACCCTCCAGAGCTCGGTACTCTGGGCAAAGCAATCACTGCTGCTTGAACTGGCACCCATGGGGCACAGCGGGTCTTGGCTGCAGTGACAGCACTTTGCAGTGTTCATAACACATCAAGGCATGTGCCAGCTTGGATAGTCAGAAACCAAACCAAGCAGTAAAAGCTTTCCAGCACCTTACGGGGTCTCTACAGGAAATTTTGAGGAAGCCTCAAGTCTAGGCTATGAGCATCAGTTCAGAGCAAAGGCGAGGGAAGCAGCTGAGGTCAAGGAAGTGTTTCAGTGTGCCGTGTGTTGGCAAGGGGATTCTTGTATCCAAGGATGTCCTTTTCTCCACTAAATGACAATTTCCCATGTGTCCTCCTGTCTAGAAACACTGTTCACCTGGTGTGGGTGTTGCTTGTGCGTGGTGGCCCACGCTCCGTCGGGTGCTTTCTAATGCTCTTTTTGCCACTGTTTCAGGAAAGCTGTTCTAATGTTCTCTCTCCCTCTCCTTGTCCCTTTTCCTAGTCCCCACCAAAAGGTGCCACCATTCCCTACCGCCCAAAGCCCGCCTCCACCCCTGTCATTTTTGCAGGTGGTCAGGTAAGAGCCGACCCGCTTGCAGCCTCCACTGCCAACCTCAGCCTTTTACTGCAGCACCAGCCGCTGCCCGTTAGTGCACTCAGGTTTCTTGCCTTCTGACTTGCATGGTATCATCCCATCCATTTCGTGCCATGACAGATGGACTGAAAGCTCTTTGCAGAACCGCTGGGAGTTTGCAACCCCAGACACCCGGCTTAGCTCCTCTGCTTGTTGCTGGAGAGTAAGAAAAGGGCTGGCCTGGGGAAAGAGTCATCAACTCCACTGTGCACTCATGTATTTGTATGCCTTGTAGGAAATGGCTGGAGACAGCACACAGGTTTTAATGTGGCCTGGGGAAACCTGTTGTTTCAGATGACTTTGTGTGCTCTAAGTATTAATATTGCAAGTATTCACACCCCTGTGAGTACTGGTTATAATTTTTTCTTTGGCTTGCTTTTACTTTATTATATCCAAATTCAGTACTTGCTGACCTGTATGAAAGTGGGGAAAAAAAAAATCATTGTAGAACGAGAGACCATGAACATGCTCCCGCAGTGGCTGCCAGGTTTTTTTATTTTCTGGCATCTCTCCTTTGCATAGTTGTAACTGAACAGAGATAGGAAGCCTTTCCAGGATGGTGCTGAGTGCCTCTGTTCCTGGCGGTGTCCATGAAAGGGTTGTTCCCTGTCACTGGTGCTCAGCCCAGCTCAGTGGTGCTTCCTAACAACCATCTTCAGGCTAACCTCCACTGCAAAGATTGGCCTCATATGTGTCTGTGGGAGAGCCTGCATTACATTGCCTTCAGTTGCATTATGCAGTGGGTAAACCTGACTAAAAACAAGGCTTGCAGTTATGATGCAGTATTTCTAATAACCCTTGGGAAGTGAGAACACATTTCTGTGTACAGAATAACCATCAGCTTCCATAGCACGTGCATGCAACACAGGCCAGAAGTTTGCACATGGCATGTGTTCCTGGTTGATGACACTCCTTTCGGTTAAGATAATTAATATGTGATTTGCTTAAGACATGCATCAGGAATGGGTTTAAAGTGTTTAGCTGAAAAGCAATGTAAGGTTAGCTGTGACCTCACGTGTGTCACTGTGATCTTCCCTAATGCAAGCCAGGAATGCTTTCTGAACCTGGATGACCACCCCTGGTCTGGGAGAGGCCTGAGGCAGAGAGGTCCTGAGGTCAATACCCCAAAATTGCACTCACTTAGTGAGAGAAAAGCATAAACCAAATTTGAGATGGATGATTTGTGAAATAAGTGCACATAAACAGATGGCAGCTTTTAAAAAGAGGACTTTAATCATTCTTTTTTTCTATCTAATCTAATTGCCTCTCCTTGTAATCAAAGTCATGTCCATAGATGCTCCAAGTGCTGTAGGACATGAGTATCTAATCAGACGGTGCTTTTACAGGAGCTCCAATAGACATGTAGAGCCATATCTGGGAGACAAGTGGAGACCAACTAGAGACACACAGTCTGATTTTCAGGAAAAACAAGCGCCAGCATGTTCATTGACTTCAAGTCAAGTCCCGAGCTCCTGGTGTGTCTGACTCTAGTTGTTTCTGTCTGGATTGAGAAGCCCCTAAATTGCTTCCTCTCCTCCACGCCCAAGAGCTCTCTGAATACAGGCATTGGCAGCCAGCATTTTCCTTTGCATTAGCTATGCCTCCGACTAATGCCTTCCAGAGTAATACTGTATGAGCTATTTTGTTTCTCCCAAACCATAATAAATAGCAGAAGGGCAAACTGCATATAGAAACACATGACCAAAATACATGCTATTTCTAGCAGAGTGCTGAAGTAGCATCTCTTAGTCATTACCAGCCACCAGAATTGGGATGAGTGTGCCATTTGGTCTGAGCAGCCGTCCTGAAAAAGAGCTTTGAGTCCAACTGTTTGATGAACTGTATCTTCTCAAAAGGGAGAGTAAGATGGATATAATTTTTCTCCTGCTGTTAAATGGTTGGTGTCTTGCACAGAAGTGATGTCAGAGAAAGATCAGACCTTCCAGAAATAAGAGCTCTTCCTTTGTCCTCTCAGTCAGCACTGTTGAGTCCTTTGGGTCTGACTGATAGGTGACATGGAGTGGACCGGTTTTCCTGCCCCACACAGAGGATACCAGGTTATGCATAGGCTATGTTGCAAGGTATTTGCAGCTCCTTTTGTCTTTGAATTCCTGGCAGCTCTTCTGTGCATGGCGTGTTTCTCAGTCGTCAGCATCCAGGCCTTGTGCCAGGGAGCCCCGGGGCCTATGAGCAGCCATGTTGGTAGCCTCGAGGAGATTTTTTTCAGGGAGTGATGGAGGGGGTTAAACCTGCAGGAAGGTAGGAAGCTGCACATAAGTTAACCAGAGGGATGTAGTGACTGATGGCAATCTCCAAATTGCTCAGCCATACAGGCTGAGGTTCCTATTTAAAATGTTAGTGTTTGCAGCAAGTGAGACCCAGGCAGCGTAGGAGCCATGTTTGTGCTACAGGTTGGTGCTGCTGGAGTTTCTGTTGCATCTGTCCAAGACACCTTCCTGCCTTTAATTAATTTTTTGTAATTGCACAGAGTTGTGGCTAGCATTTTAATCAGCAGAACACCCTGAAGAGGCTAGGTGTTTATCGGAGACATTGTCATTGGTGTTATGCGTGCTGTGGTGCTCCCTGTCGCTGCGTAATTGCTGCAACCTCTGCAGAACAATGCACACATGCCCCTAACCATACAGCGTGGTTTTAGAGCCTTTGTAAACTCCACCTCTACTTAGTGGCAGCCGGGCACAGGAAACTGAACAAAACATAGTCTGCCCCCAACAAACCAAAGACCAAATTAAACTGCCAGGAAACCTGAACTTTTTAGAGCACCCTCTGTCATGGGTGCTGGCAGGCAGCAGGACTGCCATTTCTGTGCATGGAGGTTTGCTGCCTTCCTTCTCCAGGCTTTCAGGGAGTATCCTTTACACTAAACACTTCGTTGTTTCCAAATGATGCTGCAGTTTCCAAGCGGTTCAGAGATTTTTCCTTTGTAATTCTTTGCTATCTTTACTCTCCCTTTATAAAGTGTTATCCATCTTCTATACCATTTCTTTGGGAATCATCTGAATAATGTGTCAACTAGCAAGATATATTTTGTTAACTGGTAAAATCCAAAATACTGGACGTTCTAGCGTCTGGCTCTTTACCTGCAACGGTGCTTATTTTCAGGGTATTTACAGAGGTGAAAGGATTGCTACAAATAATGGTAAAAATAAACAAACTGCCCAACAAACATCTGCATGGATGTGTTAATTATAAATGGCGAAATGCATTGCAGTGCAGACAGCCTGTCCCTAACCCCTCTCCCACATTGTAGGGGCACTGGTAAGACATAAGTAACATACTGCCCAGCTGGCTTTCTGCATGGGAATGTATTTCTCCCCAAAAGAGTATTGGAGTATATGTGTAGATTTAAAGTGTGTTAACAGTAATGCACCTTAAAATATGGAGGGAATCACCACTGCTGCCTTATTTTCTAGGATGCTGAGATCAAGTTTATGTGCAAAGGGCAGTGGTGATGTAATCATGCAGCAGAGAATGGCCTGCTAATTCTGATTTGATGGATATCTTCAGTACAGGAGAGCACAATAACAACCTTATCGTTCGACTCCATGCAGTTTGGGGACTTTTAAATAGCTGAACTTTCTTTTCAAAAAGAGCTCAAGCCCTTCAGGATGTGTGGCTGGGTAGCTTGGCATACTCTCAGTTTGATTGGAGAAGTACATCTCCATCGTTGTGGTGGAAGTTATCCAAGGACTTTCTGGCTCAGTGAATTTTACTGGCATTCACTGCAGCATGGAGGGGGGATCTTCACCTGGGATAGCCGGGGAGGTGTGCAGGGCATCTGCTTGCTGCACAGGGGAAAGTACTGCCCTCATCCCCTTCAGTGTCAAAACTCAACCTTCATCCTTGACAGCTGGTGATGGCAACAGCTATTTAATTATATTCAATCAATGGACACGCCTGCATGCAGAGGGCTGAAAGATGTGTGATCCAGTCATGGGATTTGTGCCGTGAAGTCCGCCTTTTAGGCAGATTCTTTTTGGTGTCGCAATGCCCGTTTCCCATAGAGCACTCTGTGAATCGCTGAAATCCCACGCTCTGTTTTCTGTAGCAGAGCAGTCTGAGATGAGAAGTTGCCTGCTTTTCACCAGGCAACTTGAAGTGCTGGTGCAGACGGCAGTGACAGCACAGGGTCCTGGGCAGAGCAAGGTGGGGACGTGGTTTTCTGTTTCGTTCATGCATTAACAGCTTTCCCTCATGTTAGATAGCAAAGGAGAAAAGCACAGGGATGACAGTCCCAGCGGAGACACAGGGCTTAGCCATGTAGTCCTGCCAGCTCTAATAACATACATTTTTCTTTTGCAGGCCTATACAATTCAGGGACAATACGCTATTCCACACCCGGATGTGAGTTTTACCCTAATTTTTCTTATACCCTTTTATGTCACCTGCATGCTACTGTTAATTAATATAATATTAATATTAGAAAATAATATTAATAGCATATTTTCAAAGTTACTGGCCGTGTGTAGTATCTGTAATACCTTGAATAGCCTTTTAACCTGTTAGTGCTAAACTTTATTAATTCTGAGGACTTGGCCTGATGCTAAATTATTTGCATTGTTCAGTGCTATCCCTTTGTTATCACACAATCCATATTCTATGCATTTTGTGCCTCAAAATGGTCAAAACAAGCAAAGAAAAAAAACCTTTCCTTTCTATTTCCCCCCATCTCCCTAAGTGTTGGTAACCCAATGACTTATTCAGGTGCTGAGTGTCTTCTGGTCTTCTCAAAGGAGGCTATTTCACTTTCTGAGCACTGCTGGTCTCTCACAAGCTGGCATCTAACTGAATGTGTCCTTTTTCGTACTGCAAAAAGGGCATCCAAGTCTAGTAATGCTCAATTATTTCCCTTCTTTCTGGATTAATTGTTGCTTTAGACTGGAGAGTGGCTTTACAGTCCAGCTGTTCAAGATGTGCAACTTCTTGTTCTGTGATGAAGAGGGTGAGATTGTCCTACCACTGTCTTGTATGTGGTACCCAAGGCAGACCTGGTGCTTTCTGATGCCTCCTACTTTCGTTATGAGTTTGGTGGGATGGGGGAGAAACAAGAGGTTTAGAGACGCATTAATTCCTAGTTGAAGTTGAGGTAGGAGGACATGTCTTTTTTGTGGTCCTTTCCAGGGTGACTCGAATGCAGATGTTTAAGCTGTGCAAGCTGTTATCTGCTTCTCCCTGAAAGAAGGGAGGGAAAGAGGGATGAGTACAGCACTGATCTGCAGTACTCGTCCATGCTGGATCTCACCTCACTGACCGCTCTGTGTGTCCCTGGAGGAACCAGACCAAAGCTCAAAGGAGAGGTGACCTGCAGCAGGGCCACTCAATCAGGGGCAAATCCATAGCACTCATTCCTCCCTCTCTGCTTTCATGTGAAAATAGCATCGCCAGCACACAGAGAGAGGACAGGTCATGCCATGCTGGGCAAGGAGTATGGGGCAGGGGCAGTGACGGAGCTTTTTCTCTCATAGACAAAGTGTCTTAAGGCAAGGTGAACGATGGCTCCAAAAGCTCCAGCATCAATGAGGAGATGCTGCCGCTCAGGAAGGTCGTTCCAGCGACCTTTCTACAGTGAATCTGCCACCCTCAAACACAGGGGCTGACAGGAGAGGCCCTGGGGGGGGATGTGCTGCAGCTCGTACGCTTTCGTGACAGGGAGCTGTTTGCCAGCACAGCCATTTCCACTCTCCTAACCCAGGGAGTACTGCAGTCACCTGTTTGCTTTCTGTGACCTTCAGAAGGAGAAAACATCTGGGCGGGTGATTTGCTGAGGTTGGGCCAGGCTGCAGGATGCTTGGAGGTGGATGGGGACAGGCCTGTCACAGGGGTGGTCAATAGGAAGGAGTGGGGCTGGTTGGCGTTTGCTGAGCTGCCCGTTCTCAGCACCAGCTAATACTCTATGAGGAAGTGAGGGACCTGGGCCAGTGAACTTCTTGTTGCTTGTGCTTCTGACGGCACATTGCTGCCCTCCCATCAGCGAAGCACCAGCAGGACATCAGTCGCCCTCCATTTGACAGCTGTCTCGTTGGGTTTGGCTTTCTGTCATCCTGGGAGGGGACATCACAGACACAGTCTCTGCTGCATCTAGCACTCCTTTACGTGAAGACAAATGCCATTCACACTTCAAGCGGAGCTGGATTTGGTTCTTGCTCAAATCCCCCTGCTCGTTGGGTGTCTCAGGAATGACAGGGTGGGTTAGGGAAACACAGAACATTTCAGAATAGGGCAAGTAGGAAATGAATGCTGGCATATCTCTGCGTAAAAACACTGATAGAAATAGAAAACTAGTCTATTTTAAAGGATGGAAAACAGCAAAGAAATAAAACACCAGCAACTCCTTGCTGGCAGCATAAAAGTGGAGGTTTTCAGTGCCTGGATGTCAGGAAGACAACTGCTCAGCTTCTGTAATTTGTCACAGCTGCTGAGGGATGGTTGACAAATGCTGAGGAGCTCTTGGAAAAAGCTGGGATTTTCTAAATGTCTTGGACTAAGGAGAAAAAATCCAGAGCAGCCCAATGCAGAAGCCCCTTTCCACTGACATCTGTGAAGATCACTGGATCTTCAGTGAGAACAGAGCACAAAAAGCCGCTCTGCGGGTGCCAGATAATTGTAAATTATGTGGTCTGGGTGGAAAGACCTCACCATAAATCTTACACACTTAAAGAATTTGACATGGTTTGGTATTTCCCTTTCTGATGGGCAAGTTGGGTATTAAATCATTTGATTACTTCTTGCATTATTGAGAACTAGGCAAAGCTGTCTGATATAAACACATGCTTCCCATGATGTTAATGGAAATGATTAGAAGTTATATTTGCTCTGCAGGGTAAATTTTGTTCTTAGCAGCAGTGATTTCACCCACTCTAACGGAGGACAGAATTTGGCTTTCCATGGGACTCCAGTACATGTATTTTGGTATACCAGCCTGGTATAATTGTTGATAAGAAATATTTTTATTTGTGCATTTCGTTCTTGCTCCCTAAGTAAAACATAAATACATATGACTGTATATTTAGCGAGGGCAAATCAATATGTTCTTTGTCCCGGTTTTGCTTTTCAATCAGTGGCATTAGAGTGTTTTCCTTGTTATTATACTCCTCTGTTTCATAGGAATGAAAAACATTATGGTACACATAGTGCTGGGGCAATATTTATGCTTTAGTCAGTGCTGGAAAAACAGTATCTGTGTCTTGTTGGCTACACTCTGGCCTGCTCCCATCAGATTTGCTGAGACTTGGAAAAAGTTGTTTGTATAAGGGCCACATGTTCCCTCCTTACTCTCATAGCTCTCTCATAAGAATCTGTCATTTTAAATACTGCTCAGTAATGAAATCCATCTTGAACAAATTCTTAAGGTTTTGTCCTTGCTCTTGCAGATATTTGTGTTTAAATGGATCCTTTTTGTAGATTCTGCAACAAACTCATGACTGTGGAATGGGCAGGATTTCAAACGCCACAACTAAAATCTGAGTTCCTGTCTTCATTTTCTCCCTTGGGCAAAACCCATCCAGGTCAGTGGGAATGTTGCCTCATGAGAGGCTTCAGGATTGCCCTAGGTACTCAGCCCCCATATGGGATATGACACGTAAGCTACCTGCCCTTGTTAAATTTGCAGGGGCAGACGGAAGGACAGCCTGTGGCAGCAGGGAGTCGGAAGGCGTTGGGGCATGGAATAGATGTTGAACAGAGGAACCTCCCTGCACCAGGGAATTGCAGCGTGCACACTCGTGGGTATGAGTCGGACTGGCAGCTGATGAGATGTGACCAGGCATTTTTGTGGGTGCCTAGTGATGCTCTACATGTTCATATGTTGATAGAAAGCAGTACTCTCTGGTACCTTGCAGCATTGCCAATGGGGTAACTCACCTTTGGTGGTACGAGGAACCAAAGTTTGAGAAAATGCTCTTGGGTCTTCGCTTCTAGCTTTTTCCAGCCTGTCAGGAAACAGGAGAGGGTGTTTTATGCAGTGCAAGCATTCATGTGGCAGCTTTTACTGTAATGCCTAGACGTAGCAATCCTCTCTTTCTGTGCAGCTATTTTTCATTGCTGTCATTGTATCATGGGCATTTGCTAAATACCAGTATTAAAACTATTCCTTAAAAATGTTTTGGTTCAACAAGAGAACAGATTCTGGCATTTTTCCCTGCCCCAAGCAGCGCACAGAGTGCTCCAAGGCTCCTGATGCCACCCATCAGGTGAAGCAGGACTCCTTCCTCAGGACACGGTTAGGAGCGTGCAGGTAAATGAGCAGCCCGATCGGCTCCATTTCTGCAGTCCTTCGTGGCAGGCTCCTCCTCACAGCTCCGCTAGCAGTAAGCAGGACTGCTGTCATGCAAAATAGCAATGTTGGGCAAGTTTCCAGATGCTGCAAAGAAGAAGGAGGTTTTATCTAGAGCTGTGCAGCAGCTGCCTGTGGTGTTCCTTTTGGTGTGACTCATAAGAATAACCTCATTAGCACTAATATCCTTCAGCTGACCAAGCTCCACGAGCTGCCTGTGAGTTCAACAGAGATGCTGGCTCTACAGCATTAAAATAGTGGCAAAAGAACAAGTGAAACATGCATGGTTAACTTTGAAAGGAGCACAGACAGGACACGTCTGGGTGTAATTTTAGGAAAAACAAAATAGAAAATTTACAAGATTAGGGGGGAAAAAAAGGAGAATACTGAAGACCATGTTATCTGCAGGAGTGCTGGCATGCCCAGTCTCATCTGGAGCTGGTTGTGGTTCAGCCTGGTGCAGGCCTTCTTCAGCTTATTTTCTGTGTGCTACACAGAGAGATTTGTCGTGCCATGTCTTGTGCAGCAGTGAGACATTTTCCCCAGGCTTGAGTGAACAGGCAAAGCCTGAAAGTCCTCAAGGTTTTGCCTGGGTAGGTTTCCCTCTGGTACCTCTCCAGTGACTGGCAAGCATTTCCCATTCCTGCAGCTCCCTTCCAGTCTTTCACCTGATCTCTTTATCTCCCTGGGTCTTTTCTCTCCAGCGCTTCACCCTTACCACTGCTGGTGTCAGACCTCCCTGCACTCCCTCCCCCAAACACACTGCAGGAGCAAGGAGTTTTTTGAATATTGTTCCCCCCCAGACGCTGAAATTACAACTCCTGCCTCTCCCTTGCTGTGGAGGGGACGGGTGCAATGAGCTGTTTGCATCTGGGGGATGATGTGATCCTGGTAACCCTCTGGGAACTATGAAATCACCAAGAGAGAGGTGATCTCCCTCTTGCTCACAGCAGAACTCTTAAATTTCAGCCCACTTAATTATTATTTTTTTTTAATTTGGAACAGTAAAACAAAGCACAAAATGTATTCCAAACAAACTCCTCTCTATGCAATCGCTTCCTGATGGAGCATGAAAAGATACCCAGCACAACAAGGGATACAAGGATCTGAAATACCTACTGGTCACGGTTGAAGCCCATATTTCCCTGAACTGCTAAGGGGCTTGTGTTTGTAATGCATTTGTCAAAGCTGACGTCAAGAGCTGCAGGTTGTCTGCCTCCAGAGACAGTTCCCATCAGACGCATAGCACAAGAGCACATTTACTGCACAGGGAGACGGTCGCAATGTGGCTCTTGTGAACACCCCATCAATGCGGGAGGATCTTCTAACTATTGACATGGAGCAGCTTCAGATCCGGCAGTATCTTTAAAATACTTCCTCCGCATTAAAACTTTATGAAAGTGAGCAGCAGCCATTTGTAGCAGGTTGCAAAGCCTGGGAAAGGAAGGCAATGGCTGGAAACCGTTTGCATATAAACCCTGCTGCTGCTTTAGCAGCTCCCTGTTTCCTCAAGGCGGAGAGGGYTGCTTACCTGTGGTGAAGGAGCTAAACCATTTTACAGAGATGGAAACTAAGAATGGGCTTCCTGCTGGTATCGTACTTCAGACCCTGACCAAGCACTTCTGCAAAAGATTTGGGCTTTATTGCGTCTTACCCAGGCCAAGTCCTTCTGTTAATGTTGTTTTTGCCATGTCTCATCATGGCTTCCTGGTTTGTTTGTTTGTTTTTCTTTTTTTTCATTATAATTTTGTTCTTGATTTTCAGTGTGACTTGTACTCTATAACAATAACCTTCTTAGTTCTAATGTCCCTCCTACCCCTCAGCAGTTGACCAAGCTCCACCAGCTGGCTATGCAGCAAACCCCCTTTACTCCCCTTGGACAGACCACCCCCGCTTTCCCTGGTACGTACCCAGATGCCCTTTCTAGATATCCTTCTCTTCTTACCTGTAGAGTTTCTCTCTCTTTCTGAACTCATTTTTTTTAATGGAAATAAATAGGACAAGTAAAACTGAAGTTGCAATGTCAATGGGCAAAAGTCAACAGCAAGACTAGATGAATATTTTGCGGTTACTCTCCTCACAGGCCAGCTCTCAGCAGTTAACTGCGGGTGTCCGGTTTGCTCTTGTGAAACCGTGTTTATCCTGCTTCCAGCTTTGCTGGCTTTTTGAGCAGAAGTGAATGAGCGCCAGTATAAACCTTGACCCTTTCTAGCCCAGAGGAGCTAGCATGCCTTACTGTGTATTGAGCCGGACTAGATGAGACAGCCCTGCTTCCCGTGTGGAGCGCTGTCCGCCTGTGGAAGTGGGGGAGGCTCCTCTGTGCCCTTCCCCTTGGCGCTGGTGGCTGTTGGGGAGGCTCTCTCCACGTAGCTGAGGGAGCAGTGCAACGCCACAGTGCATGAGCCGGGGAGGACGGCAGCCCTCCGCTGGGAAGAGAGATGGGAAGGAGACGCAGCTGTAGGGAGCCGCGTTAATGTGGAGGACAGCCAGAACTGTAATGTCTCATTAGCACTGTCTGCAAAACTGGTGTCCAGCTAAAATATTTCATGGGGAACTAGGAAGCAGATACAGCACAGGGGGGTGCAAATACTTTAAGTATCTTTGTTTACTCAATGGTCAACGTGCCAGTTGGAAATGCCTTTTCTGACAATAAGTTCATCATATTTTGAGCTTCCTAGATGAAGTGACATTGCTTATCTCCTTGAAGGCAAAAGCATTAAATCTCTTTCTTCTTTGCTCTTCAGGAGAAAAGCTGCCCTTACATTCCTCCGAAGAAGCTCAAAATCTGATGGGCCAATCATCAGGTAAAAAAAAAAAAACAAAAAACAACAACAACAAAAAAAAAGCTACAGGGAAATAAGTAGGCTTCTATTGCAATATATTTCTCAAATAGGACTGTACCATTGTGCTCCTAGATAAATTGTCTTATTTGTGGAGAACACAGCATGTTTTCTGGTGGGCAGGGAGAGATCAGGCAGTACATTGCCTGCCTCTTTTGTAGAGCATGTCAAAAGAAATGCACCTATATTTTATTACCTATTTTCTTGATGTATGTGTAAAACTTCCACCCATGTAATGGAAAGACATCAGAGTTATCACCCCTATTCTTGCATTTAATTTTGTGTAATCTTCTCCCAGAAACAATAGAAAAATGCCTGTGGGAACTGAGATAACATGCAATTTTAGCTGTCTTTAAGCTATTCAAGGTGAGCCACATTTTTAGTGGGGCAGGACACTGAGGAATCAGAGCAGGACACTGAGGGGTCACAGCATGGCTGTAATCACAGAGAAATTTCTATTTCAAATGTCCTGTACTGACAGCTACATGTGGGTCCATATGTGCCAAACATACTTTTTTTTTTATAACCTACCATTGTTTAGATGAATTACCTTGAGACTGGAAGGTTCACAGTGAAGTGAGACAGACCTCACCTCTGCCTACCCAGTACATGTGGGTCCATTGCTGGCATCCAGGCTGTATTTCATGCGTGCCTCGAAAGAGTCTGGGGACATTGCTTAACTAAAAAAGCAAACACAGACTATGGAAATAGATCCTGCAAGACTTTAGCAAAAATTGATTCATAGTTTTAATGTGCAAAACCTTGTTTTCTGTGTGTTCTGCTTTGTCCTTTGTGATTGTCCATGGAACTAATTCTGCTCTGGCTGAGCACATGGATTCCTCCCATTACAGTCACAGGGACTGTGTGTACATGTCAGAGGGGGAGGATCTGGTATGCTAAAATAAAAGGTCTCAAGGTAATCAAGAAGGATGTTGCCATTTCTCGATTGCCATCATGATGCAGCAGATCACACAGTGCTGTGGTGCGGATGGCCCGAGAGCTTTCAGCCAGTGGGCACCACTGCTCCTGCCACTGTAGCCTTGTCAGAGCTGGGGCATGGGGGTCCCAGGTCCCACTGGTGTCCGTCAGTGCTGGTGATGGGTGACTGACACCCACCAGGGATTTGGCACATGCCTTCCAAGCGCAGATGGAGGCCCTACCTGTAAGTCTGAGGAGCCACATCTAGATTTCCAAAGACCCGTGGGCTCCTTAGCACTGTTGTGAAGCCATCCCATATTACTCCATTTACTTCAGAAAATGTTTTCTGCCAAATCCAGGCCACTATCAAGCTGAGCCTTTTAATTCCTGGCCAAGAGGTCAGGAGGTCTGCACCCTGGGGAGCTGTCGCCCTTCTGCTAGGCAGAGACTGTCTTGCCCTAGATCACAGGAAGACTTGGAGTAATAGACAGCACAGGGCTCAGCAGACATGCTGACCCAGCTAGGATAAGCCATGGAGATTTCAAGTGGTAAACAGTTTTGGGGAGAAATGAGGCATTCTTGCAGTAAGGCTTAGCTCCAAACTGGGTGCAAAGTGGAGGGCAAGGAGGACACCAGGAAGCAGAGGGAAGGAGTCTGTCCAGGTTGGAGTGTGGGCACTTATCCTATATGAGTATGCGGAAATGTTCAGCCCTTCTCACTTGGTCTTTGCACAAAGACCGCAGAGGTAGAATTTGCTATCAGAGAAAGAAAACACCTGTGAAAGGTTTGTTCCAGCACACTGTGCTGTAAAGTTAGCATTAAGTCAGCAGTGTGTAAAACCCAGACAGGAGTTATTTTGTGCAGTTTTTGGCTAAAGTACACCAGGCACAGGTGAAAGCAGGCATAGGACTGCTAACTGGAGGATTTGTCTGCTCGTCCTCTGCATTTTGCCTCCTTTTGTGCTGCTGAGGAATAACATGTTAAAGAGACTGCCTTCAAGTAGGTACCTGTGTATTATATTCAGACATTGCATCTTTGTAAGGGAGATTCAGTTCTTAGCCTGTCTCTTCAGGAAAGAACTTGAATTGTACATTAGCAAATAAAAGACACCTGGTCTTCTTATTTCTAGGAGTAGACATTGAAATGGGATTCCAATGTAAAGCTTAATTTTGATGTATGTTTTGGAGTCGGTAGATCTCAGCCGGGGTGAGAGGTTTGAACCGTGGGAGCTCCAGTAGGCAAATGGCTACCCATCCAATTTAAGATCGGTCCACCCTCCTCTTCTCGGTGCAGTCCCGAGGCCAGTCGGGGATGTAGCACTGCCACAGCTGCTGTTCTGTAAGAAAATACTGCTTTGACAATGCTGGTATCCAGACAGATGTCATTTTTGACCTGTTGATTTTTAAAACCTAGGCCGTTGTTACCAACAAAACTGGATGGGAACTTCTCTTTCACTGCACAATAAGCCTTGATGGAAATGCATACTGGCAAAACTTGATCTCTGCTTGCATTAGCTGCATTGTGCTTTTGAGGCAGTGGCAAATTTAGCAGCTCCCCTGGCTTTTGTGGCTAGGAATTCAGGGCTGCTGCTGTGCTGTTTCACAGCAGCGGAGTAAATGGTGCCTTCATTGAAGTGAGTCAGGGAAACTGAGAAAACATGCAGCATCTGACCCTGGCAAAGTTGCCTTTTCCTCCTTTTCTTTCAATAGTTCCACTTTCTTGGTCCTTTTCTTTCCTCTATGCCCCCTTTATTCCCCTCTTTTGTTGGATGCAGACCTTACTGTCTCTTAGACTCTTGAACACATTGATCTTAAAAGCTTTCCTTTGTAATTTATATTCTACAGTTACGTTTTTGTGGTTACTGTAAATACATGTTAGCCACCAGACAGCTTCTATCTTGCAGGATTGCAGTAGGATGTCCCTATTTCAGCAACAATGCAATTTAATCTGGAAAACTGTTGGTAACACAGGTTTCATCCTGGCCCAGGAGTGTTATGACATGTCGTCTGCTTACATGTGAAGCTGTATATGGTAGTCTTCTGACTCCAACCTTTCCCACCATAAAGGAAAGCGTCCTTCCTTTCCCTAGACAAACTGGAAGGAAGCAGATTGCTGTATTCACTGGTTAATACATACTGAGGGTTTCCACAGAGTTTTGCAGGGAAGCAGGCTCTAAATCTGTGTACTGTTTGCCTTGCTTTCCCTTTGGAGTAAGAGCAACAACCAGTCCTGAATCCAGCTAGCGTGCACATCTTAGCAGTCGTTGGCTTGAATTCAGTATGCAAATCTAAGGGGCCTTAACTTGCAGAGTACATTGCAAAGCCCAGCAGGGGAGGGTTTCCCAAGGATTTCATCTCCCATGCCTCGATATATGGCCCCGCAGCATCGCTCTCCTACACCTACACCACAAGGCAGTGTTGCCATGGTGTAGCACTGCCACATCTCCCAGAGAATTTGATTTTGGGCTGCTGAGCTGTTTTCTTAAGCAAGCCGCTCTGTACCGATCTCTCCAGAGAGGACTAGAGAGCACACGAACAATCCTCCTGACTTAGCACTCCCTCTATGGCAGGTTTGCTGTCTCTAGGGTCAGGTTTCCTAGCCAAAAGGCTGCCTGCTTCTGCTTGGAGGAGGACTTCAAAGAAGGTTGCTTTTTTAACCTCTGTCAGCCTCTCCCTGATGACACTGTAACCTTGCACTGTAACATACCTGCCTCAAAAGCCATTCTGAGTGGGAAAATTGAGGGTGGGGAGCGAGAAGCTAGCTGAGCAGGAGCACAGTGATTTCCCTGTGTGTCTTGGGAAGTGGAGGAGAGCAAGGAAAGTATTTTCAGTCTGCAGCATGGTGCCTGTGAGAACCAGCTCGAGGAACCCAGGGGCAGCAGGGGAAAGTGGCAACCGGCTCCGGAAGAGTTAGGTAGCAACCATCTTCCTCCTCCTTGTACCAGAATGTGTGATCCCCTTCCCCTCCTGGCCCTGGAGCAGTATGCAGCATTTGTAATGTCTACTGTTGTGGTAAAGTACCAGGAGATCCACCACACTGCCTTTGCAAGCTATAACCATTTTCCCTTGCACATGCCCAGGTTTGGATGCCAATCCCCCGGCCAGTACTCATGAACTCACCATTCCCAATGATGTAAGTATAGTGGCTCCAAATGCTTCCTCTGCCTGGTTCTGGGTGTGTGTGCACGCATGTGTGTACGAGTGTATATACACATATATATTTAAGCTGCAGATAAACCACCCTGTTAAATATCCTTAGAGAAGTCCCTTCACCACGTTCACTCATGCCATTTGCACAGTTCCTAGTCTGATTGCTGGGGGCAGGGAGGGTCAGACAACAGTATAAAACATAAGTACTCATTGGACTTTTACCCTTTCGATAACTTTGCTAGGTAAAATCCTCTTTAATACTCCTTTTTGCTTTCAAAGTGAACTTATTGCTCATGAAACATGCCCAGATGGCAGCACTCGGGAGGGGAGGGAGCTCCCAAGTCAGTGTGATTACAGCACTGAGCATTGGCATAGATTCTGTCTTATCACTTAAATGTGCCTGGTTTTGGGCTGAGAAGGGAGAAGGCTGCCCAGTCTATCTCTGTGCTCTCTGCTGAGTCCCAGCATCATTTGCTTAATATACTGCTGGCAGATCAGAAATGATGTTTCAACTTAAGCATGTTTACTGGGGGCTTGCAGAGGACATAAGTAGTGTTACTAATGCCACAAACTGCCAAGCTTTTAAAGGACAGTACATCTCATTTTAGTACTGGTGGCAGTCAGATTTCAGTCTTATTGATGAAGCCATTGCGGTAAAGTGGATGGTGGATTTGGCTATTCATTGGAAGAAAGCTGGAGTCATGTTGGGCACTGAGTGGTAAAAGGAAGATGCTCAGGGATGCTCAGGTGGGAGTAGGCGGGATGGAGAGCCCACACAACTGGCACCTGGATCCAAGGCTCTCACTTGCTTCTGGACTGGCCCAGTGATTTCCATGTGTTTGATAGCCAGCCAGCAGTCAAATCAGGATGAGGGCAAGTGGGGAAATGACTTCCAACAGGATCCCTCAGCCCATCCTTCTCAGGAGTTGCTGAAGCAGGTCTGGCAACTTTGTCCACTTCTTTCTGCTATTTAAGAGTTGTGCTGTGATGTATAGAACAGCAATGAGCCCAGACACAACTGCCTGGATACCTCCGCTTCGTCAGGATACATGCAAGGGCTCCTTCCACTTGAGAGATGCAGCAGCAAAACAACTTCCGAGCATCCGCCTGCTGAAATCCTCAGAGACACTTCACCCTTGGGCAAACTGATGTGGGAAAGGCCCTGCCGAGGAGCACATGGGCGCCAGTGCCAAAGCTGTGCGCAGCCACAGGACAACTTTCCAAATCTGCTTTTGTTCTTCTGGTTAAAAAACCCCTCCAGGAGATCTGCAAGTGCTCCTGAGGCTGCAGCAACCATGTCTGCCTAGCGTGAGGAAACATGGATCTAGTAACAACGAGGGCATCTTTGGGAATACTGAGCTACCTTGCAAAGGGGCCTGCTCTGTAGTTTAAAGTGCTGGGTGACCTGCCATGGGACTTGGGAGCATGTTCTCTCTAAAAGCTTCAGCCATTTCAGACCTGTGCTAAATGTCATTGCCTGCATCCTTCTCCGCCTGCTGAAAAACACCTCCTTAGCTTGGCCTCCTGTTGTTTTGAAGGCTCTTAAATTCTTGCTCTCATCTTCCCTTGGAAATGGAGGACAGGCTTGGGTGTCTGTCCCTTGAAGTAAAGCATTGAGAGACTCATTTTAGGGGGCATAGACTAGCTTGCAGTTGTGCTGCAGAGAAAGCAGGGCTCAAGAAAATCTGATGATGAAATCCAGCTATCACTTCATTCATAAGACTTGTGTCCAGTCTGATTTCCTCAGAACCTTAACAAATAGAGTCATGAGGGATTTGAGCTGTGACCCTGAAGCAGCATCATGCCGTCAGCTTCTGGGTGCCAGATCTTGTCATTCCTTTGACTGTCAGGAGAAACTTGCATGCTGTGCAGAGATCTCGTTGAAAATCTCCTCTCTAAATAGATTTGGCTCCAGCTGTCTCCCTAACAGGTTCCCAGATGTAAGTGATTGTATTTTGCTGAACCCTCTCCAGGCTGAGTTATTTCTGCACTATGAACACCAGGATAGGTGGGTGCTGGGCTGTACATCATGCTGCAGCCCAAGAGCTAGTTGATATCTTTCCAGTGCTATAGTGGGGCATGCGTTCAAGTCTTTTAACCATCAGTACCCCTCTACCTGATAGGTGAAGAATAAGGTGATGAGATGGACATGGCTGTGGGTGGCTTTTACTCTGTGAAGCTAAGAAATGTTCACTAGGAGATTGTCAATACAGCTTTCTGCAAGGCTTAAAAAGGGAAAACTGTTGGCATGATATCATGCATGATGGTGTCATTAATCAGGACAACTGCAGGGCATTTTTCTGCTCTTTCTAATCCCTCTGCTTTGTTGAGCGCTCTGGTATCCTTGTTGAGAGTGGCAATGAAAGGAATCTACCCAGAAAAGTATTGCCATCTCACATTAAAATCTAAGAACCAAATAGGACAGAGCATCTCTTCTAAGGTGGACACGATCTGACAGCAAAACCAATGAACATTTGGAGAAGTAATTGTCTCCAGTTCTACAGACAGCGACAGAAGTCCAGCAGCTGCCAGGATGAATTTCCCACATTCCAAATTCCCTGATGTGACCTTGGAAAGGGACTTAAATGTTCACAGACAAGCAGGGCACACAGATACACCTCGTGTATGTTGGAAAAGCTGGACATCTTAATTTGCCTTAACAAGCTGCAGTGGTGCTTGAGGAAACTATAAGTTGATGCACAAATGAGTAAGAGCAAATCTAAAGGTCCCCTCAGGAGCCACTGAGAAAATTCAGCCCTCTGGATCTCAGGAAAAACTATATTTTCTTCAAGAGTATGAAAGATGTTTTTAAGTAGAAGTCCCCTTTTTTGCTGGTGCTGTAACCATGTATTGCTCTCCACTTGCTCTTCATTCTGTCAAAGGCATATGGTGAAACTGAGCTTCCGCATGCATTTTTTTCACGCTGAAGGAGCTAAGAGGGAGTAACAGAGAAGAGGCAGATGAACCATCCTCAAAGGTCAAAAGGATGGGAGGCCACGGGCACAAAGCTGCAGCCAGGGAAATCCCAAAGAAGTGTAAGGAAACTCCTTTTCCCTGAGAGCAGGGTCACCCTGGGACAGGGCACGGAGAGGTGGGGGGTGCTCCACCCTGGGGAGTGTCTCACATTCACCCCATTCCCAGCCCTGAGCACCTGGCCCTGACTTTGGGGTGCCCCTGCTTGGGGCAGGGTTTGGGCCAGAGACCTCTGGCAGTGTCCCCAGCCTGGGGCTGACTGCAAGGCTGTGAAAGACACATGCAATGGTTGAGATAAGCCCATGTTTCCTAAACATTGACTGAGAATATTTTTTCAGGATGCTGCTTCTTCATGTTGTAATTATCTTTGGGCCCTTCTGTAGGCAGAAGGACAGGGAATTTGTGTGTAGGACAGGATGGGGCGAGTGATGTGAAACTATTAACGGTGCGTGATTCCATCTACTGAGGGGGCATTTGGGGTTAAACTGACCCCTTTGGTAAGTGGCATGCTTATTTTCTTCTGATTATACATTCTTTATAAGCATCTTCAGGTTAGTTGTGATTAGCAGTGAGATAAGTGTAGAGAACTGTCTGAAACATGATTTATTTCCATCCTTAAACACTTAAAAAAAAAAAAAGGCTTTGTCCGATTATTAGATGATGAAAATCTGTTTTATAATGCCAGTTGTGTTAAGCATGTTCACTAGGGTTCGTCTGGAAAAGATCAGGCGTTAAAGATTCTGTGAGAGATTCCTTTTGTCTCTTGTGCAGATGGCACTTCAGAGAGCAGCAAAAGACAGAAATTGTGGGAAATTGCCCTGATTACAGAGGTGGGACTTCTCCTTAAACTTACTCAATTCCAAGCCTAACAGAGGTCCGAAAGAAAAAAAATACTGTCCTCAAAACAAAGTCTTGAAAAGGGTGGGAGATGACAGAGAATGGATAAGGGCTGTTGAATCAGTCCTGAGCCAAACCCTCTGCTGTCAGGCCAACTTCAGACTGTTCCCCAGTGTGTGCTCCATGCAAGGCAGTAGCAAGCATCTCAGCGCTGCAGTGACGCCTTGCTTTGCGTTGGTGACTCTGAGGCTGATCCTGGTCCCAGCACCCAGGCCTTGACCCTGTGCAGAGAAGACCTGTCTGCCTCAGCAGAACTGTGTTGGAAAGAGTCCGTTCCTCCAGCAGCAGGGTAGGGAAATGGCACATCTCTGGCCAGGCTTGCTCAGCAGGCCTGGGAGAAGCATCACGAATGTATCGTCACTTGTGATCGGAGTGAGGTGCAGTAAAACGCTCTGTTGGGAAATGAGTCTGGAACAGCCCAAACCCTTCCGGTTGCTTGAATTGCTTTGTGAACGTAATACGGAGTTAACCTGCAAGCTGAGCGGAAGCCAGAAGCAGATCTGAGTTGTGACCAAGGCCTGATTCTCTTACCAAGGTGCTGGCTCTGACACTTCAATGTCTGATTTAATGATCATGCAAATATTCAGGGATTGCAAGCTTTTCCAACCTCTATCCTGTAATCACATTCCCCATCACATCCCCATTGCTATTTAGTATGCTGTGTGGCAGGGAATCACACTGAGGGAAGCTAGCACACTTTCAGAGTGAGCTAACTGGACTTCTGCTTCACAAGAGAAGCATTTAATAAGTGTCTTACATTGGCATTTAGTGTGGACAGTTTGCCGGAGTTCTGCATGCACACCGATCCCACCCTGTCCAGAGTTAGCTCCTTCTGTCCATCTCAAACAAGCATTAAATATCTCAAGGAGATGAGCCATCTTTGGAGCTGTATGCCCTGAAGTGTAGTTCAGAAAAAGCCGGCAACTCCATCATTCCCTGCTGCAAACCTTTTCTCTTATGCTCTCTTCCCTCTCCCTGTGTCTATCTGTTCTTCATTCTCACTATTGCCACCTTTTCCATTGCTGTGAGCCTGTGGTAGATGCTGGAACTGGCCACTTCTGCCCAGAGTGGCAGCCAGATGTGAAAGGGCAGCCAGCAGAGATGGGTGGAGAGATCTGATCAATCTCTCACCCTGGGAGACAGCTTCTTGGGAGAAAGGTTAGGGAATGGTGGAGAGCTTGGATCACCCTAAATTGCACAGGTTGCAGTGAAGTATTTATGCTCACAAATGTTACAGTCCAGTGCTATCAACAGGGCCTCTTTTCATCAGTGCAGAACACATTGACCCCTTTCTGTTCCCTTACCCAGTACCACCTTCGTGAGCTCCCCCCACTGCTGCTCTGTTCCCTCAGGACCTACTGGCCACACAGGTATGTCAGCATGCATTGGGTGAGGGAGTCAGGATGGATCCTCTTCCTCCTCCCAGATGTAAATCTAGGGAAAGAGCAGTGAGAGAAGTAGGTTTGCCAGGATGTGTCTGGCACTTTGCAAGGGCACAGCCACCCAACAGGCTCAGCCGTCCTTCCCATCTCACAAAAAGGTGAGATGTAGAGCTCCCTTTCCTGGTGGCTTCCCATTATGGGCCAAGGATGTGACCAGAAATAAGCCTGGTATAGGGTAGAGGTGTCTTTCCCTTTCTGAAACCCTAAAAGGTCTTTGGCACTATGTTCAGATAATTAAAATTTGCTCCCAATGGACTAGAATGGGACAGGTCGCTAAAGGTCACGATGAAAGTATCCTGGGAGAATATTGCTCGTGTTAAGGTGGGACTCAACCCAGTGCTTTTAGTCTCTTGTTTTCATGAGCATTAAAGTCACTCACACCCTTGAGCAGAGAGAGCAGGGCTTCTGCCAGCCCTCTGACCTTCACCGTGCGGTTGTGCTTGCATCCCGCCAGTTACTGCCTGAGCTTCTGCTTTAAGACATTCCCTCCATACTTTTTTCTAGCTAATAGGCTGCATAATTGGACGCCAAGGGACCAAAATCAATGAAATTCGACAGATGTCTGGAGCGCAGATCAAAATCGCCAATGCCACGGAAGGATCATCAGAACGCCAAATTACCATCACAGGAACCCCTGCAAACATCAGCCTCGCTCAATACCTCATCAACGCCAGGTGAGACCCGCTAGCGGAGGCCACATGAGCCCAGCCCTGCCTCCGTGATCTTCCCATAAAGAGAGAGGCTGGCTGAGTAAGTCCTGCAGGAGCTCAGAGAGTAGCACATGCTCCAGTCACTTCAGGCTAAGAGGGGTTTCATGAGGCTTTCTGGGCCGGCATGTGACACGCACACTGACGGTTTCTTGCTAAGTCCTCTGAATGGGGATCAGACATCACCTGCAGGGCCTCTTCTCAGACAAGCACCTTGGCTGGGGACCAGAAGCCACTTTGTTGCTGTCGGAGCAGCCACAGGTTGTGCTAGAGCCAGTGGTGGGGCTGGTCACCTGCCCACCTGCCATCCTTGCTTGAGGATTTTGCTTATAACCAGGCAAAATTGCTACTTTTCCCTGCAAACAAGGTAGAGCTCTCGGGCAGAGCATGGAGATGGATTTGTTCTGGTGGTGGGAAGGCGTAATCTGACACTGCTTGGTGGGCTGGTCTTGTCCTCGCTGCAAAATCATACAGACCAACTGTCTCAATATCTTCTCAGACCCTCTTTAACATGTGTCCAGGCCTCCAAAATGTTTTCCTCTATCAAATGAAAATAATCAAATAGTCCAATAAACAAAAGACATGGGAACAGCCTGGATGTTTCCTTTTCGTATCAATACTTCTCTAACAAGTTTGGCACGGCAGGACTTTCCAGGGACACATAGGGTCTGAGCTTAAGTTGAACAGTCTTTTCTAATGCTGTCTCCATTTGGGGTCCTGATGCTCTCTGTGTTACACTGGGTCATGGATCATGTAAGCTGAGCCTGCTCATGGCAAGCAAGGAACTGCAAGGGGAAATTATGTGGGATGACCTAGTTGGAGAGAAATTGGTATTGAGGTGGAACCGGCTGACTTTATGCTGGCTGTGAGTTGTTTCTAGGGGGACTTTGGATTTATGCAAACCTGTCCGCCTGTGAGCACAAATTTGTAAGTGACGTGGAGAGGAAGTCTAAGAGGAAATGGGTCCTTTGCCTGACCTAGCACCCCTCCTTAGAAACACAGCCTGCAGAGCAGTGCAAACTGAGGCACCCATCTCATGAAGCCAACTGTCCACACTCTCCAGAGCAGGCAGAGTTGGTACCATGTCAGTCTGTTACCAGCACTGTTAATGCAGGACATGCACTGCTCTGAGCAGCCTCTGGCAGGATGAGGGTCCAGAAGAGGGTGGGGAGGAGCTTTTGGTGAAGACTTTTATGTTCATTTAGGTGAGGGGCTGGGAGCACTGGCAAGATCTGCACGAGCTTTCTTCTCCTTGCACCAGCCCACCTCAGCCCTGACCTGCAACAAACTCTACCATTCTGTCCTGACCCTGCTCCCCCTTTACTGTGCCGAAGCACCTCTGCTCTGACCTATGGCACCTCTCTGGTGTCTGTGTCTCCATGCTCCTCCAGCTTCACAAGAGAGGGACGGGCCCCCCCCCCTCACTCCCCGGAGGTGCTTTGTAAGCACTGCGTGAGCTGCTTTCCTGACACCTCTTAAATCCCAACAACTTCTTGAGAAAAGAAAGGGAAAGAAAAGTGAGGGGCTCTTCGCTTTTGGGGAAGGGATAGCTGAACTGCAGCTTGTGCTGTGACTAACACAGGGAATGACAGCAGCTTGGCAGGGGGAGGACTGGACATATCTCTGATTCCCACTGCTTCAATATCCAGAGGAAAACAGAGAGACCAGGGGAGCTTGAAGGTTAAGGGCCAGAAGGGCTCATGGCGAGAGAGAAGCTAGGGCTGTTACCCATCTGTGGTATGAGAGATGCTTGTAGAAGTGAGGCCATGTGCTTGGGTTGTCTCCTACCACCACCCCTCACTGGTGGCATCTCTGCCACAACACAGTGCCAGGGATGGCATTACCTGGGTACCAGTGAGTGTTTGTGCCCTCAGGGAGAGGAAAAGGCATCCAGATGCTTAGCTGGCTCCATATTTCAGGTCCTTGCTTCTGCGGGTGCCTGCTACCTCCATTAAGGCCCCAAAATCCCAACTGACAAGTCCTCAAGTCACCCTGTATCAGGCTTGTAACACACTGCCATAAGCTTCAGAGGCTGGTTTCTACCCCTCAATCCTGCTTTAAATAACCTTCCTCTAATCTCCTGAGCAGCCCCTTGTCAGCCAGATTTCAGGGGTTGAAGGAACCCAGTAAGGAGTCAACTGCTGGGAAAAAATTAAATTCACCTAATTCAGGATATTGATATGACTCTAGGAGAGGGGGAATCTGTCTCCCCTATTGCTGGACCTTTGGCTGTAGGCTTCCTTCTCAGGTGTGTGTCTGGAGCCCATGGGCATCCATCAGAGGATGCCTCCCCATGGAGGGCACTGGGAGAGGGTGGGCCACCCTTGGGCCACACACCCAATGTCCAAGTGGCCACACATGGGGAAAAAAGATGCTTGAGTCCCTTTTGGGGTGTCGCTGCTTGTAAGGCTGGGCTGGATCGTTGCCTCATGCTATAGCCCCAGCAAAGACAGCATGAGCTGGAGAATGAGTGGGGGTAGGCGAGAGAAGGAGTGTTGGCCCACAGAATCTTTGTTTTCTTTTCTACTCTGGTTATTAAGTATTTGTTTTTGTCTCCTCCCTCCCCCCTCTCTTTGCCCCTGTCTATTCTAGGCTGACGTCTGAGGTCACTGGAATGGGCGCACTCTAATTTCCACCCACCATCCTTCATCCTGCATCACCTGACCCTCTCAAGCCAATGACACTCCACCCAGCTTGTACAATCTGTATATTTACCGTCTTCCCTTTATCTCCATAGATACTCTTTTCTTTACTAACAAATATATATATATATATATATATAAATACACACATATGCACACACTGAAATGTTTCTTTACAAGCTCCGTACTGTGCTCCTGGTACTGCTCCTGAACTCTTTAGTTATGGTCCTTGTTTTCAGTATATGGTGTTGTTACTTCATCTGCTTTTTTGGGGGGTGGGAGGGGGGTTTCCACTGGTGAGACTTCAGGAGATGATGAGTCTCTAGTGTCAATCTAGCTTAGCTATTTAAACGTTTGAGTTGACATTGACGGTACTTACTGTAGCCTATGGAACTGTGATGCCATACAGAGCTGTGCTTGCTTTGAAGTACTTGTTTTTCTTGCAGTTATTCCTTTGATGCTCCTGTTTTGTTCATTTTGCTTGTCCTGGCTCACCTTTGCGACCTTGAATCCTTGCCCTGAGATTAAGGCATAGTTTTTACCCCACGTTATTTTGGAAGCAGAATGTGCAGGAGCCAAGCCTACGCGCATGCATTGGTTCACATACACTCTATTCCCTTTGCAACATGGCAGGGTCCAGACAAGCCATTTTTATTACTAAAGGAAGGGAATACTAATCATAAGAAAGTACTCTTTTTTAACTAACAAGCAACTGAAAGTAGGAAGAATTCAGTTATACAGGACTGAAATCCCCAGGGGCCTTTGAAAGCACTCTTACGACAATCCCCACAAGCAACTTTTGGATGATAGCTCAGGAAGCTCTGTGAGCCGGCTGTGTTTGTCAGTGTTTGTATTCAATAAACGTCTGTGCAGCTCTGCTACCAATGGGCTCTGACTATTCTTCTCCTGGGTTGCCCCACGATCTCCAGTGTGATCCTGCCCTCTGCATCTTTGCCCACCTTTTTAGCTACTTTGACAGAAGGTGGGGGTTATGTACAAAACCTTTTTTTAAAAAAAACAAAAAAGTCCTCACTGAGTGATGCACTTCTTGAGTGGTTCAAGACCTTCTTTTTATAAAGGGGAGGGTACTTGATTTGCACAATGCTTGCTTTTTTTCCTAAAATTAATTTACTTCTTATGGTATGATGATAAGCATCTCTCACTGGCCACCTTGTCTGGACAGATTTGCCATGTCTAGGCCACATGCCCTTCCCTGGGATCCTTTGGGCTCAACCCTTCCTTCTGCTTCCAGGCTCTTGTCTTTGTATCCCTCTCCTACTTCTCATAAGGAGAAACAAATATATTTTCCATCCAGTAATTTCCTACTGTACAAAATGTATGGTGCACACTTTTCCCATTTTGCAAATGAGGGGGACATAATATATCATGTCCCCACACCACTAAGTAGCTGCATAATACATTTTTGCACCATAACTCTTGGGAAACATATATCTTTTTTGCAGATAAGCCCCAAGACTTCACAGCTCTTCCTTCTTCTCCCAGTACTGTTGGCACATRCCCCTGTGTGCATGGCCGGCAGCTCTCCTCTCTTCTCCTGCGGGGATGTCGCTCCCACCACCGGTACTGACTGCTTGGCCTCTCTGCCCGCGCTCAGATGGGGTGGTCAGAGTCATGTTCCCATGCCCTGTGCATGTCAGGCAGCAACTTGGCCTCTTCCCTCTCCTTAGAGCGGTCTGGCAGGGTTAGTACCCCCAGCTCTGGACCCCACAGTGTGCAAAGCTCCTCCACAGTGGTGGAGCCAGCCACTGCCTCTGAGCATCTGCAAATCACTCAGTCTAGGTGTCTTAAAATCCATGCAAGCTCAGTTTTCCAGAGCATTTCAAGCCTCTGCATTTAAAGGTGTTTCCAGCTCCTTAATAAGATGCTTTGATGCCTGTTCCCAGCCCACTGCCCTGCTATCCCTGGCAGTTTTGAATCAGTTGTGCCTTTCACGTGGCCCGGCATCCACAGCATCCCCTTATTCCCTGGCCAGGGGAACCCAGGTGCATCTGGCAGTGGGAATGGGCACAGATGGGGCCAGTAACCTCCTCCAGGGGAAATCAGCAGCCCCCACTGTATTTGTGCTGACGCCAGAGCAGGGCGGGAGCCCAGGCACCAAATGTTGCCTCCCCCAAATTGCAGGCTGATCACAGCGAGTGCAGAGCCATGTGCTAAGGTGGGAATTTACCCGTGGGTGACTGGCACTCCTTGTATCCTCCCATTCCTCACTCCAGTCTAGCTCAGGTATTTTTCCTTTTGAAAGAACAAAATAGCTATACGTGAGTGTCAGCATGAAAATCCTCCATCAGTGTTACGGAGCCACCCAGCAGCTCTGAACAGTGACCCAGGTTCATGTACCAGCCAGCAAAAACTCCACATGCTGCTGCAACCCCCCCAAGCAGCTCAAATGCACGTCCTGCAGAGCTACAACCGGTGAGCTAAGTGCAAGGGCAGTATGGCCAAGCACTGAAGGGCCTTTGCAGGGAAATCTCCGTAACCCTTTCTTTTTGCCAGCTACAGGGATGTCCCTCCGCTCTGTTGATCTCAGCTGGGCTGTTGTGGCCCACAGACCCAGGTTTTGCATGTAACATTGAGACCCTGTACTGCAGTCAGAAACCAAGGGCAGCCAGTGGCCTGGGGTGATGTACTCTGAGAGGGACAGAGTACGGAGGGAGCTAGCCCATCTCACTGTGACTTGGGTCCTCGATGGGGTTGTAGGACAAGCCAGAGGATGAGCAGATGCCATAAGTGATGGAGGCATGCAGACAGCAGCAAGGGTGCATGGCAGGAGCAGCTTGCTTCCACTTTTTGCTCAGCTTTCTGTGCATTTTGGAGCATTTTAAAGCTCTGACACAAAGGATGCTGTTAGAAATCATCAGCAGGATTGTGCCAACTGAGACCAGGGAAACCCATTGCAAGCAAATGTGTTCACAGGGGTTCGTATGTCTGTGGGTCACTTAGGCACTGAGGAAGGCAGGGAGTCTTAATTAGGCAGGCTAATTGCAATGAGTGATAGAAACTCTTTTCCACTGGGACCTGTGGTTTCTGCAGAGCAGGGCTGCCCTGGATCTCTCTGCAAGATATGTGCTGTGCTATGGGCATTCAGCTCCCTGTGCTACTTTGCCACTTCAGTGAGAAAGCCCTGCCCAAAACAGTAAATGCCCAGTAGCGTCTGCTGGATGCAACCGAGCCCAGAAGTTGCTAGAGAGGAGACTTTAGTAATACTTTCAATGTGGCTACACTCAGCCCTGTGCCAGTGAGTCTGCACACCATGCTTGCATTTGCCAAATGGTGGGGAGACCCATGAGAAAGCCATGGGGTGGAATTTGCTAGCAAGCAGGATGGTCATTTCCAGAGCCTTTTCCACAGCCGTGGTGAGGCACACATCTGCCTGTGCCTGGTTCAGGGTCAGCTTGCATCAGGAAAAAGTACCAAAAGTGGTGGTTGTGGGGGGTGTCAGACGTAAGTGTCGCTCTGCCATCAGGTCATGATCAAAGCCATTGTGTGAAGGCTGCATGCTCCAGCTTCAGACAGGCTTAAGAGAGCATTTTGGGAAACGGTGCTCCATGCCACAGGAGGAGCAAAGAACAACTCAAGTAATAGCAGAGATCTAAGAAAAGGAACCGAGTCACTGCGGCCTCAGCTCTCCACGGAGCATCAGTAGAGTTTCACAAATCTTCCAGCATCTAAATAAAAAATGAATGCTTTTTAGGCCATTTTTAAATGGAAAATTGCTGAAATGTGCCACCTTGGAGTCCATAGCACAGGGCTGGATTTTGCCTTATCACCTTGGAATTTCAGTTTGTTTTGTGTGAATGATGTTTGCGTGTTTGATCTTTAAATCTTGATATTTCCAAGGTATTTAAATGAATGCTTTGACTGACCTGAATTCTGGCTTGAGGAGGCAAGGGAGCCCTGATGTACCAAAAATGATCATAGTTCTGCTTTTACTGTAACACAGGACACATTTTTATTTTTATTTTTGCTATTCAGAGACCATTTATAACAGAAAAAAGAAAAAAAAAAGAAGTCACTTGAGCAACTATAGTTGGAAACTATCTGCATTTCTGCAAATGAAGCCGGAGAGTTTCTCAAACCAGGCATGCAAAAAATGATAAATCCAAGCTGAGCTCCCCAAATGGCAAATGCTTGTTTGCCTCCCCGTTGCACAGGATGCCCATCCTGGAGGGAGGGAGGGTTGCAGCCTGGCCCACTGCCTCTCCCGCATATGCATTTAGGTTTTACACTGCGCCCTTTGCTGTAGGGACTGAATGAGAGGAGCGTGCTGAAAACACAGGGTGTGACATCCCATGTGAGACAGCGCAGTGAAGGATATGTCACGCTGGAGTGGCTGAGCTGCTCTTCATCCAAGCATTACCCACTTTTGGAGTGTTTGACTTTGCAACTTATTTTTGAGTCAGATTTCCTACATTATTTTGCAAAGGAAAAAAGAAAAGAGAGAGAAACCCAGTGCAATGTGGGAGTCTGGCAGCTTCTTTATCATCATTTGGTCATGAACGAGGACTAGGGAAAGAGGTGTTTAAACAACAATTGCCGTATTTCCTGGGAGCATGTTGATGACAACAACAAAATCACATGGAAATGTCAAACTCAGCTTCTTTCAAAAGAAGATAGCACGAAGATATGCTAGTTTCTTTGGGAGAAGTCAGAATGCTTTGCTGTGACTAAGTCCTTGCGAGCTGTTTTGGTTTTGCATTTTATATGATCTTAAAATGCTGCAGAGAGGCATCCACAGCCATGCCACAGGGAAAAATATATGCACATCTCTAATGATGAAGTAAATATTCAATGCAACATGAACGTCACAGTTAATCAACAGAATAGCTTTAATGTGATGCTTTTCCCTTGTCAAAGCAACATGTTTTATCCAGACAGAATGATTCAACCTTTCTGGAAGTAACTTGCTCAATATTCCTGTGTTAAACTCTTGGGAATTTGTTATTTTTTGGGAAAGTGTGGCTTTGACAGAAAGGAATTGGGCTAATGCCTCATCCTTCCCCCACTCCTGGAGCATGGTGGCTCTCTGTCCGAGAGGGGCTGGCTGAGGACTGTGCATGGCGGTCAGCTCCAGCTGAAGGTCTCACCTCTACCTCATAGCCTTCTTAGGTCATGCTTCCAAAATTTAAGTCTCTGGAGTATTGTTGTATGTATTTTTCACAGACTGTATTTTCAAAAGGGTTTAATATATAGCACATAATGGGGTTGAAAAAATAGATTGTTTCACCTAAGGGAAAGTGACTTTAACCATGGAAACACTTTAAATATTCTCTTTTACTTGTAATTCAGGGTTTGTTTGTTTTTTTTTTAATGTATTCATGCTAGTCACTTTTAATTATTCTAATTTCAAGCTCATGGCCCATTAGAAAGGGTAATTTCCACCCCCTTCCCAGTGCCTGCAGAGGTAGGGTTTCTAGGGGCTTGCTCTGCGCTTGATGCTGTGGGAGGGATGAATCCTTAATCTCATTTTCTCCTTGGTCACAGAGATGGAAGGATGTCTGGGATTCTACATAAAGTCCTTTTGACAGCTTTCTCATTGTGTTTGCAGAACCGGGGGGGCGCGGAAGTCCAGCTCCCAGTAACTGCAGCCATAGCAGAGCTTGCTTGCAAAGAGCCCCAATGTGGCAGGCAGCTTCCAAAGGGAGCCAGCCCTGCCACAGCTGGTGCCACAGCTGGCTTTGGGGCTTTCTGAGCCCTCATCTCACACCCTGCCATGGCTCGCAAAACCCAGGGAAGGGCAACCTTGCCTGGACTCCTGCTTTGCTGCTCTGCAGCGGGTGGGAGAGCCGCGGGGCAGTTTGCATGCATGGCTTGGCCGAGGCACTAAGGCAACCCCGTCCGGCACCTGTGCTTCAGGAGGAAGGGTGTAGATGAAGTCCCCTGGGCAAAGGTTGGTGCCTGGCTGCACCATGGAGTGGGCTTATATGTCCAGTGCCTGTAGGTTGGGCTGTGCCACTCACCTGGGCAAGGTACCAGCTGTCACCTCCTGCTGCCTGTGTTGGGGGGGGGGGTTACAAGCCCATGGCGGGGTACCCCAGCTCCTGGAGGCACGCTATATGGAGAAACTCCCTCCAGCTGGTCACTAGATGTCTCTCTTGCCCTGCTTTTTGCAGGCATCCTGCTCCAGCTGGTGTCCTAGCTCAAGTAACTGTGTGGGACCTGGGGGCTGCCTGCCATCATCCAGTTTTTCTGCAAGTTCCCCCAGATGCATTATTTCCCCCGCCTGCCCCAGGCCGCCCTGGCCTGTCCATCCCCTCCTGTGCCAGCCCTGATGGCTGTCCGTCGTGGGGGCTTTGGGCCCTGCTGGGAGGTGTTTCCTACAACCCGGGATAGGACCTTCATGAGCAAGGTGAGGTGCGAGAGTGCAGACGCCTGGGCCACAGCTAATGTTTGGGTGTGCAGTGCTCCCAGCCTCAGCCCCTTCCCATCTGCAGGAAATCTGGGCTCACGTGCCATGCTGTTGGGAAGGACATGTGAGAAACGGTGCCTGAGAAGGGAGTGAATATCTTCAGCCAGAAACAGGGTCTCCCCTGGTGATAACCTGTACATCTGCCCAGCTGAGCCAGGCACCATTTCCACGGACCTTTATGGAAATGGCTTTGCCCATCTGGGAAGCCTGTGCATGGCCGGACTGGTGAGTGGGCCCCTGAAACCTCAGCCTCAGGTCTCCCTGTGCTCTCCAGCTACTGGTTACACCAAGGGAAGAGGTTCACAGCACGAAAACCCCAACTTTCATTGCAACAGGCCTGAGCATATTTGATTCTGGTGGCCTGGCATTTCGCAACAGAAGGACATTTCGTTGGAAAGCTCCCGAGCGGCTCCGGTCCTCTTGCTGGGCCCTTGGTGCCTTGCATGCACAGATGGGGAGTGGATTTCCTTGGTTCACTTCAGAAACACTTGGCAGCTGACACCAGTGCAGAGATCAGGTTGGAACAACTTGCAAAAAGGTCAAGGGCTCGGTGCAATTACCCTGCTCCTGTGTTCAGTATCACTAGGAACAGTGCACTGGTCAGAGAGTTATTTTTACTTTCCCTTCAAAAAATGCAGCTGTGGATCTTAATCCACTGTGCTATGCATCAAGCCTGAGGCCTCCATCCAAAGGGTA
This sequence comes from Apteryx rowi, assembly GCF_003343035.1. Classification (NCBI taxonomy): domain Eukaryota; kingdom Metazoa; phylum Chordata; class Aves; order Apterygiformes; family Apterygidae; genus Apteryx; species Apteryx rowi. The sequence goes on from NW_020450981.1 coordinate 207,945, forward strand.
ACGTGGCAGTGACTTTTAGGAAGCACTGAATGTACCAGATGTGCAACTCTTTTAACTCCAGATGTGCAGCTCCCCCCACTCACCCTCAGCCTAGTTGTCTTGCAAAGAGGAACAAGAGGTACCAAATCACTCCAAAAGTATCCCACAGGCTAAATCTATCCAAGTGCAAAACCAGAATGTCTCAGGATTCCCACACCAGTGTTTATGCAGCTTAACCACAGGGATGTCTTTTCCCAGAAATCTGTAATCATATCGGCTCCACACACAGGGAACAAAACCAGTTAGGAGATGAGTTAGATAAAATGGAGCGATGGGAACAATCTCTGCAAGCTGGCAGGAGGAGGCTTTGTAGCTGCACCATGAGCTTAACTCCATGCTGAACTCTGGGCTCTTGCTGATTTAAAACACACATGCTATTTCTATAAAGAGCCGTTTTGATGCTAAAACGGAAGGCTGGAATGTGCATGAAGACTTGCGTATTTGAAACACTCCCAGAGTGCTATCTTCTGTTTCCCTGAAGTATCAGTGGCATTTTTATACCTGGAGGAAAATGTATGTCCAAGAGCATTTGTGACTGGGCCAAAAGGTGAACTAGTGCTGGGTGAGACTTTGGGTCACTTGGCTCTGGCCCCTCTCTGGGCTTTGACCTTCAGATGAGACACTGAGGGGGCCAGGCTGCTCCCAGGGCAGTGCTGGCATCGCAGCATTGCGATGGCAGGCCATTAAGCAGCCAGGATCCCAGCTAAGCACAAAGAGTCCTGACCAAGTGGGGTGACCCCAAGCGCTTTTCAACACTCCCCCAAAGAGTGAGATGGAGGGCTGGAGTAACACAAGCCCCAAATTTGGGATTGCATCCATTGCTTAGGGTCAAACTGAAACAGAAATCCAGCAGGATTTTCATTGTAAAGGAGAAAAAGGAGACAGTTTCATTTGGCATTCACCTGTGAGTTTTCATTCAGTTGTTTTTGGTGAGATTGCTGCGTCCTTGCAATCTCTTTCTTCTGGGGAAGAGCTCCCATCCACACATGCCCATGCTCCTTGGAGGCTGTGGCCAAACATGCCATAAACCAGCTGAGCAATGCCATCATCTGAGGTTACTGTTGCAGGCAGTACTGTCCTTGCCTGTGGGGCGTTTCTGCATGTTACTAAGCACAGAGCCATGCTCCAAAATGTCTTAGGAGAGTGCCACAGAGGAATGGTGCACTGCTGGCAACTTCCTGAAAAGCCAGTTAAAAACGCAAATCTTGCATCTAAGAGAAACTTCCATTTGTGTTTAAAACAAATTTTGAGTTGCACACTTGCAACAAGCAGTTCCTTGGCAGGTAGCCGGAGGGCACATGGGGCTGGATCTTCCTTACTCAGTGGGGCTGCTTCCAGCCCTGCCTTGCAGGGGAGACAGGGGACAAGGCAGCCACTTGCAGAAAGGTGTGAGTTGTTCTGACTTTGCTCTCCACCAGACCTGTGCACCTGGGATGCTTGACTGATGGGGCCAGCAGCGACAGCTCTCTTTTTCTGCTGTCCTCGCAGCACTGCGTTTGCAGGGCACAGGGAGGGAGGCATGCAGGGGTGATGCTCAGTCCAGAGACAGCCACACTGTGTGGTGTGGAATGGTGTGATGTGAGAAAGGTGACCCAGAGTGAAGGATGGGGAGCATGACCTGCCCAGGGGACCCCTGCTTGCCCCATCACTGCTGCCTGCCCTTCCCAGGCTGTCCCCAGAGGGCTGAGAGTTGGGACCAGCCCCATCCCTCAGCTGCACCGCTGCTTCCCCTGCTCCTGTAGGCAGGCCAAGGTGGACGGGCAGCTACCCAGCCTGCAAATCCCCTCCCTGCCACCTCTCTACCCACACCAGCATGTGCTAACAATACATTTTCCTGCATAAAGCCTGTGCCATTTGTGCTTTTGGATGGCTCCGCCAGGACTCCCAAAGAGCCACTTTCAGTGCCCAGGTAGAGCCCACAGCCCATATCTGCACCACAGTCGGCCACACAATCACCCTGAAACGAAGGACCCATGCCAGTCCTTCACAGGAAAAAAGCTGGAAGCTTTCCAGCCCTTCATCCAGACTTCTTCCCTCTGCCACCTTTTGTCCCTTTCTTCTTCCCAACCAGCCCAGTAGTTGCCATACCCCAAGGTTCATCCACCCATCCATCCCTCTCCCCACCTCTGTCTTGGGAGGATGCTGGGAAGGTCTCCATGAAGATTGCAGTACTTTCTCTGGCAAGGCTATTCCTGCATCCAGGAGTGTCCTGGAAGAGCAGCATCCCCATGATCTTTGCCTCCATCCACCCTCCAGACACAGGAGCGATGCAGGCAGTGTAGGACTATTTGGTACTTGTGGTCTTGGGGTCCAACCAGCTCTCAGCCTCTCTGCAGGGCAGTGGTACACTGCGTGAGTACCTTGGAAGCCTGGCACGCTTGAGCAAATTCATAATATATGTTAGGGTGTGAGCTTCACCAGAAAAAGGAATTTTTTGCTGGTGTCACTGGGTTGTCAGGCTGTCAGTGAAGAGTGCAGCCTTGTGACTGTTAGCCCAGGCTTGGCCAACGGGCACAGATGTCTTAAGCATCACATTGGAGCATTTCAGAAGCAATGGGGGAGTTGCTCAGAGCATGGTGGGGGGCCTTGAAACAGCCTTGTGTGATTGCAGAGCCCAAGGCATGGCTGGGGACAGATCTGGGAGGAGGAGGCCTCTGTTTGGGAGCCTCAGCTGAGCCCTGACCATTTTCATTGATTGACTTCCCAGTTCTCTGGATCCAGAGCCCCATGTGAGAAACACCTTCACTGCGTAACTGGAGCGTCACAGCAAACGTGACACTGGGGGCTTACACTGGAGCTGCCCCTGAAGACACTGCCAGCTTCTTGCTAGCTTCTCCCTCACCACGGTCATACTGTCGCACCCTCGCATGGCTGAACTGGAAGCACAAAACCGCCCTGCCTGTAGATGCATGGACTTGCGCTTCACTAGGAGGTCCCTGGCGTGTCTTCTCCCTCAGCAATGGCTTGGAGGACCAGCAGGGACCAGAGAGCTTGAGCAGCAGTTTGGAAGAGGATGGGAGCTTGCAACCAGCTTGCATAGCATGTGGCTGCTTGCGATCCAACAGTACCTGCTTTTGCAAATGAGCATTTCCCTGTCTCTTCTCTTTGTGTTTCTTTTTCGCTTTAGTCTCCTGCCAACATGGCTCAAACTTAGTGCTTCTTCTCCCCCTGGTGACATGTATTTGCTTATGCCCACAGCCTACACGTCAGTCTTCTCTAGCACTGTGCTCCCGTAAGCGATCAAGCCTTATCCTGTAGCTCGTGGCTTATTTGTGCAAACGCAATAAAGCTCTCGCTATTTAAGGCCCTCTGCCCAGCTAGCGGGAGAAGGCCGGGATGAGAACTGCCACCTCCCTCTGCTCTCCAGGCAGAGAGGGGCTGGCCTGGGTCCCCAGCAGCTGCAAACGCTGCTCTGTTGCCCCACAGGCATGGCTGCGACCACAGCAGCCGGCAGCGGGATGTGCGATTCCGGTGTCGAGCAGCAAGTCTGCGGGAAGGACTCTGCAGGGCGGCCCCGCTCTCGAGCCCGCTGCTGCAGGAGCTCCCTGTCTTTCTGCACCCATCTCCCCAGAAGGGTTAACGCAGCAACTCGGCCCACGCAGTCCTTGAAGTAAACTGTAACCTAGAGGCAGCCGGCTGGAAAAAGCGCCTCAGATTCCTGGCTCTGCTCGGCATCAGGAAACGATCACGCACAGGAGCAGAGCTGCCAGAAGGGGAAGGGGAGCTGGATGGGGGGAGTAGTGCAAAGAAAATCCAGAGCTTTCCCAAAAGGCATCCAGGCGGCAAAGCCCGGGATTCATTATCCGTCAGGAGACATGTTTATAGCAAATGTGAGTCACTGCTGGGCCCCCGGAAGGGAGCAGCCCATGGCGGGGGCTGCAGGCCGGCCGGGACAGGCAATTCAGCTGGGGGGACATGCTGCCTGGCCAGCCTCATACAATGGCTCCTCTCAAGTCAGTCTGCCCCGGGCTGTCCTGCACCACGTGCCAGGCCTGGAGCTTGGCGGGGACCCGCGGTGCTATTTCAGGCTGCACTGCAGCATGCATTTTCCCCAGGAGACTTGGTTTCTCACTTGAGAAATGATGCCGTAGCACTATCCCTCCCCACCACACTACTTGCCCCAATTCACCGTGACACAGCTATGCACTTCTGTGCTCCTGTCATGTCATGACAGCTGCCAGACCCCCACGCTCACCTAACCCCTGTGCTTGGATAAAGCTTTCAACCCAGGGGCTCCCCCAGAGGCAGCAGCGCCCGTGGCTGAATGGGGTCCTGTGCAGGGCATCATCCAATGATTAGCAGAAACAGAGCTGCCTGGCTAAACGTGCTGCTTTGCGTTTGGCCCAGATGCATGTGGGGTTTCTAACCCCACCCTGTCTGGCACAGGGGCTGAAATGCAGCAAGGCGGCCAGGAAATCCAGTACTGCCCTCCCAGTCTCAGTGGACCTTGGTCTGATGGGGAAATGAAGGTAAAATGCCCATTCCAACATTTTTCTCCATTTGGAAGGGCAAGCTGTGTTTTCCAGGGTGCACGTTACCCCTACTCTCCTTTGGCTCTGCAAAGGGTTTATGGTTATGGGCCCATGAACAAGCCTTCTGTATTTCAGCAGTTTGCTGAGCTTTAGTTTTGCTACAGGAGCCCACTTTTTATCCATGCTAAACTCTCTTTGCAGGGAGCGCTGGCTCTGACTTGGCATGGGTGCTGGCACTTGCCCCAAGTACCCCTGGTGAAGCTCTGCTGCAGGACCCCTGCTTGGGGGTGACCTTGGCCATGCTAACCCAGGCTGCATTCACCCCATTCGTTGTGGGGTGCCCAGGGCCCCATGGCCTGGCACACCAGTCCTCTGCAGAGCTGTCAGCCTGCAGCACAGCCGGGGAAAGTCTTGGTTTGGCTCCTGTCTGCCTGGCTTTCACGTGGGCTAATGGGTAAGTATTAGCCGCTAGCCACAAGCAGGAGTACATCCACGCTATGTTTCAGCCACTATGGTTAGGTTGAAGTTACAGCAGGGACCACCTCTCCTCTGTCGCCTGTCCTGCACATCTGCTGGGTGGTCCTGAAGCAAACTGCCTGCTCAGGAACAGGCCATTACCCTGTGAGCTAGCCTGCAACGAGCTGGCTCTGCTGGCCACGCTCCAGGCAGACAAGCATTAAGTTATGAGCATACACACAGGCTCGGCATCTGGCCGGAGAGCTGCTCCCCATCTGCATGGAGAGCTGTTTTGGGCTGGGGTGGACCATGAGCCTGCTCAGCCCTCCCTGCCACGTCTCCTGCCCAGTCCTGGTACCTTCGCACAGGGCTGGAGGATGACGTACATGGACTGAATGTGAAAACTGCTGTCAGTTGGTAACAGCTCCTGTGATTTATCAGCATTTGTAACGCCAGCAGCCAGACAGGCTCAGTGCCTGGCAAGGGCTATCCATACAACTACTTGCAGCATGCAGCTCCAGGCCTGGACCCCCACTTTTTGCGAGAAAACAGGCTCTCTGGGTTTCTCCTGCCCCAGCAGCTGACTGCATGGCCCTGCTCTGACTTAGAGATGAGACTTATTGCCCCCTCCTCCCACCGGTATCTTGGAGCAGCAGCACTGTGTGAGCAGTCCCGCAAAAAGCAGTACATGTTGCTGTCTGAGCCCGATGCTTGTGAGGACCTGGGCCAGGCTGGCTCCGGCATGTCTCTGACCCTCGGAGCACTCCTTCCCCACTTCGCTGCAAGTCACAGGGCATCTGCAAGCACTTTGCATGGCTGCAGTCCTAGATATGCCCTTGCACAGCAGCTGGAAACAGTGATAAGGCTCCCTACAAAGACAGCTGATGGGCAGGGAACAGCATCTAGTTCGGAGCCAGCATTGTACCTGGAGTTGTGAGAGCAAGCACCTGAGGCTCAGCCCATGTCAGCATATAGGGCAGGGCTGCTGGGGAATAGTGCTATTTAAGAAGGGAGGCAGCCCTAAATATCCCACCCTGTCAGCCCACAGGTGCCTGCCACCCACCTGCAGGGTCTGAATCCCTGCCCAGGCCTGGGGGAAGAGGGATTTTAACCAGCAGTTCTCTTCACCTGGTTGCACTAGCTTTTCTTTCAGGGTTTCTGTGGGACTGCAGGCCCTGGATGGGTGCCCACCCTGCAGGTAGGGTGGCCACTGAAGTGCAGAGCACCCATGTTCCTGGTTAGTCTGAGACTCAGTGGCTTGTGAAAGCACTGAGAGGAGGCAGGGGGGTGTCCTTGCTCCACCCAGCCATCTGCTGTAGGTCAGTTTGCTGCAGTGTTTGGTTGCTTCTTCCTGAGAAGTTTAAAAAGAGGGTGAGTGTTTGAAGATTAGGAACAGCCTGTTTACCTTTAAGAGCTCCTATAAAAGAGCAGTGAAGGAAAGATGTTTATCTTTGTGTCCTGTTGGGATTTTCCTTGCTGCAGACTGTGCCTGTGGCCTCTTGTCTGTCTGCTGTGTGCCTCTGAGGAGGGTCTGGCTCTGTCTCCTCTATCGCCCCTGTTTGTGTAGTGGAAGGCTGAGATTTGGTTCCCCCCCCCCCCCGGCTTAATCTTCTCTTCTCTGGACTGAAGATGTGCAGCCTCTCCTCGTATGCCACGTGTTCCGGCCCTTGACCATCTTGGTGGCCCATCATTTTTTTAATAGAAGGCTTTTTCAAGTGTTTCTGCTAACTTGCAGTGGAGTTGTTTAGCCATCCCCCCATATTTGGCATGTCCTGGAGCCCTCCCCGATGGAGTTGCAGTGCTTATATGACACTGTTCCTCTTCTAGCAGCGACAAAGCATCGCCTGTTTGTAGGGCTGCAGGCAAGGACGCTGCCGAACCAAGAGCTGTTCCCCAGCCAAAGAGCAGGGCTGAGCTAAGCACGAGCGCTGGGAGCACAGCCCTGGCGTGGTGGTGACGTGTGGCTCATAGCACTGAGAGGAAGCCAAGCAAGGAGGGCCAGGGGGACCTGAGGGCAGAGCTGTAGCTGCAGCAGGGGTTGTGATCAGCAAGGACAACGCAAGCTGCTCTTCTGCAGCAAGCCCTGCTCTGGGAGGGGTCTGCCAGAGATGGGCTGAACCTATGGGCTAACGCTACTGCTGCTCCTTGGGGGTCTCCCTCAAGCACCAGCCGTCCTGTTTGTTTCTCCTCCAGCTCAGCATTCTTGCTGCTGTCTTGGTCAGAGCTAAATGCTAAGCAGGGGGGAGAAGAGGGTAGATAACTGTTTTGCTATCCCAAAACCTGAGTGTTTTACATCTGCTCTTCATTGCCTGTGAAAGAGCCAAGGACAGTGCTTGGCATCCCTCAGAGTGGGTAGGGAAGCTGTCCTTGCCAGAAAGGGTAGCTAACTTGTTTTACACTTCTAGGAAAAGGCTGCAGGCTGGATCTGCTCCTGCTGTAACAAGAGCTCAGCTGCAAATATTGTTGTATCCTACGAATGCTCTTGAAGAGCAAAACCACCCAATAAACTGTGATGTCTGTTGTAGTGGTATAAATGAGTATAAATGAACCATATTGACGAGGCTGGTCCTAGAAACAGTCTGGGGCTGGGCTGACAGGGACCTCACAAAGTTGGCGGATGCATGCAAACTGCTGGCCTGGGGATGGATTAACTCCCCGCAACAGGGCAAAAAAGGGACATGCTGGCTTTGTGCAGCACCATAATGTGAAACCAGCCAGGTTAAATTACCTGGAGGACATTCAAGCAGGCAAGACCTCCATGCTTCCCAGGGGTTTGGGGCTTGCTGTAGATGCAAAAGGAAAGTGAAACTGTGTTTAGGAGAACAGGGGGTATATGAGGTTAGGCAGGAAGGAGAGCATGGATGCTCCTGTGGCTCTGTGGCAGAAGACGAGCCTTATCTGTGGTGCAGCAAGGCTGAAGGATTTGCACTGCGTGGGAGGCTAAGAGCTGGAAGGTGTATAGTATGGTGATGTGCTAAGCATTTTGAAAAACATGACAAATCAATTGAGAGGTGAATGGTGAAAGCAAAAGACCGAAACTGAACAGACATTGGGAGTTTTGCCATGTGACTTTGGCAGAGGATGAGGAATACTGCCAGCACTGTGCCTCCTCCTTACACCCTGGGGCTTGCTGACCTTCATGGGACCAGTCCCAGGGCTGACCCAGGAGGCCATCAGAGTGGTAGTATGCGGGAAAACTGAGATGTAGGGCTGAAAAAACTGGCCTGGGAAACATGTGAGACTTTCTCAGAGCAGAGATTGCTCAAGGGGGGGATGCCCATGAACAGCTGGAAGCTGCAGGGTTGCTGTGGATTGCAGATGAGGATAGGAGCAAAGGTTTTGGCTGTGTGTGCATGAGCTCTGCTGGTTGTAGGCACTTTCTTGGACAAAGAGAGGATCAATACCCTGTGCCTGGCTTCACGCTGGGCTTCCTGCAGCTCAGCTCATCTCCTAGGTCTGCATTCTCCATGGGCAGAGCAAAGCCCAGTGTGTTGCCATGTGGTAACATGCTGCTGAACATCTGCAGATGTGGGGAGGGAGTTTAGAAATAGCGCCATAATCTGCATCTAGATTGCAGGAGAAACCTGACTTTTTAACCTGGATAACTCAGCTCTTTGCAGTTTGGTGACACATGCTGGTCCAGGTTTGCAAATTAAGGAGTGGCAGGAGCCTTGGACCATCCCAGCCTCCTGGTATGTGATGTGGTGACTGCCTGGCAGTCAGTAGTAGGTGTTTCCAGTCCTTCCAGCTGGAGGCAAAACCATTTTGCTGTTCCTAGAGTGCCTGGTGCCTCCTTCCCAAGAAAGGTGTGCCTGGCCCAGCAAACGCTCTCTGCTGTCTGGGAATTGCCCAAGCAATATGTTTTACTGCTGAAAAATGGAAAATCTTCTCCATCCAACTGCTCTAGGGGTTAGCGTATGTTTTTCCAACCAGTTTTCTTACTGTGCCTGCTGGATATCCTCCACAAGAGGCCACATGGGAGAACACCCAGGCTTAACGGCTTCATTATGGCATGGAGGAAACAGCAAGTGCTTTCTTCCAAGTCCCAGTGATGGTGGCACTGAGGCTTATGCTGGCATTTCCTGGGCACCCCAACCTGCCAGTGGGTGGTCACAGGGAGGAAAGGCTTCTGTTGACACAGCAGGGTCCAACTGGAGGGAAAAAAAAAAATTACCTGCTGAGTGTTTGGCTATGAATTAATGAGTAATGACTCTGAAACATTGACACTTCCTGTAATTTTCTTTCCCATCTTTATCAGAAAACCAGAAATCCCCCTCCTCTTTTTTTTTCCCCCTCTCCAAAAATAGAACACTAGAGATTTTGCCAATCTTTTCCTGTTTTGGTCAGTTTTTATTCCCAAACCAGGATATTTCTGACCCTTTAAAAAAAAAGCAAGCTGTACTCTGAGATGTTTTCATTTTCTGAATTAAAAGTATACATTTTCCCTGAAAATTTGTTGTCATGAAAATTAGTTTTGCTTTATTTGCCTTCAGATCTCCATGGTGGGGCAGGAGGAAGATTGTGAGACTCCATCTCTGTGTGAGTGTGGAAAGGCCCTTCCTGGTAGGTTGAATGAGTTGCGTCCTGATGTCTCACAACACCCATCTGGTAGTGATTTCTCTGGGAAAGGGGTTTTCTCCCTGGCCCACAGATCATCAAGGGTCATCTGTGGTGACCCTGACGCAAGGACTGACTCAAACTCTAAGTTATTCTGTCTTCCGGTTGATATTTTTATTATTCAGTCTGCCCTAAGGCTAAGAAGCCACAGTCATGGTGCAAGGCTTGATTCTGCTGGCCAGCATGCAAACCCGGAGTGAAAATGCTCTGCTATTTATCTGATATGTCCATTTGCGTCAATGAACTGGAGGAGTGCCTGGGGACTCATTGCTCAGCAAGCGCTTGCTCACCCATGATGGAGAAGCCCAGCTGCCTGGAAATGTGCATCCAAGCACCATTACGATGAGTGGCTGCTCACCTGGTGTGTATATGGGCTCCATGAGCATCAGAGCTAAACCAGGGCAGACTTCCTCCCTTGCAGCAAGAGGGAGAGTTGTGCTGATCCCTTGGGCTGAGGACAGGGCTCATGTAGTTTTTGACTTTTTTCCAGCCTCTGGTTAGGCTGGAAGTACTGCCAAGTCATCCTTCCTTGTGATGCTTTGGCATTACTGCTTTTGTCACTGGCCAGAATCAGGACAATGTAATAAGGAGAAAGAATTCATCAGTGTGCTCAACTCTAAGGGAAGGTTGGGTTGGATCTCAGTAAAGGAGCAGGCAGATGGTGGGGTTTTTTTTTCTTTCTTTCCCAAACTTTCCTGCTTGGTGACTGGTTGGTTCAGGCTGCAGCAGCTAGCTCATGGGCCTGTTCAGCCCTTGGTGCCAGCTGCAGAAGCGAGTGCTCAGAGCAGGGGTTTGCTGGCCTAGGCTCCTGGGAGGGAGCAGAGGTGGAGTCTCTCCATGTATTCACATCTGAATCTGGGATTTGGGCCCCTGTAAGCATCTGAACCAAAACCCCAAACCAGAACCTGAGATCCCGAAGTGGCATTACTAGAGTTGTGAAGGCTGCAATCCCGGGTCACTGCCTTGATGAAGCAGAGCAAGTTCATTTAAGACATTTTAAAACGCCAAAGGAAAGGAAAAGAGCAGCTTTCTGGATGTTTGGCAAGAGAGGCAAATGCTGGCTGTGATGCCCAAAGAGATTCGTCTCTGCCTAGCACCACTTGCTTTTCCAAGGGCAGCTGTACCATTTGACCCCTGTGAGACTTCAGCTCCTGCTCCCGGAGGTGTTGCCTGAGGCTCAGATCCTCTCTCAGCCTTTTGCATCCACAGGGAAGGAAGGCCTTTCTGAGAGCGCCTGCGGGAGTGTTGTGGGCTTGGGTCCGACTATCCTTGCTGGGCTCCCAGGGGTTGGCTCTACTGGGGAGAAGACATGCCCTGGGCTGGGAGGAGAGGCGCAGGCTCCATCCCGAGTGGCTCCGGAGAACGCCTGCTATCTCAGCTGCTCCTGTGCAGATGATGCCTGTATACTGCCTGTATGAACACTCGTTCCTCCTTCCTAACTTCTCTGCAGCAGAGCCCAGAGGTGGGCAATAGTCAGTGGAGGGAGATTTCAGGGCAGCAGTGCTCTCCCTCCTTCCGCTTGCCGGGGATGCAGTGGCAGGGGTCTGTGCAGTGGGATGGAGTGAATGAGCAGCAGTGGAAGGTCTCGCCCAGGGGTGAGGGGATGTTTTTGGCACAACCTTAGCAAGCCTGGAAGCGGAAGAGCGCTCGCAGCAGAGATGGGCACCATCTCCTGCTTCTCATCAACAGAGATGGCTGATGACTCCCTGAGGAAAGGTTGGGCTGAGTATGGGACAGGGCTTCGCAGCTTGCTGCTGGAGGGGATGGATCCAGCCTTTTGAAGATGTCCTCAAGTGACACAGTAGAGTGTGGACCTAAAGGCAGAGCCTGGCACTGGCCGCTGTGGGCAAGCTGCAGGGCAGGCGGCTCTGGGAATGGCATGCGGCTGTACCTGTGACACAGCAGGACATGTGCAGCAGAAGAGGTGGCTGGAGAAAGGGGCCAGAAAGTGTTATCTCCTCTCCACAAGCTGCAATGCTGCCTTTAAAATCTCCCTTCTCACTTGAGCTCTTCTTTTCTAAGAAAGTAAGCCAAGCTTTCCCACAGACTCAGACAGCTATTAAAGAAATATTATTACCAGATGGTTTGTTTTTCCATAGAACTAGAGGCCAGTGTGAGGTAACGGGGAAAAAAATTAACCCGTCCCAAACCAACGACACATGCAGGGGCTACCGCCATGCCTTGCCCTACCTCTTGCTCTGCTCCGGTATGCAATGGGTCTGCAAAGCGGGGCCGCCCTCGTGGCTGCCGCAGGAGGGGAACGGCTCCGCCAGTACTGGGATGTACACACCACGCGCTGGCCTGGCAGGGGGCAGGTGAGGTGGCTGGAAATCCCCCAGCCAAGGCAAACACCCCCCAACACCTCTGAGCCCTTGAACTCGCTGCAGTTGCGCGGGGCGGCTCGTCGCGTCTTTGAAAGCCTTTGAAGGCGGTCGCTCATTGGAGCAAGTCTCCCTTGTTTCTCTGGCGAAGGTGAACGTTCACTTTTTGGGGATTATAGAGCATGTGAAAAAGGGGGGGGGGGAGACGCTGGGGCTCTCGGAGCTGCTTCAGCCTGAATTTTGAAGGCAGCCTGTAGAGGCAAACTGTGTGCTACTCGGTGCCATCAGCCTCTAGCGGGAGCTGAAAATTTTCTTCACAAGCTACACTGAAAAAGAGGGAGGGGAGGGAAAAGTCCTTCTGGGCCTACTCGAACCAATTTAGTACAAGAGAAACCCAGCTGGCAAACTGAGAAGTGGGGAAGTTCACGTTAGGTCAGATGAGCCAGTGATTCAAACAGACGGGAAGCGCCGCGTTCTGGCTGTCCTGTCTTTTACAAGATTTATAAGACCGTTAGGAGAAGAAAAACTGTAAAGGTGCCATTTAAAGTAAAAATGTCAAGGTATTCAGAAGATGCTGAATGGTGTGGTTTGGCTTTTCTCCTATGCCTGTGGCTGCCAGAGCAGATGACATGATGAGCGTGAGACCCTTTTCCAGTGCACCCGTGCTGCTGCATCTGCTTTATGGCCTGCAGTACAAAGCTTGCAGGCCTGCTTTGCTGGAAGTAATACCTATATGTGCTGCAAGAACCTCTTCTTACAAACTACACCCCTTTGAGGGCTCTGCATCCCACCTGGAGATGTCACCAGCTGCATAGCTGGAGGCACTGGTGCTCTCCTTGCTACATTCCTGCTTGGAGGGATTTCTCCACTGCCTTCTCCTGCAAAGATCCACTGTGGGAAGTTAAATTATCATGTGTGGAAACACCACAAACCACACTCTTTTCAGTGGAGTTTGTGGTTGGCCCAGCACTCGGCTTGGACCACCGCTGTTCCCACCGCGTGGGACTGTAGCACAGAGACAGGGCGGTGAGGCAGAAAGAAATGTCAACACGGACCCTGCTGACTCATGGACAAGCTGGCTTGTGTCTTCTTGCAACTTCAGGGGCTGGGGTCGTAGAGCCAGCCCGGGGGTGAATAGCCTGTGGTCACCCCATGGTAATCAGAGCACAGCAAAGTCTTTTCTAGCATACGCCTCCATCATCCCAAAAACTTAGTAAGTCTTGGGTATTTATGTCCCCAGGAAATGGAGGAATGTGATTCAGCCAGTTTGGAGGACTGGACATTGGTGTTTGTTTCGTGTGGTTGCAACCAGGGAAATTTCAGTTACTTCTTAATTCTAGTCTCTCCCAGGGATGTGTTATGGGATGAAGCTGCCCCAGCTACAGAACATGGAGCTGGAAACCTGGCACTCTGCCATTCCCCACTTTTTAAATGAACCATTGGGCTATGAGTATACCAGTGGGTTTGGTCCTGGCTTTTCCCTGGGGAATTCATTTCAATTCGTTTCCTTATTTCTTTTGGAAAGAACATTTTCCATTTCAAAATTGACTTGATTAAGGGGAAGAAAAAGTTGCATGAAAGAGTTAATATCGGAAAAATGGAGCAAACTGATTCTTTTCTCAGTTGCTAAACAAGGCAAAAAAATTCTGTCCCAATTGCTTTTATTTATTTATTTATTTATTTATTTATTTTTGCCCCAGTTCGGTCAGGAATTGGACTAAAAGTATCTTACTTGCTAGCTCTGCTCCCACTGTGTGAAATGGCTCTATGGGACTGTGACTGGCAGCCCAAAGCCCAGCTGGCTTCCACTCTGGCTAGAGAGCATTTGCCCATTGGGGCAAACAGGAGGGCTTCCCTTTGCCCTCCTGTACCACGTTTTGGTAGGAGGCTGACTCCAAGGAGGTACATGCAGAGGGGAACCCCAGTGTGGGGTTCATCATGAAGATAACCAAGGAGGGGGGCCCTCTTTGCAACCATGGCAGGGTTTGGCATGTGCTGGCTATACCTGGCACAGAAGAGGACTGTGAGGGATGGTGTGGAGGAGGCAGGGCAAAAGGCTGGGGTACCAGGTGTAGTGAGTTTGGCCAAGTGTGAGGGTTCAGCTGCCCTGGCATCTTCCAGAGAAAGGAGATGTTCTTCGCAGGCACATGTTCTTAGATTTCAGAACATGACAGCATAGTGTTAGGCCGAATGATTGCAACATGCTATTGGGTCAGCCTCCAAACTCCTAGCAAAGGGCTGGCTAGGTATCAGCTGAATTTCTGCAAAATTAGCCTGTACTTTTCCAAGGAAACAGCAGCTTAATGCCTTGGGGATGCTGTCAGCTGTTAGCCCTGATTTAGCACTGTAGACCTGGAAAAGGCAAAAAAATTCTCTTGAAACTCTATGTGAATCCAAGATTACAGTCTTATTAGATATCACAGAAAACACAGCTGGGATGTTATGCCCAGTAACAGCCCTCCAGACCTCTAGGGTTAACGGCAAAGGCACCAGGCAGGGAATCACTCTCCAGGGTTTCCTCTGGCAGCCCAGGCACTGCACGCTGCACAGGGGGACCCTGCCTTGCCCAGCTCCCCGCACCGTTTGCAGGCTTGCAGCGCTGCTGGCTCCTCACAGCAACACGCTGATGGCGCTGTCGGCCTGCGCTGCGGGGCGCAGGGGAGTGGGTGCAGCTGGGCCTGATGGGCTGCAGCTGTGCAGGGCCATATACGGCCAGGAGACGCCTTGCACAAGCCATACCATTATCATTAAGTGTTTACTGGCGCTGCTGACTTGCTTCCAGCTCACAAACCTCTGCAGAGCAACCAGACAGTTTTTAAGATGGATGCACTTTCCCCTCCCCTCTTTGGGGCAGGGGAAAAAGACCTGTAACACCAGCAGGGCTGAGTTGTTCTGCTGCTGCGAGTAATTTCTCAGGAGGAAAGGAGAGAGGAAGAGAAGGAGTAAGGAGGAAATTTCACTGATTTGCAGAATGCCAGGCTGCCTCTGCTGACCTGATAAATATGGCTCCCTTCCCAAAGTGCCCTTTCCTGTGAGCCTCTGGCTGGTTTTTAAAAGCCCAGGTGAGCTTCCCCCGCACTATCCCCAAGGAAGTGTGTTAGCTGTAGCACAAGGAGAGAAGTCCTGTACATCAGATTCAGCCCCTGGAAAAGGGCATGGGGCCCCCTGGAAGGGGCATGGGCAGGGAGTCCCACATCCTGCAGTGGTTATGCCCCACTCTTGTGCTTCTCCCATGCAGTCAGGTTCCCCTGAACTGTCACATAGCAGGAATTTGCCCCCAGACATGCTGGATCACCGGGAGACCATCTTCAGTGAGGTTTGAGCTTAAAAATTTACCTGTCAGTGTCCTCATCTCCTGATGCCACCAGCATGGCTCTGCAAAACGCCCCCCATCTCTGGGAGCCTTGTTGGCTTTATAGACTGATCAGGTTTGCACTGATATTAAAGCTTTGAGGCTGGGAAAAATCCTTTATTTGAAACAACAAAAAAACTGTCTCTTCTGGGGCTGGGTAGTGGTGGTCTTGTTATGTTTTTGTCTCACGCTATGGGGACCCACCTTTGTGCTGCCCAGCCTCCAAGAGGGAGCCTTGTTGAGCTTCCTACCTCTCATCCAAAGCACACAGGAGCCCGAGGCTCTCTGTAGCCTGTACTTGCAGATCTCCTCCCCTTCCCCAAGGAAGGAGAGGGTCTGTGGGATATCTATTCCCCCCATGGGGATTCTCCCTCTGGTCCATCCCTCATGAAATCAGAGAGAACCGAGTGAAATGCTGCTGCTGTCCGACTCAGAGGGCCAGGCCCAAAAGGCATGTTGTTTCCTCCCAGCTTTGCACTGCAGCTTGGAGAAGCTGCAGGGATGAAGCCACAGGGACTCCCCGGCAGTGCTCCTGCCCCTCCTTGAGACCACCAGCTTCTCCTCTTTCCTTTGCTTTAACTTCAGTTTCTAGAGAGGCACCTAAATTGCTCTGTTCATGTTTTCCAGAAGGGATTTGTCATGAAAGTGCCTGTTGTGCTGGTGGGTTATTAGATTTCATTTTAGCATAGTCTGTGTTTTCTTCCACTGATTTTCAATTTTGTTGTTTATTCAAATAGACATTATCTGATGGATCTGCCTCAATCGTTTGTGGACAGGCTCCTCCACTAATGTAATTTTAAATCAGTGGAGGTACAGCTTTTTTTTTTTTTTTTTTTTTAATGCTAACAAGATCTCAGCTTGAGACTTCTTCCCACATCCAACAATGTTTTTTTCTGAATCCCTTGTACAAGGAGGTTGTCATTTTTGTGCATGAAAGCTGGACAAGCTGCTACATTTTTGTGGTGGGCTGCTGGTGGTTAGGAATGGTGGGAGCTGGAAGAGGAGAAGGAAGGGAAAGAGAGTTGGGTGATGCTCTAGGAGGAGAATTTGGGACTAGATAAAGATGACTTCCAGGGGAATGATGCAATCCCAAAGTGGATCTCCACCTGAATTTAAAGAGTTGTAGTCACAATGCTGCGGAGAGTAAATAAATTATTCTGCACTGTGGAGAAGGGTGATTGTTCCCTGCTGGTGTGACAAGTGTGGGTGGACTCAGGTCATGCCCATAAGAGAAGAAATGGTCACAACTGTGAATTATATGAGGTGGGGTTGTGGCACCCATTGGAAAATCAGATTAAAGACCACACCTACATTGCAAAGTCTTCCCTTAAATGAGATATTTGAAGAACCCACTTACTTTGTTCTGGAGTTAATGCCTGTGAGGACATTTACAGCTAGCAGTAACGTCGTGCAGAGAGAAAACACTGCTCTGCCTTGGAGCTCCCTCAGCAAGAACCCCTAGAGCCGTCCCAGTGGCTGCTCATGGACGACATGCACAGATGATCAGCCCTAGAGCAGGGCAGCCTGGCCCAAAGGCAAAATAAGCTGAACTGTTGTAGGTAAGGATGTCCTGGCAGATGCAAAGGCCAAGACATTCCCAGCTTAGGTCCCTAACAGAGGACATCACTCCCTCTTGCTCTGCATCACTGTGGTCCCAGAGTATCTCTGGAGAGACCCTGCAGCATGGCGCAGGGTCGTCAGCCCTTACTGATCATTAGCTGTGACTGCAGAAGGAGGTGATGTCTGGGGACCCAGCCTTACTGTGTGTGAAAGAAAGGGGCTTAAGAGTTTATCCTTTTCCCCATTCTTTCTTGGGTTTCCACCCCTTCTTTGTGACCCTGGCACTCAAATTTTTCCCCAGGACAGTTAATGGGTGCCTATGCTGTGACTAGAAACAAGCACAGGGAAAAAGGACTATTTTGAATAATCTGAAAGACAAAGTGGAAGGTCATTTCCAGTGTGTGTGGAAACTCTTCTTTGAAAGGCTGTGCAAAAACCTGGGGTGGAAAAGTATTGCACAAATACATAAGCAGGAGCATAAATATGGACAAAGCTGAGAAGCAATGGAAGAGAGGCTGCTTTCCCTTAGCTAGGTAGCCATGAAAGTGCTATTCAAACCACAATGCACTGGCTGAAAAGTGAAGTAGGAGAATACTGGCAGAAAATGAGTTTTACAGTTGCTTCCTGCAAGTGTGTGTCCTGCAGACCTAGTCCTGAGCATTAGGCTTGCCTGCAAGGATCACTGCTCCCTTAGGGTGACACTGGTGGCAACTAGGTGCCCTGAATGTTCCCGCAAAGCAGCAAGGAGCTTCCCTCAGCTCTCACTGTAGCCATAGCAGAAGGCAGCTTCTGACATCCATGCCTGAGATTATTGTGGGGTTACCTTCCATGGATGAGGTGGTGAGGCCTGCCTTGGGTCTGCCCCATCAGCACCAGAGACAGACCGAGTGGCTGTGGAGAGCCAGCCTCCCTGGTGTCACCAGCAAGGAATATGATGACAGTAGTTTGTCTTTCCACAAAGTTCCTATATTCCTTAACTCCTCTTGGCAGATCTCTTCTTGCCTTTTTGCAACTAATATACCTAAATCATTTGTACTGGCTGGGTCATGCTGTTGCCTCTTTTGCTCTTCAGAATGGTCCTGGTCCTCTGCGTGTCCATGAGATGCTCTGCCAGGCTCAAATTAAGCCCCTCCATCTGGTTTTCGTTTCAGTTTCCAAAGGAAAGGTATGTGCTAGGCCTGAACAAACTGTGAATTTGCTATTTAATAACAGCCTTTGGCGTCCTCTTGTACTGTGGAGGGCTGCAAGTGCCGTGTGGAAGCAGGCTACAGCCATGGCTGTAGCACAGTCAGCCCCCAGGGGTTTCATCTCTCTTCTCTGCTGGCAATCAATGCTCCCACTGTAACTGAGTGGTTTGACAACACCTACTTCTGGAGTTGGTGCCTATGTGATAACAACTAAAGGGGCAGGAGACAAGTCAGAGTTAAGCAGCATGGGACTTGTCTCCTGGCTCTGCACACTCAACATCTCCTTCCCGGCGTGGATCATCACCCTGCTGTTACGAGTAGGGTTTTATACAGGGTCTTCAGGGTCCCTTCTGCTCAGAGACAGCCACTGGGGCATCCTGGTCCAAGATCATCCTGCTTCTGGCCTGCCAGGCCTGTCCCATGAGAGGGGCAGGCATCATCACCTTTGCAAATCGGGTTTCCAGCAGCGGCCTTGGATAGTGGATGGTCTGCAAGGCCTCATCCTGTCTGCAAGGGCTGTGGAGTCACCTCCACACTGCTGTGTGCCCTCAGGCTCTCCTACTGCGTGGCCAACACTGTCACACAGGAGAAAACAGCGTGGGAGGGCACCTATCTCCAAGCCTACCTACAGGTTTTGGGCTTCAACTTCTGCCTCCTGGTCTTGACAGCTCTGCTCCCCTGTCCCTGCTCCGGCTCCTATTCCCTGTCCATGTTGCAGGGAGTAGGTTAGGGATCGGGGGGTTCTCTCACAATCTGTGGGGGTCTTTGCTGATTTTTTTTTGGCTTGCTCCTCAGGTTCCTGACAGAGTAAAAACCATCAAAGCCTGGGAGGAAGGTGCTTCTCCAGAAATAAGCCTGGTACCTCTGCAGCACTCCCTCCAAGGTGGTCATGGGACAGCTCCAGGTCTGCGCTGAGGCAGGGGCCCCTGGGTTAACAGGACAAAGATGGGTCATCTTCCAAGCCAGCTGCTGCCTCTCCTCCTGCTGTCCCTCACTTTCCCAGACCAGAAGCCCATTCTCCTGCTGGCAGCCAGCCAGTAGCCCTGGGCAGCAAGAGTGGGGAATTTGCATCCTTCACGAGGTGCCCTGAGCTCTCTCCCAGCTCCATCTTGCATCGCTGGCCACGTGCAGACCAGGCTGGTCCCAAAAGGTGTTTCCGGTGAGCGACATGCAGGGGTTTCCTTCGTTAGGTTTTGCTAAGCTTGCAGCACTCCCACTTTCTCCATAAGGAGATCTCTGTCTCCAGGGCATCAGCGACTCGGGTGCAGATGCAGAACCCAGGGGTGCTGTTGCAGGTACAGTGACATCCAGAAAAAGGATAACAAAAAATGCCTCATTCGTTTCTGACTAACAGCTGACAGCCTTGATCCCTCCCTCCGTCCTCAGACTGAAAAAATCTCCTCCTCACCCTAACCCTCCTGCCTGCTCTTCCTTCCACAGAAACCAAGGAGAAGGCAATAAAAATATCTTCAGCAATTCCTTCCTCTGGATTGTGGCCTCTCTTGGCTAATAGTTTCTCCTTCCCTTCTTTTTCTTGAATCCAACTAGATGGTAATCTGAAGCAAGCAAAATGAGGCTGCAAAACTTTTTATTCACTTTGCTACTTCAAGCCTGTTTCCTGAAGGGAGGCTTGTGGGCTCAACGCACAGAAATCACCAGCCGGGTCGCAAATGCTCAAGGTAAGCCTGGGCCACCTTCCAGGGTGTTTTACCTCTCACATCTACCCTGAGATTAGCTGCCATTTCGCTCCCTGCACGGCTGAGCTGACGCCTCAGCTGCTTTTTGCTGTTGCAGCTTTGTCAGGAAGTTTTGGAGAAGAGTTGTATTTCCAGTGCAGGGCAATGCATGTTTAAGAAGTGTTTTCAAGATGTGTCCACCTATCTTTAATGATTTTTTCTGGTTCTCTTTGGTTCTGTCTTATCAGGTGTGTTATTACTGGGGCTGGGACGCAGGAGGGGAGGATGACAGACAGCTGGTATCAGTTTAGCTTTCTGAAAGAGTTTGATTTTGACACTGACTGCTAAGTTCTGTTTTTACTTTTGCTCTCCTTTGCAATGATATTTGTGCCAAGATGTTTTAGAAAATCATTAATTTCTCATTGTGTTAATTGCTATTATGTATTGTTTTCTTTTCAAGTTGTTGCTGTAGCTGCACATTGTTTTAAATAGTAACTAATGTTGGTCTCACAAAGACATCCTTTGAATGTAAAGGGAAAAAAATACATAGGAAGCTGCTAAATGCAACAAACCAGTATTTTCTGAATATATACTCAGATGCAATTCAGTTTATCCTCAATGACAAGACAGAAATGCTATGAGAGAGCAAGCTCAGCTATACATGTATGTCTGCATGTCCTCACATGGGATTATTATTTGAAAGCAGTCCACTTAGGGCAAAGCCTCTGAGTTTAGTAGGAAGGGGGCTGGATTGCAGATGTGCTTTGGCGAGTGCGTGCCAACAGCATGGAGAGCCCCACACAGCTTGGGCCAGAGGGTGCACCAGGCAGTCGGTGCAGGAGGGATGCCTTGCGACTCCTCTGTCTCTGTGCTTGTTCCCAGACTGCCCTGTGGACCTGTTTTTCGTCCTGGATACCTCAGAAAGCGTCGCCTTAAGGGTGAAGCCCTTTGGGGACCTAGTCACGCAAGTGAAAGATTTCACCAACCGGTTCATTGATAAGTTAACAGACAGGTAACTCTTTTGCTGTTTTGCCTGGGCCGATCTAGGGCTCCCTGTGCATGCTCTGAAAGGCAGATGTGGAACAAAGTACTCAGAGGGGTCTGTAGCAGCCCAGAAATGACGCTTTGCTGCCCATCAACCCAGCACAATCCCCAGCCTGCTGAGGTCACAACCATTCTGCACACTAGTGGGTCAGCCTGCATAGGCTTGACCCTTTCTTTTCTGTGCTGAATATATCTGGCTGGGTTTAGACCCTGATTTTGCTATGGCTGTGAGAGACAAGCATGGGGAAGGGCCTTGGGTTTAGTGGGATGCTGAGGGCGCTGCGCGTGCCCGTCCATGGCGGGGATGGGAGGAAAGCAGGGCTGCTGAGGGGATGTGTGGGAGCATCTCCTCCCTTTCCTCCCTGCGCCCGCCCTTTTTCTGCTCCAGCTGCACTGAAGGCGGCAGTGTGCCTTAAGCAATGCTGCCTGTGACCGCCCCTGGGAAAGCAAGGGCTTCCTTGGAGCAACAGAAACAGCTCCCTGAGCCCACTGCCTTTGGCTGGCCTTGCTTTCCAGGTGGTTATGTTATGGGGCTAAAGCAATCCTGCTCCCCATCAGGCAGGTAGGGGATGAGGAGGTGAACAATCCCAGAGCTGTGCAAGGTAACCAGACAGGGGTGCAGGCCTTGAGGCAGGCATGGGGTGATCCTGCTTTGAGACGGAGAAAATCTGGATGGGAATCATCTTTCCCCATATGTCGGTGTTTGCCCTGGAAGCATCTCTGTTGCTGTTCCCAGGACGTATTAGGGTCCCTGGAGAGAAGCAGGGGCCTCTAGGACTGGTTTGCCTGGCTGATTTTGCATGTCACCCCTCCCCTGGCAGCATCCTTGCAGCAGGGAGCTCTGTGCTGAGACCTGACCCAGCAGCCTGGCAGCTCCCTTCACTGAACGCTGTTTTGTGAGCCTCTCCAGGCAGCAGGAAAGGTGTGCTGGTGCCCAAATGTGCATCTGGGAGGATGTCCTGGTGCTGCAAGAACTGGAGGGGGAAAAGGCCCCCTCCTCAGGATGGATGAGAGACAATCAGCATTTCGCCTGCCCTTTGTGTAGGCAGAAGGACTATGGTACAAGGCATCAAGTGACCAGGAGCCTCGTGCTTGGAAATAATCTGCCAGGCCTCCATCATCGCAGCTTGGCTCTTTCAAATGCCTCCATGCCTACCCTGCTGCTCTTTACCTCCTCCAGAGAAGTCACCCTGCCATCCACCATGATGCACACGGTGCTGCCAGGCATCTGAAGTGTGCATGGTGCAGATAGCACGAGGTGCCAGCAAGGCACCTGGTGGTGGCAAACAGTCAGGAGAGTGGAGGGGAGATCAGTGGGTGATACTCATAAGGTTTGGGGAAAAGGTGCTGCCATGTAGAGAGAAGATGATTTTGGAGGAGTGAGGGGACTGCATCCAGGCACCATGGGGGGCTGTGCAGCCCCATCAATTTGGGACTGGTCCCAGCCTCCCAACATCCTGAAAAGACCCTTTTTTAGGCACTAGATAAGACCCCAGGCCAAGGCATATGGAAGTAGCAGTGCCTCTGTCCTGTACACCCATACCCACGTACTCACAGGCGCAGACTCCCTTGGCACTACGAAGCAAACCCAGATCAGCATGTAGAGGAGAACTTCAATGCACCTGCTCATCCCTCTCTGAGTGTGAGCATCTTTCAGAGGGAGACATCCCACTTTGGTTTTAATGCGTCCAGGAATGGAAAATTCATTACAGCCCTGGGTATGCTGTTTCAGTGGTTACCTGCCTTGCACATATATACCTTATTATCTGGCTGAAAGTCTCCTGCTCAGTTCCAGCCACTGCAGTCTGGTATCTCTTTGGGGAGCCTCTCCGCCAAAGTGTCTGACCCTTGTGGGTGGCCACCATCTGTAGTCCACCTCTCCACCTACTCTGGACAAGCTAACCAGCTCTCACAGCCAGAATTTGCACCTAAAGCATATCCCAGCCCTCTCAGATTGTACTGTCCCATGCTTGCTGAAGCACAAGGCTGTGACTTGCAGGAAAGCAGTGAGCCCTTGCAAGGTCGTGTTATACTTAGCAGAGGATTTGCATTTTGCGTTGCGAGCTGGCACAAGTGAAGCAGAGCCAGAGGTGTGTGGCAGGGCACAGGCAAGGTAAGGGGATGTCCAGATGTACTGAAAGCTTATATCCTTGTCTGTCTATGCAGGTACTACCGCTGTGACCGAAGCTTGGTGTGGAATGCAGGGGCGCTGCATTACAGTGATGAGGTTGTGCTCATTAAGAGCCTCACCTCAATGCCCAGCGGCAGGAATGAACTGAAGAACCGGGTGTCAGCTGTGAACTACATCGGGAAGGGCACATACACCGACTGTGCCATAAAGCGAGGCATTGAGGAGCTGCTCATTGGGTAAGGCAGCAGGCTGCCTTGGTGCCATGGCTGGCACGCCAGGGGAGATGGATGGGGTAATGCGGGCAGCAGCCTTGTGATGAATGGAGGTTAGGAGCTCTCGGAGAGGACTGCTCTGTGCACCAGGCAGAGCTGTCCGCACATGGGAGGAGGAGGTCATGTAGACTAAACAGATGCCAGGGTGGCAGATTGCTAGTGCTCCAGCTTGGCAGGGATGAGGGTAATTTGGTATGCTGCTCAGGGTGAGTGTCTAGAGGTGCCCAAGCTGCCTCTCTCCAGCTAAGTGTGCTAAACCCTTACAGTGGCTCCCATCACAAGGAGAATAAATACCTGATCGTGGTGACTGATGGACACCCCTTGGAAGGGTACAAGGAGCCCTGCGGAGGCCTGGATGATGCTGCCAATGAAGCCAAACATCTGGGAATCAAAGTCTTCTCTGTTGCCATTTCTCCCAACCATCTGGTACGGACCATGCGGGCAGGATGCTCCCCACAGCGCTTACGTGGTGGATGTCCCAGGTGGTCCCGCAAGACCACCAGCACAGTAGCACTTGGTGCAAAGGAGAGGCTGAATGCCCCAAGCATAGCAGCCATGTTCAGTGATGAAGGGTCACACAGCACAGCTGGCTAGCAGGGCCCTGGCGCTCAAGGAAGGCCGCAGTCTGGGGAGGTGCCAAGGGGTGGAGGGAGAGTGCAGCTCTCCAGGGTGTCCTATGGACACCCAGCCCTGATGCATCCCCCAGGAAGCTCCCATATGGGTGCCCGCAGGTCTCACTCTGCCTCTCCACCCCAGGATCAGCGGCTCAACATCATTGCCACGGATCATACCTACCGTCGCAACTTCACTGCCACCAGCCTGATGCCGACCCGGGAGCTTGATGTGGAGGAAACCATAAACACTATCATCAATATGATTGTAAGCATTGCCTGCCCCCATCCCCTCTGCGGCCTGCCCCCTTCCTGGGCTTGCCTCTCCCTCACAAACCCCTTCTCTCTCTCTTTTTGTCTTGCAGAAAGATAATGTGGAGCAAGTGGTGAGTGTCCCCCAGACACAGCGGGAACCCCACTCCCTCATGCCAGGCACCATCCTTGGTGCCTGAGCCCATCCTCTGCCCTGGCATGGAGAGGCAGCGCCTCCCTGGCCCTTGTGCAAGTTGCCCCGGGCTGTTCAGGGGCTCCATGGTATTGCCCTGCCCTGCAGGCAGCCCCTTCTGGGCCCCCTTGCCAGCCTGAGTGGCTCCTCCCCAGAGTGGAGTGCAGCCTGTCCCTGGTGCTGGTGCTTCCCAGTGCTTCTAATGCTGTTTTATCCTTCTCTCCGGACAGTGCTGTTCCTTTGAGTGCCAGGTGAGTTGGGCTTTTGAGGCCCTCCATTCCCTCTCCTTGTGTCCCCCCATTCCAGGCTGTGCCTCTGCCCCTGATCTAATCCATGCTTCTCTCCTGCCCTCTTGCAGCCTCCCAGAGGGCTCCCTGGACCTCCTGGCGACCCAGGCAATGAGGTGAGGGAATAGCCGCAAGCCACGGCCGTTCTGCTGGGGAACTTGGGCAGTAGGGCTGGGTTCATCAGAGGTTGCTCCAAAACCGGACAGGACCCCATGCCCTTCCCTGATTTCAGCCTCCCTGAGCATGGGGAAGAGGATGGTTCTCCTTCACAGCCAGCCACCCGGCAGCTTTCCAGTGAGTCCATGGTGGGGTACGGGACCTAAGTGCCCTGTCACTGCACCCCAGTGATGTGGATGAGGATCCACTCTGCACTTCCATGTGGCCTGCCCACCCTCTCCTTCCCGTATGCATGGAGCACTGATGCTAGGACCATCTCTCCCTACCTCTGCCCAATAGATCATCATTTTATCCCCAAGGGTGATGAGCTAACATTTTTTCTGTCCTGTGTTTCAGGGAGAAAGAGGCAAGCCAGGTCTTCCCGGCCAGAAAGGAGATGCTGGAGATCCAGTAAGTAAAGGATTGGCCTTGATGACTCTGTTCAAGTGCTGCAGGAAACGTTATCTTCTGACCACCCTGCCTTTTGGCTGGAGCTCACCAGTGTATCCTCAACATCTGAGCAACAGTGCAATGGGACAGGATGGGTGCCCAGATGGGGGCTGTGGCAGGATCTGCCAGCCTACACCCAGCACCTTGCATGGCCAAGGTGGCCCTCGGACACGCTCACCCCAGCTTTGCACCTCCCATCACCCTCACTGCTCCCTGTGGAATGCCAGCCCTTGCCTCTGTGTCACTCCATTTCCATGGGGCGCTTGGTGGGATTGCAAGGCAGCCCTCTCCAGGGATGAGAGGGGTGATGTTGAGCCATCTCCGCTCCAAGCTTGCGGCCACCCCACTGACTGGAGGCTCCCAGCCCCCTCTTCTCCCTGGTGGGCAGTGGTGTGGGCAGAGAAGGGCAGTCCAGGCTGGGCCCAGCAGGCCGACCTGCTTCTCCATCGCTACAAGGCTTCCTTGTTCCTCACCCAAAATAGCCACTCTTTCTGGAGGGCACTTCTGTGACTCATGTATGCCGGCACGAGGATGTATTCTGGGCTCCCTTTCGTGTCTTCTGACACTACAAGCACAGCAGTGTTACAGGGAAGCCTTTGGTAAATAATAAGCTAACAGTATGAGGAAAATTTTTCTTTCCTCCGCCCTTTTTTACTAGGTACATTTATTTTGGGAGGTGCATTTCTCCTGTACACGTAAGTGCAGTTAGTCAGTGTGTGCGTTCCCAATTTGGAAACCCCATGACATGTATGCATGTTTTTTCTTCCCAAGGGTTTTCTGACCTCCACTTCAATCTGAGATGATGTGTCCCAAGCTCATAGTTTCCCTCACCCTGAGGAAGGGCTAGGTTATCAGGCTGGGAGGGACAGGAGATGAACACAGGTCCCTTCTGCCACCCACAGTAATCCTGTGCTCCCAGCCTCCTATGGGATGGAGGTGGGAGTAAGTGGGGGGTCATGGCTGGAGTCCAACCCAGCAGCAGCTTGCACCAAGACGCCCTCGTGCACCTCTGGCTGGAATAATAAACTTGACCTAGTTCTCCACTGTGTTTTCAGCTAAAATAAGAGCTGCCACCATGGCGATGTAGGTGTTACATGATGGATAAGAAGCGCAGCCCAACAGGATGGTCTTATTGAGAGGCACTGCAGAACCACATTTCAAAAGTTGGCTGCGTGCGCATGTTAAAAACCGGGGGTCAGTCCCAGATCGAGAGACTGGAGGAACCTGCCCCCATAGTGATGGGGGCTTGTGCCCAGCTGCTGCTGGTATCTCCCCTTTTAACACTGTATTTCTGTCCTCCAGGGCAGGCCAGGGGACATGGGACCTGTTGGCTACCAAGGAATGAAGGTACTTGATGCTTTGGGCCATGGGCACAGTTTCTAGATAAGCCACAGGCTCTGTGGTACAATTGTTTTCATTCTTCCCTTTTTCTCTCTTCTTTCATCTCTAGGGTGACAAAGGAAGTCGAGGAGAAAAGGTGAGGGTGGCAAGGATGTGCTGAGGGGCTCTCCATGACACCCTGCCCACTTAGCCCAGCCTGCCCTACCACACCAGGAGCAGCCCTGGGGCTGGCCTGCCCTGTGCAGCTGGATGGCATACAGGTCTGGTACACGTCTGCACATGCATGCACACACGTTCCTCCTGCCCAGCCCGGCCACTGCACCCTGGTCCTCCTCCTGGCATCAGTTGTGCCAGGGGAGAGGGGGGGTCTGACAGGGGCAGCCGATGCAGCCCCAGGGAGTCTGTCCGTGCACTGCGAGGTGCAGGCAACCACTGTGCAACAGGCATGGCCTGGCAGAAGGGGAGAGACCAGTGGCATTCAGGAACTCTGTGAAATCCTGCCCCCTCCGACTGAGCTGGCATGGGGACAGCAGTGCAGCAGAAGGATGAATCTGCTCTGCGTAGGGGCCTGACCTCTCTCTCCTTCCCTTCACAGGGCTCAAGAGGAGCCAAGGGAGCCAAGGTTAGCTTCTGCTTTTGTACCATTTATTCTTTCGCATTGATGCTTGGAGGGGAAAGGGCCTTTGGAAATCACTTCTTCACGGTGTCTTGTCTCCATTTCAGGGTGAGAAGGGCAGACGTGGAATTGACGGCATCGATGGCATGAAGGTAAATCTCTCCTCTGGGGCACCTTGCTTAACCTGAAGACCCTGGATTTTGCCCAGACACCCCTCTAAAACCGTTGTGGTGTCCTGGAACCAAAGCCCATGCCACACACAGTGCAGTGGGGCTCCCTCCCTGTGAGGCCATCCATCTACCAGCCAGAGACAGGGCTGGGATCACCCCTCTCAGGGCACTGAGACCTGTGGACAGGGGCTTCCCACAGGCACTGCTCATGGAGATGCTCACTTTATCTTTCTAACAGGGTGAAGCAGGATACCCTGGATTACCTGGCTGCAAAGGCTCACCGGGATTTGATGTACGTACTCCCTGGGTTCGACTTTCATTCAAATGAATGAGCGCAGCCCACTAGAAAGGCTAGATGGGCCTATTCTTATGGCACACAATAGGGGGGGAGCACCACAGGAAGGGAGCTGTGGCCAGGGAACAGCTAATTGCCATGCTTGGAAATATGCCTATACACATGCATCCCAGGCACAGCATCTCTGAGGACTCACCAGAGCAGGCTTCCTTGTCCTTGCTATGAAGTTTTCCCCCTGTTTTGCATTGTGCTGCCCAGGAAGCCATGTGCTGGGCAAGTATTTGGCTGGAGGGCATTCAGGGCAGGGGACTTGGTTAACAGAGCTCAGGGTGGAATAGGCAAGCCCAAGCTTAACAAATTCCAGCCTGCTGTGCCCAGCCATTACACAAAGAGCTCTTCTGGAGAGCCTGAGAATGGCTTTGCTCTCAAAGAGCGAAGGAAGGGAAGGAAAATCCCAGCAGCTGAATCACTACAAGACCCAGTAGGTAAAATCCTAACTATGTTAAATCTGGTGGCTTTACATCCACCCACTTGCAGTGGGTATTTTCTCTGTCTCTATGTGAGTAAAAAGACTTTCTGCATCTCTGCAAGGCAGCCTTGAAGCACACAGAGATATTTGGGTTATGGTCTGTGCTATGCAGAGGGCAAGAAGAGAGGCCCTTGTGCTTCCTTCTGTCATTAGACTTGGGGATCTGTGACTTGTGAATAAAGATGCTCATATGCATATAAAATTACAAGCACAGATCTAATCTCTGCAGGTTAGAGTTCCCATATTTAGATACCTCCTTGAAAAAATATTAACCTGAAATAAGGCATGATCCTTCCCCCCAAACCCAATATAGGATCACACTATTTTCTATTCAGTTATCCTTTTTATATTAAAAGTTGTGCATTGCTGATCAAGAGCAGGAAATTTTCAACCAGAAGTAGAGTAGCACAGATAACTCGTGAGTCCTTCCTTGAGTCTTGGAGATGGGTCATCCCACATTAATCAGAGAACCAGTGTTCTTGAGGCCTTTGATGTACGTACCCTTTGGAGGGCTCTGGACACCATTATTCTGAAATTACCTTCCTTCAGTTTTGCCTGCTCATTCCTGTGTGCGGCGAGACACTCGTACCTTCATGGTCTCCTCAACAGAATTGATTTGATCCCTTCTGCTCCCAGGATGGCACGCCCTTAGTGGTATCAGTATCACTGCAGTCCAGCTACAGGGCCAACCAACCACCTTCCCTGCTGTTTTCTTTTGAATTACAGAAGCATGTTGCATTTTGCAACATTTCATAATGCAATCTAGTCTCCACAGTGTGATTTGCACAGCTCCATGAAAGCAGTGTAAGAGTGCTGTGCCATCCCCATGTCGCTCCCCTGAGTACACATCCCTCCCTTCCTTCCCGCTCAGGGTTTGTGCCAGACTGCAAGGATCCTTGGTCTGTGCCTGATTTCCTGCAGGTAGTGACTCTGGCTTGGTTTTCAACAGGGAGTTCAAGGCCCACCTGGACCCAAGGGAGATGCTGGTGCTTATGGACCAAAGGGACAAAAGGTAAGCTACAATGCACCCACGACACATGCCTCCAGCCTCCCTCTCCCCAGTGTGATGGACCACTGGGCTGCTTTGCTCTGCCCTAACAAAATGCAGGTGGAGGGGTACCGGGAAACACTTGCCTGCATGGGAAGATGGCTCTCACCCCCTTTCCAGATGGGGAAAACCCTACAGGATTGTGTGGGAGAGACTGATACCCTGGATTTAGGGGCACAGCCAAGAGAGGCAGTGGTCAATCCATTTCTGGCCTCCTCATGCTGGTTGGGGGTGAGCCTGCACTGGAGGACACTGCTTGTCACCCATGCTAAGATTTGGCCATCGTGACTAGGGCTGTGCCCAGCCTGCTGGTGACTCCAAGCTATTCCTTCCTTTGTAGCTCTCTGCGTGCCTGAGGTTAGCAGGCACCTGCAGGCTGTGCACAAGCAGCTTCAAAATGTTGAGTGGCTCCTGCAAAAGGGCAGCTTGCGCTGGGCCAGTGGGCTGGTGGATGGATCTGCTGGGACTGGGGAGCAGCCCAGGGAAACGCTGGCCAGGCAGGGTGGCCAAGGAGAGACTGCAGGCTGGGCTGCAAAGTAAAGGGCATTTTGGGACAAGATTTGGCTCCTGACAGTATCTATAGCATGGGATCCATCCCTCACTACTGAACAAAGTCTTAATGGCGCCTTGTATCCTTGTCAAGGGAGAACCTGGAGAAGATGGAAAACCTGGCCGGCAGGGGATCCCTGGAAGTCCTGGAGAGAAGGTTGGTGAAATGTCTGTGAGTGCTTTTGTCCTCTGCTTCATGTGGCCCCAACAGAGCCACAGCCAGCTCCCAGGTTATTGCTGTGGCAGCTCTCTTTGCACTTTCTGATAGCCCAAACTGACAGGGGAATGGGTCTGTGAAGCTGATATGGAGAAGCTCCATGGTCAGTCTGACCCAAGGCAGGATACACCTGCTGCCCCACTGCTTCCCCAGGATACTACCAGTCCCAGGAGGTGTCAGCAGCATTCCTTGTGGTTTTCAACATGCAGGGACTCATGTGAGGAACCCTGAGCCCTGCTTTGGAGGCGGGGGGGGAGGTGCTCGCTCCAGCCATAGCTTCAAAAGTGAGGCTGCCCAAGGCTAAGTTATGTTGTGCTCTGTTAGCGCACAGGGCTTTGCTCTAAAATCTGCTCATTTGTCTTGTTTGATTGCTTCTGTGATTTCCTTATGCAGGGCGCACCTGGCAACATTGGTGAACCTGGACCGGCAGGGGAGACAGGAGATGAGGTGAGTCCTCTACACGTGCCAGTGGTTGGCCCCTGTGTTTGCTTGCTGGCAGTCCCTAGAGTCTGACCACCTCTGTCATTTCTCTGCAGGGCTCTCCGGGTGCAGACGGCCCAACTGGAGAACGGGTGAGTAAGAGAATCCCGCTGCTGGGCACCTTGCAGGCAGGGCAGGGGTCGGAGCCGCCCCCATTGGCAGGGCTTGTCCCTGTGCTGATACTGCACCAAAAAGGGCAGCTGAGTGAACAGCTCTGGGATTGAGCTCACTGAGATGGGAACTTCAAGGGAGGGTTTTATCCCTGGCGTGACTGTCTGGTGCCTATGTAGAGGTGCCGGAAGTGGGCAGAGAGGAACAGCCCTGGTGGGGAGCAGCTCCTGAACTCACATTTCCATCATCTCCTTACAGGGCGGCAACGGAGAGAGAGGGCCCCCAGGCTCACCTGGTGACCGTGGGCCAAGAGGAGAGACGGTAATTGCATCCGCGGGGCAGCCTCTGGCATCTGTCTGCAAATAGGAGCATGTTTGGCAGCAAGGAGCTAGAAATGTGTGCCCAGTGACTAACTCCATCAGCCTGCAAGCCAGCTTGACAGCTCCTTCTCTTGACAGATACCCACCTGTACTTTCTGAGCGCCCCTTGCAAGCACTGGGTATGGGGACAGTGGGGCTTGGAGGGAGCAGATTCAGCAAGCCTAGCACATCTCCACCACTGGGACCATCAGGCAGTGGTTTGCTGGCCCTGGAGAGCATGAGCTATGCCTGGAAGAGCCAGTCTGCCCCCAGGCTCCTGCAATGGGATGCTTTAGACACCTGCATCTTTGGCACCAGGGTGAGGAACAGTCTGTCTTCACCCAGGGAGGACAGCCATGGGCTGTCTGCAGAAGCAGGGCCTGGGAGAAGGGTAACTACACAAAACCCACCCCGCTGTGGTCATTAGAGGCTGGAAAGACATGGCTGCTGTTCTGATCCAGTGCTTCAATGCTTCGATGCTCAATGCTTCAGTGCATCTTTTACTGTCAGCCTGGGAGAGACCTGCTATTGCGCCTCTGCAATTGCCCCCTACACTTGCAGCTAACCAGCAAACAGCCAAAACCCAGGGAGCAGCATGCCCAGAAAGCCAAGAACAGACAGAGAGCAGTCAGCCCCTGCCTGAAGGCTGCAAAACCAGCGGCAAGGTACTGTGGTGGAAAGTAAAGAGCCAAGGTTTCCTCCTTACCATATACACCCTCCTTGGGCTCAAGGCTGGGCGTGGATCTGTGCAGGGTACAGGGGCCTGGGTACCTGTGACTCACTAAGGAGGGCACAGATGCTGTTAGCCGCAGGGCAGTGTGCTGGAAAATGTGTGTGGATGAGGAGAAAAGGGGCGAATATCCCTTCCTTCCCCTTTTCTGAGGCTAGAGCTATGCTGGCTGAGGAGGAGTCACTAGGAAAGTATTTTGCATGCCTGCCATGGGTGAGTCACCGAGTGGGCGCGTGCGCGTGGGAGGAATGGGCAGAAGCCACCGGCAGGCCAGGACAAACATGTTGCAAATGACGGGAGGTACCACACGCACCACATGTCAGAAATAGGGACGAGGGACAGTTGCTGGGCAGGGTTGGGCTGGTGGGAAGGAGGGCGTCTTCAGGGAGGATCCTGGCAGATAGCCGGCAGCATCCTGGCCCTCCCTTGCCACTATCTGTGCCCAGCACACAGGCCAGCAGCCAGACTCACAGGGGCCCTGGGAGACAGAGGGAGAGGAAGAGAAGATAAAACACAAGGGCAGGGGATGTTCTGTCCCTGACAACAGCCATCCTATGGCTGAGGATGGGAAGACAGGACCTGCCTAGGGGGTAGGGCCATGCAGGGATGGGGCTGCATGAGGCCAGGCCTGGGATTTCCTCCTGCTCCCTGTCCCCCCAGCACAAGGTGACAGGAACACTGCCTCCTCCCCTGGGGCTGGGACATGGGACCTTGGGCCGCTCTTCCCCTCTCCATCATTACAAGGACAGCCAGGACCTGTCACCACCACACACCCGCTTGGTGGGATGGCTTGGGGGCAGGCAGGGGGAGAGAGCTATTTGCCTGGCCAAGCAGGACGCAGAGCCGTCCTGGGGAGGGGGCAGCCTGCAGCCAGCATTCAAGGAGCTCTGGAAAGGGGCTGCTGGCAAACTGCCATTTCCTGTTTACTGCTCCGGGAACGGCAGCTCGGCTGTATGTGGTGTGTGAGACAGATGTGCGCGAGAGATGAAGACACGCCAGTGCCTTGGAGTTAAATTGTTAAGCAGATGATGGGCTGCTTCGTTCCAAGTTTCAGTCCAAGCACGAGGCTGGCTAACCTTGCCAGAAACGTCTCGACCAGCATTCAGGGCCCTTTGGAAGTTATGTTTTTTATTTACTGTTTGGCTTAGGCGTATAGAAGCTTCTCACTTGCAAACAACAGCTTTAGTTCTCCAAGCTTCAACTGCTTTCCTCAAGGTTTTAAGTCAAGTGTGGCTGTCACAAGAGATTTCTGAACTTTTTGGGGAGTTGGGGGGCTGTCTGAATCTGCATGCCGGGGCTGCAGGAGAAGCAGTGCCTCTTGCAAAGATGCTTGCAGCATGTGTTGCTGGCTGATCTCGGTGGGTGGGAACTGCTTGGTTGTAAGGCCCCCACCTGCCCAACTCAGCATGCTGGGCATTAGCAAATGAAAAGGAAGAGTGTCAGCAGTGAGAGGGGACAGCACTGAGCACATCTCCCCATCCCCTTCCTGTGTGAGCCGTCCTCCAGCTGCATTTTTTTGGAAATCCTGTTAACTCCACAGAGATTTAGCAGCTATTCTTCCAGTCCACCTTCTCTTGCTCCCCTGCAAGACAGCCACCAGCTGAACACCCACTTGAGGAGCAGGGGCCCTGCAGAGCAGAAGGGACTTGGCTAGAGGAAGAAGGATGTTAGCTGGGAGTCTGTGCATGACCATGTGCTGGGGAGAGAAGCTCCTCTCTTAGGAGACTGCTCAGGAAGGGCTGCTCTAGAAAAGCAGCAACCATTGGAGAGTGCAACCAGGAAGAGCCACTATGTGGTTTTGGGGCAAGGGCCAAGTCTATGTGCAGAGTCCCTTGCGAAAGGGGAGAGGGTGCAGGGTCGCCATGGCCATATGCACTAGTGACATGACAAAGGCACATACCACCACACAGAAGCCATTCTCAAAGTGAAGTGGGGTGATTCTCTCCAGTCATTTGCTTTTCTGATGGAAAATAGGCTGAAATGAAATGCCCAGAGGCAGGCACTCCCATCCTGCTGGAGGGCTTCATCTTAGGATCATCTTCTTGGCTCTGAGGTGGCCACACTAGCCAAGGTGAACTCATCTCTCTCTCCTCACACCTCTGATGATAGTTTCCTACCCAACTCCTGTGACCTGAATCTGCCTTGAGATCCTGCTTGTTTGAATGACTGTATTTCTTTCCAGCATGTGCTATTGGTGCTGCATCACTGCTCCCCACTGCATGCAAGACCCTTTGCACCTTACACCCCTCTTTGAGTTTCTCACGTTTTGTGTGTGTGTTTTCAGGGAGAACCTGGGCCGCCAGGCGACCAAGGGCGGGAAGGACCCCTCGGACCACCTGGAGAGCCGGTAAGGGTGTGGATAAACCTTCTGGATCCCAGCTGGGCAGCAGAGAGACTGAGGTTGAGGCCTAACTGATGCCACAGCATCTTGGGGCAGGTTTTCAGCATCTGCCAGACTGGGCAATGGAGCCAGTGCAGAGGGGCAGGGATTTCTAGAACCTAGAACATGAACATGGCTAGAATATGGAGAGCTGGCTGGTGGACTGGGGACAGAGAAACCTCCACATCATTTGCCAGTCCTCGCAGAAACAGATGCCAGCAGGTCTGACAGACAGATCTGGAAACTGGCAAGTGCGAGCTGCAGCAATGCACAAAATGTTCACACCTGGGGCCAAACACGGCTTGTCTTGGTCATGGGAGTCAATGAGACAGCTTGTGTGAGTGAGGATAGCCTGACGGGGCCCTAGAAGTGTCCCTGACACCATTGGCATCTGCAAACGATCTGTCCCAAAACCAGCGCTCCTCAAGTCTGCTCATTGAGAGGTCTGGCTCTCCTGCTCTGGAGTCAGCTTGTCCTCGCTTGCCTGGAGATCCCAGTGGCTTTCTGGAGTGCAGAACTGGCTACCTCCAGCCTAAGAAAGGGTTCTTTCCTTTCCACAGTTAAAGGCTCTTTCCTCCCAATGCTGTACAAGCTCCCAGTCAATGCTTTCAAGCCCTGAGGTGCTGCTGGGTTAATCCTCAATGGATGTAGCACTGATTGCAATAACTGATAGGGTCTTTCCACCCAAGCAAACCTGCTCTGATGTCCCACAGAGCCTGTCCAAGGGTGACAACACCTCTCCTATCCTTGTTCAGCAGAGCTTTGCCAAAAAGAGCTCAAGCCACAGGAAAGCACTGGGATAAATGTTCCCATGCTGTTGGAGTAGGACTTAGCTAAGGGATGAGGTGTTGAAACTGGCATGTGGACAAAGATGAGACAGCTTTTGAACTTGCTATGGTCAAACGAGATGTTGAGGAGCCCTGAAGGAGAACTGGAGTGTAGGACAGCTGCAAAGGGGCCACTGTTGCATTCGCATCATCCCCAGCATGGGGAACCCTGATGGAGGACCTGCCCCACACAACAGCATGAAGAGAGGATGGTCTTGTGCCGGGGTTGTGCTTGCCCACAGTCAAGCTGCCCTCGAGTCTGCTTTGTGCTAGTAAAGGACACCAGCCTCATGCAGGAAGATTGTTCAGCTCCTGCTGCCTTTACCTGAGCTAAGCTCCTGCTGCAACCAAAGAGCATCTGGCAGTATCTAGCTTGTTCAGCACCACTGTAGTTTCCTCTGAGCTTTGCCATTTTGGGAGGTGGCATTGGTAGAGAGGCAGTTCTTTGGGTGTGTGTATGTAATGGGCCAGTGCTGCAGGTTAACAACAGAGGAGGAGGAAGGACTAGAATTGCTCTCTATGTAGAAGAGGCTCATTCCAGGTTTAAGGTAGGAATAGGGATGTGCAGAAGAAGACAGAGTTCAGGTGGAGGTTCAATGCAAACCTGGAAGCAAAGGCTGTGTAAGTGTGCAGAGGAACCAGGATGGGGCAGATCCTGCCTCCAGCCAACCTTCATCGGTGGAGAGGAGGAGGAAAAAAGGGGCAGCTGCAGCAGGTCTCTATCCTGTCACTGAGCCTGTGGGACATCGATCTTCTCTTCCCAGGGATGCTGGACTTCAGTCAACCCCCTGTCAGAAAACAAACTTACAGCAGCAGCCCCAATACCTCTCCAGAGCAAAGGGCTGCCCTAGTGCCTCAGTTGCCAGGGAGATTTTAAAAGCAGTTGCAAAGCTAAGATTTTTTTTTTCCATAAACTGAGGAAAAATGCTTTTGCTTGGCCAAATTAAAAATAAATGTGTAATTGGGCTTGGGCAAGGGGAAGACTTTGGCAAACACAAGTATTTTTCAAGTCATGTTATCTGCAAGCTCTGGCTCATGAAGTGTATTTCTCTTGGCGAGGGGAACAGGCTCCCACTAACCTGTGACTCCACTTCACCCTCTTCCTGTCTATGAGAGAAGCTAAAGGTCAGTTCTCTCTTTCTTTGATCTTGCTAGCAGGTTTTGGTGGTCCCTGGCTGTAGTGTTTGTCTCTCCTGTGGTCTTTCTTGCACCCAGAGAGGAAGTGGACAGGGAGCTGCTAAAGATTTCCTGTCCTGCAATCCTACATTTTCACAAACTCCTCCAGGACTGTGAGGGATTTGCACTCATATGCTACAGTGAGGCCATTTACAGACAGTGTGAGCCAAGGGTGTCTTGGATTCAGCTTTGGCTGATGTGAAAAATCATGTGTTTCTACCCCTCCTTCTCAGCTTTCCCTGTTTTGAGCTCTCATACAGGAATAGAGTCACATGTCTTTAAACAGTCAGAGCTCCACACTGCATTCTGTAAATTTAAAATCCTCTGCACCCATCCATGTACATTTGCTTGGAACAAGGTGTATGAGGTGAACATGGATGTTTGGCATCAGCTTTTCCCATAGCAGTGTCATGCGAAGAGGGACAGAGACAATAGCAGGAGAGGATTTCAGCTTCCTCAACTTCTGGGTGGCGAGAGACAGCAGCGGCAAAGCTGGACTAGGCTGAGCACCATGTTAAACAGCTCCCAGTCCCCATGGGCACCATGGTGAGTGGAGCTGGCCCAAGCTGCTGATATCTCTCAGAACAGCATTGAAACTTTGAAGCAGAGGTGAACAAACATCATTCTCAAAGCGGAAATGATTTCTACTTCCAGGATATTCAATTCCACCAAGGGCAGAAGAACTACTTCATGGAATCTGAAATTATCACTACGATTAGTAGGTGCAG
The DNA here is from genome assembly GCF_003343035.1 of Apteryx rowi. Lineage (NCBI taxonomy): Eukaryota > Metazoa > Chordata > Aves > Apterygiformes > Apterygidae > Apteryx > Apteryx rowi. The sequence goes on from NW_020450981.1 coordinate 244,577, forward strand.
GCAGACCTCTCAGATGGAACAGGATAGACATACTGCGTGCTGAACCTGGATCAGCTCTTGGCTCATAAAGCAGGATACATTTGTCTCTTAGCTGCTCCCAGACCCTTTCCAAGGTTGGCCTAACCCATGCTAGAGACCAGCACTATTCCCTATGATGGCTGTGTGAGCTTATTTCAGAATAACCAGCTGGTGCCTGGAGCAGCAGGAGGCCCTGCTGTGCAGCAGAGATCCCCACACCAATATTCCAGGGCATTCCTGTAACTCTATTCAGAGGCTAGTCCCTCCCTCAGCCTGGGTGCCACTGCTTGAGCTGAAAGAATGTCATAGCCAACTCATGCCTGCAGTTTCACATCTCAGCCTGGAAAGCCTCTTGCTTTGGCTCTCTCTCTGTAGTGGTTTGGCCTTGGCTGTCTCCGAAGGGACTTTTCAGAGAAGACAGGGAATAAGAAAGTGAAGGGAGCTGCAGCCTGTGACTCAGCCATCCAGTGCAGGCAGAAGATGGTAGAAGGACAAGTGAGCATGGGGAGAACCACATGCAGCCCTATGGTATGCTGTGACCGCTGGCTGGAGCAGAGCCATCCTCACACAGCTCAACTTCAGCTCAGATCTGAAACTGGGCCACTCAACAGCCCCCTGTACATTTAAGCAGGGGTGACCCTAGTCCTCATGGCTTCCTTGGGCACTGCTAATCACAGCAAGGCTCTCACTGCACAGCACCAATACTACCCAGAGTATGCGGGCCATGACAGGTCTCTTTTGCCCTACCACTAAGCAGAGCACTCCACTGGGAGCCACAATATGCACCCTCATAATGAGCCAGTTACTTCCTTGTTGGCCCTTGAAACAGCTCTTGGAGCATCTTCTCGCCTTCGTTAACCCCATCAATAGAGCCTTTCTTGTTGAATCTGGCCAAAGCACAGGTGACTCATTGATGGGTGCAAGGCACAAGGTGGTTGCCCCCACCCACCGTGTCATGAAATGAAGGGACCTGCCCTTCAGAGCAGAAGAACCAGAGAAAAAAAACATTGTGAGAGCTCTTTGTATTTTTCTAGGGTGAGGCTGGACCCCCGGGACCCAAGGGGTACAGAGGAGACGACGGCCCCCGTGGAAATGAGGTCAGTGTTGTTTCATAACATCATCCTCCTGGGGTGTGTGTGTGAAAACTTCAAGGGAAGACCAGGAGATACTGCTCGCTAGGGCTGTCCCTGAATCCCGTAGATCTTGGAAACTCTTTGTAGATAAAAACTCAGCTGTTACTTTGCTGGTGGACATATCAAGGCATTTTTTGTGGGTCCCTAAGGCCATGATCACCTTTTATCCAATAGCCTAGAGGCTATTTCTGAGAGAGGAAGTGGCCGCACCATAAATGATGTGGCTTCACACCACAGTTTGCCCTTCCTCTGGCAGAAGCTAGTGAAATTGCTCTCCAAGGGCAGCTACCAAAATCTGCCAGCACATCGAATCCCAGCAGCCAAGAGAAGCTGAATTCCTGGCCCAACTGTGGACTTTGCATTGCTCTCATGTGAGCAAAGTATCTCCTGAGCTTGAAGCAGCTCTTAGGGGAAGAGGGGTCTGTAGTTTACCCTGCCTGCTGCCCTTGAAAGAAAGTGGACTCTTTCCAAGCTCCCATTCGTATTCTCCAGAGTAGCAGGGTTGGTCTAAGGTAGGGCGCAAGGGATCAGAGCACTGCAGGAAAATGAGCAGCAGCTGGTTGCCTCAGAAGACATTGTCTTCCCAGCTCAGAGGACTTTGCAGAATGCTTCACTGCCTCTTCCTGTCCTTTCAGGGCCCAAAGGGATTACCTGGAGCACCTGGGTTGCCTGGAGACCCTGGCTTGATGGGAGAAAGGGTGAGTGCTATTTTTTTCTTGGATTGGTATGCAATGTAGAAAGGATTAATGGCAGGTTGGTCCCACACAGCACTGCCCAGCTCAGGAAGAAAAGGAGAAATTACAATCATATACAGCTGAACACCTGAGATATGCTCAGGAAACTTGCAAGTAGCCTGTTTTGAATATACATCACATCTGCAGGCACAAAGAGCCACACCTCTGGATATTTGTTCCAAAGTGGATCTAATATTTCCCAGGGTATTCCCACCTGGGTTGTGACCATCCCACACGATCCTCAGTCTCTGAGAGGGATAGTGACACTCCCAGAGCTTCTGGGGTTTTTCCTTCTCCCTGTCCCTGCTCCTTTTTCCTTCCAAAATAAAGAACAGGAGTTCAAGAGCCTGTGAGTTGGGCAGACAGCTCATGCCCCAGTCCTTCTTACATCCACCAAGGCTTTGCAAAGGAGCAACTCTCTCTGAGTGTGGAGGGATATGTTACAGCCTGGGGTTTTCATGGTGAGGGGAGGCATCTGAGCCACAGCAAAACTGTTTTCTGTCTCAGGGGAGAAGAGGGAGGAGGAACAATATTTGGCTGAATTTAACATGGAACAAGTTGGCACTTTTAAATACAATTCTGTAAGAGCAAGGAGGGACTCTCTCTCTTCTCGATGGCAGTAGATCTGTCATGTTTGGTTTACAAGTAAGATGGCCTTTCTAACTGCCTGCACTGGTGTCCAACCCACCAGTCACATATTTTTCCAACAAACAATTTGCTGTGGTGATCAGCTGCCTGAGGAGGGCAGGATCTTGCTGCCATGCCATCTAAGGGGTCTGCTTTTCACATCTCACGTTCCTTCCTTTCCAGGGGGAAGACGGCCCTCTTGGGAATGGCACAGTTGGATTCCCAGGTGCCCCCGTAAGTTTTATATGCCACTTTGAAACCATAAGACCATTATTTCTGCTTGTCTGATCTAACATGCTTCCTTTTCCTCATCCCCAGGGGCAGCCAGGAGACAGAGGTGGCCCTGGCATTAATGTAAGTTTGTTGCTTCCTCTCATACCCAGTGCAGATTGCCCTGGTTGATGTATTCTGGCTGGTACTTTGGTGAAATGGATTTCCCAAAGCAGAGTACTCCTCCAAAAGCCTGTTTCCTTTCTGCTCCCTTCCCCCTGTAGTGGATGCTTCACGTGCCAGTACTTCCTTGGTGGCACTGGTAATAATACCCAAGGATAGCAGTCTGGGCAGAGTGCCCTCAGATGCACCCATAAGGCCAACATTTGGGGTGGGAAGTACCACTGAGTGGGAGCTGGACAGTGGCTATTACAGTGAAAGCCCTGAAAGAAGCTCTCTCTCTCGATAATGCTGTAATTTGGTGCTAAACAGCCTGTGCACCTCACCAAGCCAGTTCTCATGAGGTCACTGCATGAACCAATCTTATCATGCTAACAATGGCTTTCCATGCAGAAGTCTCCTCTTTATCATTTTTCAGGGAACAAAGGGCTATGTTGGTCCTAAAGGTGATGAAGGAGAAGCCGGAGACCCTGGCAATGATGTGAGTAATCTGTGTAAAGCTGAATCACTTTTCTCCCTGAACTAGTGTGAAAGCTTTGGGCTGGATCTAGCACTACCTTGCTGGTGGGCCAGAGCCTGTCAGATTTTGCTGGATTACAAGCACCCCTTGCCACCGGGCAACATCTGATGGCAAGAGGTGCTCTCTCCAGGCATTCAATTTGCACTCTGTGGCCTATGGTTGGCATATGTCCAGATCAGTTGGGTTGAAGTGGAAAACATCTCCAGCACGGTCTTGTATGTTTCCAAGTAACACCTATATTTGCACCTGTGCTGCACCATTACCCTGGGGAAGAAGAATTTTCTTGTGTCCATCCCAAACCTCCAAAGTCTTAATTTTTTTTGGTTTATTGGGCACAGCAAGCTCAGATAATGCTCTCTTGGCAATGCTACTGTTAAGTAGGGCTCAGCTGACATCTGGAAGTGTAAAGTGCTGTACATCATTCTGACATGTACAGATCTGTGGTTTGTTTTTTTTTAATTCCAGAACCCAACACCAGGTCCCAGGGGCAGCAAAGGAGCAAAGGGTCACAGGGGACCTGAAGGCCGTCCGGTAAGTAAGGACCCTGAAAGGATTTGCACCAAAGAGCACAGCATACCGGGCTGATAGAGCTCCCAACAGCAGAGCTCGCAACAGACTTGCTCTGAGTGACCCCACTTACAGCAGTAGCAAGGAAGTTTGAAAGCTCACTGCTATGGCCTAGTACATGGGTCTCTGAAATTAGCAGCAGATGTTTATGCAGAGCCAAGCAGAATTCCCTCTGCGGGCAGTTCGGCTTCTCTGACATTCATGTTCATCCCAAATCAGAACAGCAAACACAAGCATTTGTGCTTTTTTCTGAACAAAACATTCTCAAATGACTGAGTTCTGTAAGGGTGAGCTATCGGGTTACAGCATTTTGGAGTGGCCGTGCTGAATGTGAAAGCATTCCAGTTCATGTTGAGTCACTGCTTGTTTATGTTGCCCTGCCTTGGCCTGGGCATACAGGAGAGGCATCTCCAGAGTGAAATGCATCCATCCCCTTGAGGTATCATGGTGGCAATGAAGGGGCATATCTTCACTCACCTCAGCAGGACACACGATGTGTGTGTTTGCTGCCTGTGATGAAAGCTTGCCTTCCCACTGTGAGAGACACAGTACCCGTGGTGGCGGGTCTCCCTTCCCCACACACAGCCTCAGGGCAGCGTGCAAGCAAACAGGCATACCTGTTCAAAGCCCAGCGCAGGAGTCAGCAGCTGGGGAGCTAAACAACTTTTCCAGACTGTGCTCTGCGTTGCTTACTAAGAGATAGGCAGAGCTCACCCCAGAGGGACTGGCTGCTTTTGTAAACACTCTCTCAATGTTTCTGTTTGACAGGGACCACCAGGACCTGTAGGGCCTCCAGGACCAGATGTGAGTGGGACAGGATCTGGGCACTGCTTGCTTCCTTGGTCTGCACTTCCCCTGCCCCACACAACAGCTCCTGGGAGGGAGATCGCTGCTGGGAGGCTGCTGGAAAAGCCTCATATTCCTGGGCTTTTCAAAGGAACACAAAACTGGATGGTGTCTGCCCCCCATTACTGTCCCCACAAGTCTCAGTGGCCAGATTTCCTTCCTTCTTGCCAATCCATCACCAGCAAGTCCCCTGCGTAGTGTGAAAACATCAGCTCTCACATATGTAGGAAGCATTTGGTATTTTTCCCAGTTTAGCCCCTCTATTTTGCTTTAAGATGAATTCCATGACATTTGCCCATCAGGGGAGGGACATGAACATGTTTTGGCCATGGTATCACCAAGATCAGGGTCTCCCCATGTTCTGGTGAGCAATCAACTCCTGGTCTGCAGCACCCAGCATAGGCAGAGGAAAGGCCCAGCAAGTTGGGTGGTGAGCTGGGACCTTCCATGCAGTCTCTTCTGGGCAGCCAGAGCAGCGGGTGCAGTTCCTTGCCAACAAATCCTAGTCCTCACTTGCTCCAAGATGAGCAACACATCACTCATTTGCAGATCAGGATGTGCTTCGAGGGCACGCAGCATCAGCTCAGCTGGTGAGCAGCAGAGGCACTTGGGTCCATGGGAACCAGGCAGCCTTTTTCACCGTTATTCAAGGGTTCTTCTCTGTTTTCAGGAATGTGAAATTTTGGACATCATCATGAAGATGTGCTGTGAGTATCCCTGTGCCACTCCTCCAGGCCCTTGGCCTGCTCAGGTCCTTGCCAAGAGGGAGGTGGCTGCTTTGCTCAGCTCTGTGCTAGGCAGAGGAGCCCACCAAGCACCCTGCATCCCCATGAGGGATAAGCAGCAAGGCCAGGCTCTCCTCTGCCAGCCAGAGTGTTGCAGAGCTTGGCTTTGTGATGCAGGTCTACCAGCAAGCCAGACAGTCCCCAAGCAGCATGGAGAGTGATGCTCTCCAGCTGGGACAGGGGACATTGCTCCCTTTCAATGAGTCACTTGTTGGGAGCCATGACAGAAAGCTCAGCAATGGGAGGATTGGTGCACTGGAGAGCACAGATGGAAGGGAGCACTGGCAATCAAGCCAAAGTGCTGGGAGAAAAAAGGGTGAAAGTCCTCCCTGCAGCTGGGAATGTAGGCGAAAAAAGTGAGTCTCATGTGTGTTGCTGTCCAGTCTCCAAGCCCTGGGACTCCCAGCCAGTCCAAGCTTGATTTCTAAAGCCAGTTGTGCAATTGCCTATCTTGTATGTGTGCACTGCAGATCAGTTTGCCCTGTCAATGCTGGTCCTGTGCCTGCTGCTGTGTGTGTATACAGTAATTCTTCAGCGAAATTACAAGCAGAGTTGTGTGTGAAATCTTTGTGTGGACCATTTTATAATGATTTTTCAACAGCAAGGCCTGAGTTTTCCCCTTGGAAAAGGGAGGTCTGTTTTCAGACTGTGACTGATACCATTCGGAGTGTCCTGACCATAAGGGAGCAGAAGTAAGCACACACTGCAAAGGATTTTTGGCCCACAGCCGGTAATGAAGTGCTGGAGTAGTACATAGTATTTAGGGAATATACTTTGTGCTCCACAGTTTGGTGATTTACTTAATCCTTCCAGGATTAGCCTTTATTTATACTTAAAAAGGGAAACATCAGCGTGTCCAGAAACAGAGCTCTGCCACATATAGTGTTTCAGGTCACGGCTGCACAGTCTGAAACAAGAGAGAGTTCTGGATGTTTCAAACAGGAGGGAAACCTCCGTGAACAAACAAGAGTTTGAATTGTCCAGACGAGGTATCCTTAGGTTTGCAGAAACACAGACTTGCAGTCTGGATTAGTGTATGCAAAATGGTTGTATCCAGCATTTTAATGTTCTCTCTTTCTCTCCCTTCTTCTCTAGCTTGCTGCGGTGAGTGTTACTTGACAAAGTCTTCTATAAACATGTGCTAGTTCTTCTTGCTTCCACAACTCCCTTTCCCTGCTCCTTAACTTGTACCATAACTATGTGATGAGAGTACAGGAGGACCAAGCATAAGCAAAGTAGGGGAAGACAGCAAGCTCTCTGGGAGGGGGCTGTGCAGATTCAGATGCTGCTGTGGCTATGTCCCAAATTGCAGAAAATTGTTGTCAAGGTGCCCTATGCCAGCAAAGCTGCAGGCAATTTTCCCCACCTTTTTTGCAATTGAAAGGAACATCATTTTAGTGCATGCTGTGGATCCTTCTCCCAAATCTTCTACCGATCTGCAGAGAAAGATGCCAGTTTTCTTTCTCCAGAGCTGTCTAGATGGGCTGGGTTTGCAATCCAAAGGCTTGAAGCAAGGGCCAAGGACACATGATGTCCTTCAGCCATGGGAAAGAGTGGAACAAGCTGAGTCAGCCTCCCCAAACCCACCTGTATCACCTCTGTCCTCCTGGGCTGAATGAATGGAAGAAGTGAGGAGGCTTCTGAGGAAATAGGTTCTGGGATAGGTTACTAGGTGTTTTATGGGTACTGACATCTTTGAAATGTTATATGTCTTAAAAGGGGCACTGAGAAAGCTTTAAATGGAAAAAATAGCAAACTGATTCTCAAATCTTCTGTGCAGCTATTTTGCAGTTTTATTCTGTATCACGCTTTGTGGGTGAATAGAGCACAGACACCTGTTCTGTACTGACAGCAGACATCACCCCTACTTCCTGGGATATGCTTCTCGGCAAAATATGCTGCTCTGGCAGAGCTGCTTAGATAAAAAATGTAAACCTCTGCTCCTGTGCTTTGCTGCAGAGTGCACATGTGGTCCTGTCGATCTCCTTTTCGTGTTGGACAGTTCAGAGAGTATCGGCCTGCAGAACTTCCAGATCGCCAAGGATTTCATCATTAAAGTCATTGATCGTCTAAGCAAGGATGAGCGTGTGAAGGTGAGATGTGCCAGAATACGCTCATGCACCCACACTTATTTCTCACTGCAAGCAAAGAGATAGGGAGATGCCTCCACACACAAGCGCACTCCACAAATTTCAGCTTCAAGTGTGTAAGTAGGATGGGTCTTGATTCCTTCCAGACTCACAGAGCAGCAGAGAAGAGACAGCAGAGTATGTTGTCCCAAAATATAGGCATTTCACTCTCTCTGGGCAAAGGGACTCTATCTGCTATGGCTGTGACCTCTTCCTTCGTGTCCCAGGACAGACAGCTCATAGGGGACTGCGTTCTCCTAATCAATCAGTCAGTCTCTTGATCTCTTACTTGTTCTGATGTGCGTTTTGGGAGGCTGGAGTAGATCACACATGAGATGTGTTGCAGCTTCCCAGAGTTCCCTGACTGTCAGCTCCTTAGGCACCCTCTGCCTGCCTCCAAGTTTGGATGTAGGTAGTCAGTTAAGCATACTACTAACAAAGAATCCTTGTCAGCCAAAACAGCAGTATTCTCTCAACAGCGAGCCTTTCAGTCTGAAACAGGAACAAAAACATTTACTCTCCTTGCTCTTCCCTAGTAACCTACTAAGCATGGGAAATTCCATTTACCCCCATGCTTTGGAAGGGAGGTTTGGGATCCAATTTTTCTTTAAGGTATAATCAGACACATCTGTAGCACACAGGGCATGTAAAGCTGGGAGGACCTGTCTTCAGGTACTTTTGTGGGCATACATGGATCTCCTTGGCTGGCAGAGAGCTGGTAGAAAGCCTGAGAGACTAGAGCTTGGCAGCAAAAACACTGTTTCAGAAGAAAAGCAGAAGTTTTGAGAAAGGGTCTGTTCCCAGCCCACCCACTGCAGTCAATGGCTTGCGTTGAGACCACTGAGCTGGGGAACCTGGGTTTAGGTCTTGTTCCAACACCCCTGGCTCACCATGTCCATCCTCCTTTGCATCTGCTCCTTTGTTGGTCCTCCTGTTGGTGCTCCTCTGCTCAGAATAAATAATGCTCCTGAGGAGAGGCAGCAGAGCTTGTCAGTGAAGGCATTCAGCATGGAAAGTGCAAAATAAGCCTTCAGCAGGTTTTCTGAGCTCTCCAGGGCCCTGCAGGTATCTGGCTCTAATTGGCTTCTGTTTTTTCAACAGTTTGAACCTGGTGAGTCCCGTGTGGGAGTCGTGCAGTACAGCCATGACAACACGCAGGAGCTAGTGGCCATGGGGGATGCCAACATAGACAACATCGGGGCACTCAAACAGTAAGTCCACTCACCGTTCAGAGGTCCAACCAAGGGCCTCCCTACTCACATCTCAGCCTCCACCTCTGAGCCAGTGACTCCCGCAGGTTGTAAGGATGCTAAATGCTCTTTAATGGAAAGCAGTGACTACTAACATATCAATGAGATGTGCACTGGCAGTACCAGGGAGTCCTGTCCTCTATTTTTCCACTATGGGTTGTCCCCAAAGGGCAGTATAAGCTTGTCACTCGAGCAGTGCAGACATGTCCCCTACAGTTTTGTCTGGTCTCAGCTCCACTTCACAGACACAGAAATTGCACCAGGACCTCATCTCCTTGGTTTACTGGCACTCTGGCATAGGGCGGAGCTCAGCCTTGATGTCAGCCTCCAGCTTTCCCATCACTGCTCTTCAGCCTAGGAAAGGGCTGCCTTGCCAGACAGTGGGTTCCAGCTCCCCTGAACATCCCTGGCCACCAGTCGTGTGCAAGAGCAGCCACGTATTTAGCTGGCGGCTTTGTAGGTGGTGCTGAGGAACCAACAAGGAACCAGTTGCCTTCCCAAAGCCCCAAGCAGGTGGGATGCTGCCTTGCCTTGCACATATGTCAGTGGGTTATGTGTTCCCAGACATTTCAGAGATATCTGTGGGGCAGGACTTGTAGACTCACTGATGTCTGTACTTGCAGGGCAGTCAAGAACCTAAAATGGATAGCTGGTGGCACCTACACTGGAGAGGCCCTGCAGTTCACCAAGGAGAACCTGGTGCGGAGATTCACTTCTGACAAGCGTGTTGCCATTGTCATCACGGATGGACGCTCTGACACTCTGCGGGACCCTACCCCGCTCTCCTCCCTGTGTGATGTCACCCCGGTAAGGGCATGGGAGCCCTTGGCAGGCTGGCAGTGTGGGGAAGCACCCTGACTAACTGCAAGAAACAGCCACATAACAACCATGTGTCAGAGTAGTGCAAGCTCTCTGGGGCTCTCCACACCTTTGCTCCCCCAGGGCAGGGGGACACATGTCACTAGAAGTCTTCTCATGGAGTGAGACCATGTGTGGAAGGCTGTTTGCTGTAGAACGTAGTCATGCTGTGCTCCTCTCACCTGACTTGCCAGCCTGTTTGAAAGGACCTGGTGCTTCCAAGCAGTCTGAGCAATGAACAGCCATATTTATGAATGTGTTTGTTAGACACCAGTAATGAACTTTTTAACTTTCCTGCAGGTGGTTTCCCTTGGGATAGGTGACATTTTCCGGAATCCCCCAAATCCAGATCACCTGAATGACATTGCTTGTTTAAGCAGACCCACCAGACCAGGACTGTCCATTCAGAGGGACAACTATGCCGAGCTCCTGGATGACACCTTCTTGCAGAATATCACCTCATACGTCTGCCAAGGTGGGCAAAAGCCCTGTGTGAGGGCAACTGGGGGCTATGGGATGCCCTGGCTGGTCTTGCTCACCTCCCCCCCCCCCCCCCCCCCCCCCGGAAAATTGCAGAAGCCCCAGGGATCTGGTTGAAGGCATTAAGGAACATAGCAAGGACTGTTGCAATAAAAGGGTGAGGAATTCATGCTGCCCTCTCTGTCACCCCCTGGTCATTCTCTTAAGCTGCGCTAAGGCACTGAGGGAAGAGAATTGCATCTAAGCTTTAGTTAAACAAGGAACTGGTATCTCAGTATTGTGTCTCAGAATACTTCACAGTCATGTCCAGATCCTCACTTGGTGCAGGGTAGCTCTGTCCATAGTATTTTTCAAGCACAGACATCTGTGCTCTCTGGTGCACATTCATGACATTTGCACAGCACCTTGCACAATGTGTCTTTAAGCTAGGTGATCCTCCAGCATTTGCCCCCACTCCTGGCTCCGTAGAAAGCTGTGGTGTAGGAGAAGTGATTTTTCCTGGGTGGACCAGTGACATACTCTTTTTTGATCTTTTTAACAGAGAAGAAATGTCCAGACTACACCTGCCCAAGTGAGTATTCACTCCTCATGCCATAAAACACAGGGAGGGATTGTGGATGCTGTGGTGGGGGCGGGGGACATCTGTATCTGTAAGAATGTAGAGCTTGGAGACCTTTGGCAACAGGGTATAAGCAACAGGAAGGCTCCTGTGCTCTGCTTCTGGCCTGGATATACAGCATGCAGACCTGGGCTGGAAAAGAGTGAGTAAACCTGGTCAGGCTCAGACACTCATAGCAGGGTGAGCACACACACACATCAGTCCAAAGCACTTGGGGGACTGGGCTAAGAAAAGCCTAGACAGTTGCTTTTCTGGTACCTCAAATCCAAAAAGGAGGCTGTGCCAGATTTAGTCCTGACTGACTCATGGGCTTTCGCTGAGTCAAGTAATGAGAAATTTGTCTCTATGTGGCAGTGAGAGCATTGAATCAAGAATTCATTGGGAAAGGAAAAGCAAGAAAATCAGCACCCTAACAGGATATTTGAGAAAGTGGGTTGAAAAGTCAGTACAAGGAGGAATTTAGTCAGATACACCCCAAAGGCAGAAGTAAAGCAAACACAGTCCTTAGACTCATCACAGAAACAAGTCTGCTCAGGAGATGAATTTGTACCCCAGACAAGAAAGGGCAGCATAACTCAAGAAAAAAAAAAAGTGATAAGTAACTATTGTCATTAGACTACCTAAGCCAAATAAGTACCTGGAAGTACAGCCCTGCATAACCAATAAAAGAAAGAATGGAAGAATAAAAGGACAAGTGTAGGATAGTGCTAGGGTAGGGGAAACTGAGGCAGTAAATAGCCAAAGTCTGAAGATTTCATAAGTATGCCAAAACAGGAAGCCTGTGAGACAACTAGTGACTTCAGTGGCCTTCCATGTGGAAAGGAACAGGGAAAGAAACAGCATAATAACCCTTTCTCCTTGCAGTCACCTTTGCTGGGCCAGCGGACATCACCCTCCTGGTGGATAGCTCTACCAGTGTCGGGAACAAGAACTTTGAGACCACCAAGAAGTTCGTGAAGCGGCTGGCGGAGCGGTTCCTGGGGGCAGGCAAGCCTGCCGATGACTCTGTGCGTGTCTCGGTGGTCCAGTACAGTGGCAAGAACCAGCAGAAGGTAGAAGCACAGTTTCAGTACAACTATACAGTGATTGCCAAAGCCATTGACAACATGGAGTTCATTAACGATGCCACGGACGTCAATGCTGCTCTGCGGTACGTCATGGGGCTGTACCAGAGGTCCTCCCGTGGCGGGGCGAAGAAGAGGGTGCTGGTGTTTTCTGATGGCCACTCTCAGGGGATCACCACAAGGGCCATTGAGAGGGCTGTGCAGGAAGCTCAGCAGGCCGGCATTGAAATCTATGTGTTGGCGGTGGGCAGCCAAGTCAATGAGCCCAACATCCGTGTCCTGGTCACGGGGAAGAGCGCAGACTATGATGTGGTCTATGGGGAKCGCCACCTCTTCCGCGTGCCCGACTATACCTCTCTGCTGCGTGGTGTCTTCTACCAAACTGTCTCCAGGAAAATAGCTGTTGACTGAGCAGCTAGGTGGGTTTCTGCCAGGCTGTGCCTGCTTCTGTCTTCCCTAAAAATGAAAAACAAGCAAAAAAAAAAATTAACAGTATTCTTGATCAACCTGAAGAACTTGTGTCTATACAGATAGCCAGAGTGCCACAGTCTGTCTGTGCACAGTTCCCTTTCCTTTGTCCCCCCGCTTCTTCCTCTATACCTCTCCCCTTTTGCCCCCCAAATCTTCCTCCCTTTCCTATGACTGCCCTCCCTGCTTCCCCCTGCCCCCAGCAGGCAAACACAAGCACACCTAGTAATAAGCCTCCAGAACAACAGAAGTAATCTCATCCCACCAGTTTTGCCAAGAAAGAATCAGGATGAGGAATTTCATACCACTAAGGACTTGCCCGGTCTTGCAAGGTTGATTATGCTCTTTTCAGATACCTTTTTTTTTTTTTGTTCGTTTACTTCTTTTCCTCAAACTTCATCTGTGTGCTTGCCTGGCTCACAATGGTCCTACCCCAATACTGTGCTTCAAGTGAAACATTCAACACTTCAGCAAGCTTTGAGAGGGGATCGTTGTCACGGCTGGCAAGTCTGAGTTGCATCTCCCATGCCAGTGAGGGAGGGCTGGACTTCATTACCCAAACTACCTGTGCACTAGACATGGGTGGAAAGCATCTTTGGCCTCCAGTGCCATGGGATTGGGCACTGACTTCCCAGGGATGGGGTGGAGGTGGGTGGTGGAGCACGCTTCATTGCTGATACTCTCATCTGGAGCAGGGGGGGCTGGGCACCGACCAAATGACAGACAGAATAGCCATAGGAGGTGGGGGAAACAAGTGAAGAAGCTATATAACTGCACTCCTTCACAAAGTAATCTCATGGTCCTACAGTGAAACCAGGAACCTCACAAATGACCTGACGACTTTAGTTATGGTCCAAACTCCATTTTGGAAAATCTCTCTGAGCCCAGTTAGTGGATTTTTTTTTTTTTCAAAAGCACCAAGCTGTCTAATTCCCAATGAGTTCTGTGGGCATATAGTTTCCACAGGACCATCTAGGAATTAGGCACCTGGTCCATAGGGATATGCACTAACTGTACTATATAATATATTGAATTAGGGCCTAATCATMAGTTCAGCCAAGTCAAGGGAAAGACTGCCATTATCTGCCAGGGGCTTTGAATCACACCCTACAGATATACTGATAAAGGTGCTATCACTACATGGGTGAAGTGGCTCTTGGTGTTTACACAGTTATTTCCAAGACCACACTGAAAGTGTGGTTTGACTGGGCGAGATTTTGTTCAGTGCTTCCAGTGGTGCTCTTGCTATGAATTCATGCGCTTCTAAGAAAATAACAGTGATTACCAGGTATCAACATCCAAACTCTTTACTTTGTATCCAAAAATCCAACTTAGTTTTATTTTATGCCTATGTTTTGCTAAAATTGTCCACTTCAGAAATTTGACAAATAAATTGTTTTCCATAATCTTGTTGGAATTTTGTCTGTCTTGAATATCAGAAGCTCAGTATGCTTTAAAATCCATTCAGTGAAATACAAACTGCTGGGATCCAAGAGAACTTCAGCAGGACTTCTCACATAAAAATATAAAGAATAGAAGAGATTTACTGCTTTTTCATCACAAAGCTGGCCATTATTGAATGTTGTGGATTTGAGAAATCCTGTGAATTATCTTCATCTATTAAACAGTGCATTAAAAAATTACGTGCAAAAAATGCTGAGCTCTCATAAGATAGGAAATGCTTATGCAGCTTTTGTTTTCCTTCCCGTTACAACATGGTCCCTGATGTCTCACAGTATGGTCTTTACACAATTATACACAGTTGTTTCCAGAACACCAGAGCACATTCAGTCCTGCAGAGAGGTGATGATCCTCAGGTGAAGAGTATTTGCTGTATTTGCTTTCTGCTTATATTCAGTGTCTATCCTTAGTACCTCATTTCCTGGATAGCTGAGGACCCTGCTCTGGAGACAGAGCTGGTGGTGAGAGTAATCAAATTCCTCATCCAGCTTTGCCAGGCTGAGCATTCCCCAAACATCTTTTTTTTTCTCCTCCCAGCGTGACATCAGATGAAGAGGAGCTACTCCTTTTACAGATGGGCAATAGAGATCTAAAGTTTGAGGTATCTGCTAGTTTCAGTTGCCCGATTTGGATGTGTAGGCCTTGATGGAAATGATACAGAGGACTGGAAGGAAGAAGAGAGAGCATAAAAGCTTTTAACCAAAATGTTACCATTTTAAAACTCTTTCAAATCTCTCTCTTCTTCCCACAAACAAACCAACCGCTCCCAAGTGCCTGTGTGTTTCATCCTAAGACGACTCAAAAGGGTGCCTTTCTTTGGGCAGTCTCCCATGCCATATCTGTATGACCCGGGTGCTTGTTGCAACCTTTTGCTGTGGATGCATGCAAACACGCTTGCTCCCTGGACACTGGCCCACATTCATGTCATGTTTCGGTAACAGAAAGGCATTACCTCGCTTCTCCTTTTTGTCATGTTCTCTCCTTAGTCATATTCTCTCCCTGGACAAGCATCTCTGTTGAGACATATGGGTTCCCTGGAAGTCCTACAATGCCAGAGACACCTCATGGCTGGAAACTCTGAGGAACATTTCTTTGGAGGCTGTGCAAGTAGCTGCAGTTTGCATGATGTCCTTTTACCAGAGGCATTTGTATCAGATGTCCCACTGCCCTCTCAACAGAATGTTAGGAAAAAATGCCTTCATGTCTATGTGTAATAGAGGCTGCTATTGTTACAGCTCAAGAAATATTTCTTAATGGGCCACCGCAGTTGTCTGTGTGAATCATCCATTAGGGAAGGGAACATGATACAGACAAGCCACTGGGTTACACACCTACTGCTAGCTGGCCAGAGAGCGTGGGGCTGGAGAGCCTGGCTTCTGGATGTGCTCCCAGGCAGTCACAAAGTCTGCTAGCCAGACCTGGGAGTTGCTGGTCACAGGTAAACTTTGCATTTGCACAGTGCCCACTCCCCTTTGGCTCACTGTGAAGAGGTGGGTGGGCAGGAGCACATCTCACGAGGCAGACACCAGAGCCAAGTGCATAAGCAGGGTGTTATTCTTTATGAACAGCAAAGACAAGGAACGGAAAAGCAGCCAGCTTGTTTAGTGTCTGTCACAGTTGGGAGTAGCAGAGGAGGGAGGGCCAGAGTGAAAAGTGTCAGCTCTGCCCAGCTACTCACATTGCTTTGTCTCAGGGTGATGCTGGAAGTGGCCAGATCCGGAGGGAAGACCCTAAACTGGATTTTGGCCCCCCAGAAACCAGGGCGGGAGACAAGGGCTGGGAGGGCAGTGCATCACTCGAACTGATAAAGCCATGCAGGGATTTGGGGGCTGTGGACCCCCCACCTGCCCCGGTCCCTGGATGCCTCACCTGGATTAAGCTCCTCCTGCAGACACTTTTCCTCCTTAGGGAGGCAGTGTGCTGGCGTGGCAGCTGGATGCTCACAGGTGAAGGCAGTTGCACCCAGGCCACATGCTAAGGAAGATCTCCCTCTACTTCCAGCTGCTGCCTGGAGCCTTTCCTTTATGACTCTTGGCACACAATGGTCTTCCAACTTGCGAGGCCAGAGGAGATGATCCTCAAGGGACACGCTTGTAAAAGGCAGCGTGCCTTAGGCTGGAGCTTTGCTCCCAGCAGTGTAGGGCTGGCTGCACCCAGGCAGTGCTAAGCACTTTGACAGTGGCTTTCTCGAGAGACTTTTAAGGGAGCAGGGCTGGAGCTGCTGCAGTAAAGCATCCACATGAAAGAAAAGCTGTGTTAGCACAAATGACCGCAAGGGGCTGGAGAGAGGGGCCAGCTGCAGGGGAAATGTAGAGCAGGCTGAGACTCTTCAGGGATGAAGACCCACAGAGGCAGCCAGAGCGAGTGGGAGAAAGCAGCCCTTTGCAATGCAGTAATTTCCTCTCTTGCGACTGTGGGGAAGAGGTTCGGAAAGGTCTGGCACCCCAGGCTTCTTCCTGGAGATATTGGCCTGTCTTTGTCCACTCTTGTGTAATAGAAACCAAATGTTCTTCATTTCTCTCTTCCTCCAGCCTGAGCTGCGGCTGCCTTGCTCTCAGACTGCTCCTCTGCTGAGTCACTGTCCTGCAAGCAGAGGGGAAAGAAAAGGGGGGGGGGGGGGCTGCTTGCACCCATGACAGGCCGGGAGCTGCTTAACGTCTCCCCAGAGATTCAGCAAGATAGACTTCCCCCCCCCCCCCACTGAGATGTGCCCACCCTTCCTTCTCCCAGGGGACCGCGCTAGCCCGCAGAGCATGCCTTAGCCAGGCCACTGTGCTGAGCATGCATACAGAAGGCTCCCAGGGCACGGGGAGAGTTTTCTTTCCAGCTTTTGCACGTAAAATATTTGTGTTTGCTGCAGAAATATTTGGAAGAGAGAAGAAAACGGTTGTTTTGTTTCTCTCTGAGGATTGTGGCCCAATGAGGAAAAAGGGGGAAGGTAAAAGACACCTAGGAAAAACTGCAGAAAGCTTTCTCTTACGTTTGGCTGGTTTACAACTTTTTTTTTCTGATTTAAGCTAAAAAAGTGGGTGAAAGGAAGAGTTTTTCCTGCTTCCATGCACTTTTTTTTTTCCCTAACCATGTCCTTGATTTTTCCTTTTACTGAAAGGCTAAAAGAATCCAAGCCCAGCAAATATTGTGCCATGTTTGAAGTGTTCCTCGGTTTTCCCATGAGAAAATCAAAATATTCCCTTTAAACTCCAATTTGCCCAGAGGAACCAGCATCTTAAACAGAACCTGATGAAACACGGGCTTCCTCAGAAAACAGGGACCAGCAGGGATTTTTCAGCGGTATCTGATGCTTTGCTTTTACATATGTTGCCTTGTCTCTCCCTGCACTTGTGCACTGTCCAGGAAGGGTCACAGGAGTCGTTGTTGAGTGTTTGGGCCAAAGTCAGCCCCTATATGCTGGACCCATTTTGTCTTCCATTTCTGGCTGTATTTATTCCTGTTGTTTCAGTCTCAATTTTTATGCTTCCATTACAGGGAGGGTCAAAAATGTCTCTGCCTGCGGGTCTGCTTTGTTAAACTTCAGATGTTCTCCAGATGTTCAGCAAGGGGGTTTATGCAACAATAACAGAATTTGGGTCATATTTCTGTGTTTTCCTCTGACTCAACTCTCCTCATTTGAGGCAATGCTGATTCACAGCCCTTCATGGGAAGATGATAACTAGGGAAGGTGAGTGCCACTGATGCTGCTCTGCTAGTCTGGTGGGACTCCTTGAACACATACCCTATGAGCAATGCAAAAAAAACAATAATGCAACAGGCTGGCATAGCACTGTAGGACTAAAGTCCTAACGGACAGGGCAAGGTGACGTAAGAGAGTTAATCTGGAGAGCAAGAGAGAAATATCCTGCCCAATTAGCTCATGCAAATGAGGATATTTGGCTGCTTGTACTTTGGAAGCCCCAAGGAGCTGAGCTACACCAGCCCACAGGCACTGTTGATCTCTGTCCAGACCTACTCAGCTTCGTGGCTTTGCCTCTAGGGCATGTCTTTAAATTAGTTGAGTGCCCTGGTCATTGTTTCTCCAGCGACATCAGGTATGGCAGGAGGCTCTACCTGGCACCATGTAGCCCTGTCTCAGTACCTGTGTAGAGCTATGTCTAGCCCCAATTGCCGGCAGAAGACAACTTTAACCCATTTGCCATTGGATGCAGAGGGATTTAAGTCCATCTTGTCTCCCCTTGCTTACCTTGCAGCAGTGTATCCTAGTTTGGCCAACATAGCTTCCTCTCAGCATTCAGCTGCTTCTTATCCCAAATCCAGTCTTGCAGGCACAGCTCCTCTTTCAGGGATAACCTCTCTGGCACTGGGGCACTGCTATATGGCTAGTCCTGGGGTCTGAGTCATTTTGCTGCACTCCTGTCAGTGCTTGCTTGGGTCTGCAGTGCTCCCACCACAAACAGGAAGGTGCTGTAACATTGTGGATGCTACCTCCATGCCAGGGAGTGGTGGTGACGTGCCGCAGGGCCCCGGTCTTGCAACTGGAGTAACTACTCCAGTGCATCAGAGATCTCGACCCACACAGAGCCCCAGGAGAAGACATGGCCTCCAGGGCTCAAGCAGCACTGCACTGGGGGGGTAAAGAGGAGAACAACAGAGACACTGCGGAGGTAAGAGCTCGAGCTGTGTGATGCAGGGAAGGAGGAAATGGCAGCTCTCAGGATGGGGGAGGCTGGAAGTGTGTGACTTCTGGCAATAGCAGGAAGGCCCCTGTTTTTAAGGTCTGTGCAACTGTTTGCATGAGGGTTTTATCACTGCTGCTGCTAGTGCTTATGAATAATGCCTCTTCTCTGTGGGCTTGTCTGCTCCTTTGCTGGCTGCTCTCAGGCTAGTAGTTTAGCACAATTTCACAGGCCTCTCATGGCAACTCTTCCCATAGCTTGTAGCCCAGCCAAGTTGGTGTTCCCAATGCCAGTGACAGGCCTCAAGCATTATAACAATAATTAGCTGCTCTAGCCTGATTCTTAATTGTATGTGCAAAATTATTTAAGAAACATTTGCTGTGTCTGCAATTTGCCCAGGGAGCAGAGGACCATTGTCCAGCCTGTCCTAGCTGAACAGCAAAATTACTGATGTTCAAATGCCTGTTGCCTATCCTGTGTTTTTTTTACTGGATTTGTTTTAGCTCAAGTTTTACTTTGTTTTGTGCAATTGCATGGTTCTCTGCCTTAAAAGAAATATCATATATGGAGAAGGAATCATGGTGTAGCTAAGCTTGTGGGGAACAGCAGAGAAAAGATCATAACCCATTAAGAATTACGGGCTTGAAACGTAAAAGTAATTCTGAGCAAATCCAAGACCAATGAGGAAGAAACAACCACCCTCATCATACTCTCCCTGGCAAAGAACTTAAGATGCTCATGACTCCCCATAACAGTGCATATGGGGTAGGGTAGGAGAGGATGTCATAGCTCTAGGAGGTTTGCATATAGCACTTCTAGGTATTGTTAATTCCCACCAAAAGTTAGGTAATTTGGATTATAAGCATTCATATTGTAACCAGAGTAAAGTAGCTGTTTGTTGGATTTTGTTTAGGCTGGGCAGACATCAAATACATGAACAATGAATTATTGGATCTACACATAAGGAGTCTTCTTTGGTTGCACATAACTAAATTGTGCATGTAACAAGCATGCTCACCCAGGGCCTTGCTCCTCAAATATGTCCTCGCTCTCTGCCAGGAGGTCATGCTGGATCTACAATGCCTGTATTCCCTACTCTTCTGCAAAAAGGATAACCCCTGGTATGCCCCTCAGCAGATCTGTGGCAGGGCTCTTGGACACAGTGGCAACAAGAAGCCCTTGAGGGTCATATGACAGGAGGGGAGATGCAGCCAGCTGGCCCAGCAGTCATCTCAACAAGAAGTTAAAAGATGACTGCAAAGGACTGTTGATATATTTTTGAAATGAGTAATTGATGCTGTTCATTTTCCAGTTCTTTGCTTTTCTGTTTTGTTTAAATACTGTTTCTTAAGCGTGTGGCTTTTTGATTGGGAATGAGGAAGATTAGTTCACAAACCAAACAAAGCCTGGCAGAAGGAGGCCATTAAAACAACTAATTCTGGAGAATCTTGAACTGCTGTTAGCAATGTTAGCAAGTTTCTGAATCAGCTCTGCTTAATACCCGTTCTTGGTTGCAACTTGTTGTGCAATTGCTCATTTTCATTTACCTGCTAACTCTTCAATCTGGCAAGCCCACTCAAACTGCCCCCACTGTGTTGTGCCATCAGTCCTGAGGTACTGCAGGGTTTTGAAACTCAGGACAAGCTTGGGCTTTTAACATTTTAAGCCCAAGCTACACTTGGGCATAAAGCCTGAGTATCAAGCCCACTGTCCAGGGCCTAGAAATGGAGTGTGATCAACCAGTGGGCCATTCCCATGCCAGGGAAAGCCAGGGCCATATAGAAACTATGAAGGGTGCTCACAGGAGTGCCATAGCATTATTGGTGTGAGGAGCAACGTAAGTGGGTTGGCCTTTGGTTTTATAACACAAGTAATTGCAGCAGGACACAGAAAATCTCTGATCAGATGAGAGGACAGCAAGTGCCCTTGGGCTCTACCTCGTATGGGAGCCCCTGAGAGAGGTTCCTGGAGACCTGAGTGTATTCAAACCCCTCTACAAAGCATACTGAGACAATTACACAGCCTTTCCGGTGAGGATTGAGAAGTAATGGAGCAATTTATCCCAGTGAAATATTACTGCAGTAGTTTCACCTGCTCACTGTCCCAATAGAACAAAACTCCTGGTCCCATTTGTTGTTACAGACACTCACAGGAAACACTTTTCATCTTTGTCATCCCTGTAAAAAATGTTACAGTTTAACATCCAAGTGACTGAACCAGATGAAAACACAGCTGGGGAACCTCTTCTTGATGATAATATGCTAAAAGAAAGAAAAAATGAAAGAGCAGAAGATGGAGACAATGCAGCCACATCCCACCCCTAACATCATGCTTCTGGAGAAAGGTGGGGGGAGTTGGGTTTTTTTTCTGCCAGAGGGCACTTTTTGGTTATAACACTTCATTCTGGGTGATTACAAAAGTCTTGGGAGATGAACTATTTCTTGAAATAAGAACATATTATATATCCCATATACATTTGCCTGTATACATCTGGGGAAGAGGAGTATTTCATACTTTGCCTTGCCTTGCTCCTTCAACACAGGCACAGACATTGATTGTGTCCTGGAGCCAAGAAACCTGTTTTGGAAACTGCTTTGGATTAATGTCAAAATGGGAATACAGTTGAGTTTCTTTCTGCTATAACAAGAGTGTTGTACAGACTCTTAGCCATTGTACTATTTTATAACCCCTCTCCCCTGATGGTGTAGGACTTCTTAGTCATCTCTCTGTAACCCATCCATCTCTTGTATATTGGATTTGAAAATCATGACCCCTGCAGGCCCGCAATTTCTCCATCCTTCTGGAATATAACATTAGCACTCACATGAAGGTGTTTCCTTATGTAAAACACCAGTCCCAGAGACTCCTTCCTGCTCAGCCAGTTGCACAGCATGTTTTCTGTTTGTCTCACTGCCGGGATACTGCACTATGATAGTCAAGCTGGTGAGGTGATGCCAAGAAGAGCTGAAAAAGAAAAAAAATTCCAACCTGCAGGAAATTCCATCGTGTTAACGTTTGTTTTTGTCTTGGGTTGGCACAAAGAGTCAAAGTACTGAATTTGTCTTGTGGGATGAGACTTTCCAAAAAAACCCCAGATTCAAAAATATTGATTCATTTTACATGCAGCCCTCTGACTATTAGGAGGCATCTCCTAGGAGATGTTTTCTGACCCCCAATAATAGATCCTCCAAGAGTGTAAATGACCCAAACTTTAGCGCTTATACATCATCCTATTACCTGAGGTGGGACTGGTGGAGGTGAGTATTTGATGGAGTCAGTACAGATAGAAGTATTTTGAACAAACAGAAAACGAAGGCCCTTCAGCTTTGCAGATACCCTTGGGGAACACAACGCAGAAGTAGCTTGACATTTGCACAAGGTTTTCTTAGTGGGAGAAAACATCAAAGAAATTTTTGGAGCCATCTTTCTTATGGAGTCATGTGATCTGCCTGCATAAACTGTACATTGTAGCAGGCCTGGTAGGCTTAAGCATTTGTCTAAAAACTTTCTTTTTTTCACAGTCTATCTGTTGGTCTAATAAAAGATATTGCCTCACTGAATTTAGATTTCTTTAGTCATAGAAGCACTGAGAAATAATGTGCGACAGGACTTTAAGAAGTCATTTGGCCCATTTTTTGCCTTAAAGCTATGTTTTGTCTAAAAGGATGCTTATTTTTTCCATCAGATGTGCATTTATCCAATCTTAAAGATCTCCGAACATGGAGATTTTACAGCATCTTCAGACAGTCTATTTTAGTGCAAAATGCTATGACTACTTATTAGCACTGCTAATAGTACAACTATTGTTACCTTTGGAGAACATTTCTTAATGTCCAGTCTAAATATCTCTTGCAACAGTTTTTGCCTGTTACTCCTTGTCCTTTCCACTGTGGACATGGAAATCGCATTCTTCCTTTTCTTACACAGTTTTTTATCTGCCTGATGTCTCTTTGCATTCTTGTTTTTCTTTCATGACCTAAACCCCCCATTCTCTTCCATGGTGCCAGAAGCCTGTAGGAGCACTCAAAGATAAGGCTACAGCAAAAAAGGCTGAAGGACTGTTCCCAACCATGTTATCTAAGGAGGTCCTCATAGCAGACCTTGTCAATACAAGGGCAACCTGAAAAATATGCTTTGAATCGGGAAGGAGTTTAATGGTGGCGGGTGTCCTTCCTCCTTGGTCATGGGCCTGCTTGGGGTTGTTTTTATATGTGCTTAAAAAGTCTGTTTGGTCACTCTTTCTTTTCTGATTGGCCCACAGGTTAGTTACACAAGGATTATTTAATTTTGAGACCTTTAACCATAAGGGTCCCTCCCCACCAAATCTGTGAGTCTATGAATGTTTGTCAGCAGTGATCGATTCCTCCATGCCAGCATGTAGCCTGCACGTGACTCCCAATAAGGTTTTGTCGGACGTCAAAAAGCCTTTCTGGCCCCTGCAATGTTAGAAGCATGGTTTAATAAGCGCCAACTGTATTTTTGGCAAGGAAAAGTGAGCACCTCGACATGTTTCTTTTGCACAGTTGTCCTAGAGATTAGAAAGGGATTAAAGCACAAATTGTCTGTATAAAGGAAGCTTTGAAACAATTAACAAACAAACTATGCAAAGCAATCTCTGGTTTACATGTGGATTAGCAGAATATGCTCAGTTAGCCATCTTCAATAGCAAGTTTATACCATCCAGCAGCAAATCATTTTCTAAACTGAAAGCTGAAATCTGACCTGGTATCCTGAAAATACAGGCCTAGGAATGTTCCCAGTGACGGGCACAAAGACAAGAAAGATTCTTGAGAAAAGCAAATTAGTCATCCTTCCACAGAATACAGTTGGGAAGACTGTATTGGGAAGAAGAGAAACAGTTTGCCAAACCTTGTGGTTTGCACCACACATGGATATGCACAGGAATGTGATCTGTGATATGCAGATGTATCTGTCTGCTGCAGCATCACACAGGGATGGAAGAGCACAGAAGCCAGGGATGAAACACAGTCACTTGCAGTGGGCTTTGTGCTCCTGGTCACTTAGGTAATTTCAAAACTGCCAGACTAATGTTTCAGCTTTGCAATTACTAGTGTATCCCTTTTCTTCCTTTCCTGCGCATCAAGGCAGGGGTCTCATGCTGTGGCTGTGTCTCATGGGGAAAGGACCAAAGGGTGCTACAGTATGGCGCATCACTGCCAGTGGCTGAAAAGCCTCTGCAAAGAGGAGGAACTCTGCGTGATATAGAACAAAATATATGTATCTAAAACAGCTTTTACACTGGCATGTGAGAGCCCCCAAAGCCTCACAGTAATTACAGGCACTTACCAGGACCTGGCCTTCATAAGCACTCGAATTTATGCTCTGATCCCTCAGGGAGACATGGAAAATAAAATAAAGAATGCTGGCCCTGTATAAGGAGGTCCAAAGCAGACGTATTCATTTCATATAGAGGGTTTTTTTTTGTTGTTTTTTTTGTTAATCCCTCCTTGCCCTATACGTGGGGGTAATGGTTCTTTGATGTTCCTTTAACTTTCCAGAAACAAGCTATTCCTGTGATAAAATTGAGGGATTAATTCCTACTGAAGCCTTAAACTCCAGATGCTGCTGTAAACCAGAAAGGAATTTCTGCAATCGCACAAATGCATTCCCTGATTTCTTGCAGTCAGATTGAACCACACTTTTTAAAACCAGAGTTCAAATGCCTAACCCCATATCGTGTGACCTCCTGCCTTGTACCATGTTCAAGGCGTGTCCAGTGCAGATGCTGGCTAACTCTGGCAGCAGGAGATCTTTGCCCACAGAAGTCAGCCAGGAGTTTCAAGATATGGCTTGCAATAGGAATTGCAGGCAGGTGGGGAGCCTGCACCCCAGCTTTGTGTGTGCTGCCACTGTCATGGTGTCTGTCCTGGCCTGACAAAGCTGATGGGGAGAGGCTGTGGCAGGACAGGCTGCAGGCAGTGTTGGTACCCTATAGGTCTGGAGCACCCCATTTTTAAAAGGAGGGTTTTCCACACGGCACAAACCTGGTGTAGCATGATCTAAAGGTTGCTCCTAAACTTTTCCTCTAGCTCTCTTTCCTTTCATTGTGACAACCAAATCCAGTACCCCTCAACTAGTATTTTTCCTAGCTTAAGAGAAAGCAAGCAGTACAAGAATAAGAGTGCAAGTTCAGTACCTAGAACCCACAGTTTCTCATTGCTCCTAAGTTTGGAGAAAAGACATCTCTGTCAGATCCTGGCTGGTGTTTCTTTCCTGGATCAGTTCTAGAAAGCAGTTCAGACCTTCATAAACATGGACATTAGCTCAAAGTGCTTCTGAAATCCCTGCAAATCCCTCTCTTGCACTAAAGATCCCAAACCCTTAAGAGCATCAAAGCAGCTTCTCCTTCATCTGAATCATGCTTATTTCTATATAAATGGAAGAATTTGGCTCAGTGTGTTTCTGAGGATTCTGGATTTCTGATATTACCTCTGGCTATAAAATTATCTCCACATCTAAAATTAGCCAATGGTTAATGTGAGAGCTAAACACAATTACTATGGCATTTTGCATGGGATCTGAAGTACTTGAGATTTTCAAAGGCAGCCTGTAAAAACAGCATGTCGCGTTTCTGATTTTCTAGGGCAAGCCTGTCCCAGATAAAGATCAGGACATTCATAGCAAACTGCAGCTCCTCTGCTTCTGAGGGCCTAAGTGTGGAAGTGCTGGGCACGTATTTAACAAGAGACAGCTGACGGCCGCTGGATGAGTCCCATCTGGAACTCTACAGACTCTCCAAAAAGTGTGTCAAAAAGTGTCTGGCATTCAGAGGAAATGAGAACATGTGGCAGCTTATTGCATTCAAAACCAGTCTTCCTAAGAGCATCCTGGTATGCTAACCTAACTCCATCTCCCAGGACACAGTGGGGTCCTGCTGAAATTGTCATTTACTGTACAAAGCTGGCAAACCAAGCAGTATATTTGACTGAACAGTTCCTACCCAGTGTTGCACATGCCTTATGCCCAGTACTGCCCATCTCCTTTCCCTCTTGCYTCCACAATCCAAGAGCATTGAATATCACTTAACCAAATAAAATGACCAGCTCCTCCCTCAAACCACCCTCCAGGTGCAGAGAGTTAATAACACCAGGCTAGCTTGCACAGGAAATTGCTGCTGATTTTACCAGCCTTGAGAACAAGGACAGAGAACCCAATGCAAAGCAAGGTAGGTTGCAGACTAGTCCTGCATAATTTCCTCTCTGTGACATCTTTGGGTCTTACAGGTCCCTTCCTATGCCAGGAAGACCTTTTCTGGATATTGGAAGGTCATGTGCTCTGCCAGTGCAGGAGGAGGGCTGTGTGTAATGAAGGCAGTATTGCTCTGAGGCCTTGTGTACTTCAGAGCTCTGTATGTGCCTGGAGGTTACATGTAGCTCCTATCTAGCAGCATTAACTTACTGCTTATGCTTACTTAAAGGGGTGTGGGAAAAGTGGGAAGATTTTCCATTTAGCAGAGATGAAAGATCAACAGGAGTTTGTGATTTGGCTGGGAGTCCCAGGGTCCCTGCAGTTTGCAGTTTCAGCTGATATCTCATGATCTAGCCCATGCTATCCCACTTGCTATGCAAGCTAGCTATCTTGCTGGCCCATTTGCAAGCACATGGGAGCTGAGAATTCAATGCTATCAAACCCAGCTGGAACTGCTCCACTCTTCATAGTCATAGGGGGATTTGGGCTTTTCCAAAAATTCAGGATCCCTTGGGCTTGAAATGCTTTATGTATGTTGGGTCTGGGAAGCCCCTGATGGATGTGGCAAGGCAAGGCATGGCCAAGAAATACTGTTCTGATACATGCTGTGCAACTGAATAGCCATTCAGTTATACGTGACCATGGTATTCTTTATGCAGAATATAGGCATCACCACATCTCAAGAGCTGGGTTGTTCAGGGTGATGTGGTGAAAACAAGCTTCCTAGTTGATGACAGGCTGCTGACTGGGTGCCCTGGTAGACTCAGTCTGGCTGGTAAACAGACTACGCTTGAGTTATCACTCAAACATCCATGGCAGAAAGTGTGTTAACTAGACAGCTCTTCTGTAGCCTTTTTGGACTAGGGAAGGGAATTCACATGAGAAGGCAATCTGGTATGAAAAACTGTAATATACCAGTGTATGGCCTGCATAATAAGGACAGAAACAACCATGTCAGAAGCCTCAAAACTCAAGACTGTACATGGGGTCAGGAAGGCATCACACAATTCAAGCAGTTTTTGGATGTGGATGTGTTGAATGTGTTTGGATGTGTTGTGCCTGGTCTCTGTGTAATGCCAGAGGAGACTGAAAATGGTCTGGCTGACAAAGATGTCTGTATAATACTTATTGTTTATGATGGATGGTGGGTTATTGTGTAAGGAGAAGGACTGGAAAAATATTATGGGAGCTATTTTGCAGGTGGGGAATTGCAGAACTAAGAAATAGAGTTTGCCCAAGACCATGTCTCAAGGCCATGGGAGAGGTAGGAAGTGAAGCTTTCCCTCTTGTGCAAGAGAATCTGGGAAAAACATCCTGAGCGGTAGGTGACATAGACCAAAGGCAGTGATGCATAACAAAGTCAAGGTCCTGTTCAGAGACACTTCTGGCTTAATGTTTTCTGATGACTGGATCTAATCTGTCCTCTGTGCATCGTGCGGTAACATGGAAATGCCTTACTGAGATGCTCATACTAGCTAAATGCTGTACATCATTGCCAGGTCAGATGCCTTCATTTATAGTCATTTGCAGTGGGATTCATCTCCTATAGTTCCTGTCTTCAATGAAGACACCTTAGTCTAAGCTAACCATTTAGGACCCCTTCATAGCAGGGATAAGAAATAAGCATTTCTGGCATGAAATTAACTGGAACCTCATCCAACATGCTAGAGGGTGACAAATAGGTCCCTACAAGGCCCATTTCTCTCTACCAGTTATAAAGGAGATTGTGGTGACCGTTTCGGAAGCGCATGGCTATGTTACAGACGTGACCTCAAAAGTAGACACTACCCTTCAGCTCTTGTAAAGTGTTACTCTGTATTTTTGTCTTACAGCTGGATTTCCCATGAGCTTAGATAGTTGAATCAAGCCTGCAACTGCTATGTCTCTACTTTCTTGCACTGTTGGTTTTGATAGCCAAATTAAAAGCACACATTCACTGTAAAGTTGTGAAATTGGAATTAAAGTGCTCAGCTGATCCACAAACACTATTTTCCTATTGATCTTAAACTAGCAACTGTTTGTTATCCACTGGGAAGGATACATGTGTTGCATTAGTAAAAATGATATATTACACTGGACATCTTTTCCAGGAAATTTGCATTTAAACAATCAAAAAAGTATTTTTCTTTCTATTAAAACCTTTGAAATGGGGTGTCATATGTAAAAAAATAAAAATAAAATTAAAAAAATCATTCAGTGAATAAGTGCCTAATAGTTTTTACTGATGTACTATGAGAAACTTAGTAAACAAGTGATTTTAATAGGATATTGTAAGAAACTCCCTGTTGATTTGCAAACCATTTTCCTATCTGTACATTTTTGTTCAACATCATTCCAAACCTGGATTGTTTACTGCCAGAATTAGGCCTATGTCATGAAGCAGACATCAGTTTTGTCTTTAAATTTGACCAACGTGATGTCATAAGTTCTGATTCATACGTACTTCCAATTGATATATTTGATAACATTGTATTTTTACTGATTTCAGTAAAAATTTACTTATTAGTACTCAATACTGCAGCAGGATCTAGGAGTCCTCATCATGGACTGGAGTCCCCTTTTGGTAGGAGCTATACATGAGACATGCCTCCTGAACAAAAGGGAGCATCTGAAAACCTGAAAAGTAGGTAATAGAGGGTGGAATCATGGACTACCTGAAATCAATCTCTAGCACTGATGAAGACAGTATAGATAGTGCTTCCCTAGCTTATTTCTTTCTATGGAAAGGAAAGTAAGTAGAGGATGAAGACCAGTGGTAAGATGCAAGAAAAGGAGGTACCAAAGCCAGGGTGTCAGGTTCACTGCAGCAATGTTCTGGGTGGATATAAACAAGTCAAGAGTATGTGTAGCCAGGCCAAAGAAGCTGATTTTTCAGAAAATGAAATCCAGGGCGATGAGAACCAAGTGAGAATTTGAAACAGAACATTCCTGGATATTACACTTTATCATGATGTTCATTTCCATGCATGGAACAGGAGTTCCCACTAAAGATATTCCTACGAGACACATTATATTTGCTGCCTTGTGTCAGTGTGAAGGCCAAGGGTAGCTGGTCCCTGTTTCAGCCAGGCCCAACAGAAAGCCATCTGCTCAGCTTCCCCCCAGGTCTTTGGGCTAATCGTAATTTCAGAGGAAAGCATTCTGCAGTCATGAGAGGTGCTACATGATTAAGAGTAAATTAAGAGGGACCCTCTCCCCTCTTTATTGCATCCTATCACTTTGGCACAGAAGGGACTTGGAAAGCGAGAGAAAGCTCTGGGAAATGTTTATAATTTCTGAAATGATTCCTGTCTTATTCCAAGATAATTATGCTAGATTTGGGACCACCCCTGCTGCAGAGCACCAACAGTCTGATATAAGGAGCAATGCACCCCATTGCTCACAAGCTCCCAGTGTCTTTGTGATCCTGATCAACATGCTGTAGTTACGGATGATGAAGGAGTGGAGTGGAGCTGCATGTTTTTTGTCTATGTGAAACAGCAGCAGCTTACAGAAAGTACAGTATCGTGTGCTGCTTTTGCTGCTTAGTCATACTGCAGTAACCGTTACTTGGCAGCTGATCTTACCCCATTCCTTGCAAATGTTTCCATTTATGGCTGGGATTTTTACTTCCCTTTGCCTCCCATCTCTACACAGATGGAAAGTATCCAAAAGGGGAGGCCATAGATTCACACCAGAAGAAACCAGCTCTGTATATTCACATTATGTATTTCAAACGTCTCTTACTGGAGCACACTGCCCAGGATACTCAAGGGAATCATTAGGGATCATTTTGGCCAGAAACGGGTACTCTGACTATCTGGTGACAAAAGCACAGATGTCATTGTGGTTATCAATATTTTCCTTACCCAGGGCTGGGTAGATATGCTGTGAAGGAGAGCATGGCAGTCATTTGATCTGCTGGTATCAACTACCAGCTCACAGCAGCTGAGCACTGGGCCTGATCCCTCTGGAAGGCACGGAGAAGAGAATGTCAGCAAGCAGTGCTCAAGGTTGTGTGCACCACCAAAGCGAGAGAGGTGCCTGTGTCGCACGGACTGAAGCCGCAAAGCCAGGAAGAGGAGGAAATACTGAATACTTCTTGCTGGCCTCCAGGAAGAAAGGATCTAGTTACAGAGAAACACAGCATGTGGGATCCAGATTCCCTCCATGTGATACAGATGTGCAGATTTACAATATTGTGTGTTTGAGCAAGCCTATGGAAAAAGCTTTCCTGCCTTATGAAGAGCTTTAGGGCAGATAAAGTGGTGTCACAATCAGAGCTGGAAAAGGGTTGTGCCTGCTGCTAGTTTATTGCATTGAGATTTAGCATCTCTGGGGGAACAGCACTAGCATGTGACACCCTGTCTCTTGCTCTAGCAGGTCAGTCTCCCTGCAGCTCTGTCTCACTTGCCTGTGCTATTCCCTGGCTACCGTGGGTTAGCTGGGTTGAGGATGATTGAGTAGAAGGAAAGTCTTTTTGCTCACCTAGAGCACTGGTTTGGAAATATAACTGGTCTTCCTTTTAAGCCCAGAACTCAGCAAGGCACTGAAAACCCAGTGCTTTTGYTTTGGCTCCACATGCTTTGGTGCTTAAATGAAACCAGGACTGAACTGCCAGGTGGTGGTTTCACATGGAAGCTGAGCTCCCTTTTCACTGCCCCAGGAAGATACCTTAAGAAAGGGAATAGGAATTTAATGAACTGATGGGAAGGAGCTTGCAAAGTCCAGTTCACAAGGGACCAGGTTCACTTGCTGTATTAATACCATCAAACCAGACTTTCCTGGGAATGAGGAATTCACAAGTCTCATTCTGCCTGAAGGCTTGGTACTTTGCAGCCCCTTTACTGGTGTTGCTGCCAGCTGGGAGCCTAAGCTGAGCTAGCAATCTTTATCAAATGCATATTGGTAGGACCTAAGTGCTGTAGATGTGGAACCTCACTACTGCACCAATCCTAGCTGAAGGGCTGGAGTCTGACCTAAACAATGTGCTGTGAAGACCAGAGGAGGCACATGGTTGTGAACAGACTGGGGAAGAACAAGATAAAAGAAGAGGTTCTTTCGATCAGCCTGATAAGCAATTATCTCAGCCTATCAGCAGGACGCTATCAAGTTTTGGCAAGCATCTACTAAAAAAGTTTTTAAGAAAGGACTCCAGGAGGAAAACAAAGCACCTGCTGGGCTCCTTTCATGGATGAGGAACAGGGAAACGCTTCCACACTGCTTTCTGAAAGAGGGTGTTGGCAGGCAAATGAGGAGCCATTCAGAAGCCCATCAGTCTTTTAGCTCTGAAGGAGATGAGAGAAGGCAAATGGCTCGTTTTTGCTGTAATCTACTCAGAAGTATTGAAGGGGTGAGAAGATCATGCAGCTGTACTGGAGCATTAAGTTGGCAGCTGCTTTCCCCTGCTCTTCTGCAGTGTATAGATAACTTCTCCATTGTTGAAATTTTTTTCCTTTAAATGTTTGGCTCACTTCTGGGTGTTCTGTAGAAACATGATTTCTGTAGAAACTTTTTGAAAGCAGTGCATTGCTTTTTTCCAGCCAAAGAGTGTAATCTTTGCCAGAGCTGATTTTCCTATAATCAAAGCATTCAGTTCCTATGAACAGAAGAGTTCTGGTTGTGAACAAAACCACCATGTGAAGAATAAATATGTTATTATTGCCTGGACCTGCTGACGAAGTCCTGTCTACAGCTCTTGGCTTTTTGGTCTGTGTTATGACAATGATTCCAGAAAAGAAGGTGGAAACCAATTAAATCAGCATGTCGTGATGTAGCATCCCTCAGCCCATGTCTCAGGACGCAGAACTTGTGCTTTCTATTCTCAAGAATTCAAATCTAATCCAGTTCTTACTGAAGTCAGTGAAATCTTTCTTCTGATCTCAGGAGCTGGATTAGACTATTCTCTGATTGGAGAGGCATTTCAAGCTGGTATTGTCCCTTATTGTGTTGCACATAATCAACACTCCAATATCAGAGCTGGGACATCCGGGAGAATGGAAAATCAGAGGTAATATAGTTACCGCAGGAGGCACTGGTGAGGACAATGAAAGGGCACTAGAGGCTTTGGTCTGAGGCAGCCTGGGTTCAGCCAGGCTTTACCTTCGGCTGAATGCCAGGTTTGTTGGACATAAAATGATGTTTTCAGTGCCATTTGGATGTTTCTGTCTATCATGCTGGTTTCCCATGGAATGTATAAGGTTGAACTTTGGGTGGTGAGGAAGCAGCTACTGAAAGCAGGATCCCGAAACCAGCATGATATTTAAACTGGGACTTAAGCTGTTCATTGACTTTAGCAGCCCAGACTTGCAGAACCTGAGCTTTGATCTTAACTGGCAGTTCTGGTTCAGGTCCCCTCTGAGATGCTTGTGCTCCATAACAGCTAGCTCTAGTCATTATTCTCATTGCTGACAGGCAAGAAGCATGTACTAGTTTTCTGAGGCAGCTGCAACATCTACACCAGTCAAAGGCTGCATGGTGGCAAACACAGGCCTTGTGCTTCCTATACTGCCTCTGCCTCTTCCCAAGAATTTCAAAAACAAAGCCCTGGACCAGAGACAAGCTTGCCATTTGTTCAGAGAGAAAAAACATGAGAGAGGTTTTACCAAAACCAAAACCAATTTCTCTCTGCTCCCTGCCATCTCCTGTTGCCCAATGTTGCCAGGCCTCAGTCCTTTCCCCAAGGAGACTTCTATTCACCACCAGCCAAAGCAGTGGTSTGTCAATAGGATCCATGTGTTCTTGATGAGAGGCCTGAAGAATTTAATCATCCCTGGTCTGGGTTTTTCTATCAAGGACTCCTACAGTCTTCAATTATCTGGATTCCCCAAAAGGAATGTGGGAGGCTGACTTCCCCACAGGGTTTCCAGTGGCTCCTACAAGTTCTTCCTCTACATTCCCCTTTTCTAGCCCATTTTCCACCTTCCAGCCTTTCTAATTGTACTTGTTCTTGAGCCTCTGTGTAGGTAGTCTATGCTATATTGTATCTTGATCCCAGAAATGTCTTTCATCTTCATATATCTTACGGATGCGTTAAGTAAATAAGCTGATGATTCTGCTTTTGTGAGGCAGGAAAATATGCAAATATGAGTATGTCCCTTTTAAGGATGCTCATGTTTGCATTTTAAACCTTGAATTTTTCTGCAAATTGACTGATGAACATGCCATAAGTACCATGATTTTAGGATAGGAACAAACAACGTATCTTGTGACTTAACTAGGATTTGGACAAAGGTTGTGTAGATGGCAGGGCACATTTTTAATACAGTTGTACTAGTTATACTGCTGCGCAAAGAGGCACTCAAGGAAGTAACATCAGGCACTTCAGGACACTTTAGACTGCCAGAGCAATGTAGAAGAAATCTTAATGTGAAATGAGAATCTGCCTCGTGTGTCCAAGAAGATTATTTTCTAAAGAAACAAATGATGCAGGTTTATTTGCTCATTTCTGCTTCTCTCTTTATATTCTCTCTTTGTAGGTGGAGACTGTTACAGCGCCTGGTTGGATAAGGGATAGATGAGGAGGTAAAGAACTGTACGCAAAAGACGGTGAGTTCATGCCTGCATTTTCACCTCCCAAAGTTTGTTTTATGTTTACCACATACTAAAGCTGGAAAATCTCAAGCCTATTTGGACTGAAGATAAGCACTTGAGTTCCACTGACAGTCTTCAGGAGATTTATTTTGAGCACAAGATGTTATTTATTGTTTCATATGATGTTGAAGGCTGGACTCACTCTAATACTCAGATGAAAAGCACAGACATTTTGTTATACTGGTAAAAAGATATGCCTCATTCCTGGCAAAAATCATTTGAACTCCTTTGTAACCCTGATCTCTTTGGCTGGTTTAAGGTACCATCAAAAACAAGAAACCAAAGAAGGATGGAATATTGCTCTCCTTTTGTACCTTTACATTGCTGATTTCCTCTGCAGAGTATTTGCTTGTTTTGTCTCAGAGGAATATAAGTTACTAATGCAAAGTCTTAAATTTTACTTTGTAGGAGCACCTTTGAAAACAGCTCACATAAGAATATTGATACAATTAGATATTAATTATACTACTAATTAGATATGCATATAAGAAATCTAATATAATCACATAAAACTCCTATTTGAGGTTTTTATGACACTTGTTCAAATGCCATTTTCCTTATCAGTAGAAGGGAGTTCTACTGGGATGTTGTATTTGGCTTGAAGGACTCTTCAATATAGAAATACAAATTTCTTGAGAATAAATATACAGCTACAAATGAAACAAGGGCCTAAAATATTTTATATTAGAGAAAAAAACTTCAGTATGTGGGTAGGGGAAGAGGACGTGATAAGTGTCACGCCAAAAGTACACAAGTAGGACTCTGTTGTACACAACCTGGGAAGCCAAGCCCAAATATTCAGGAGCTGAAATGCTGTGGAGGGCGCCCTGGATTCACATCAAAAATGTGAAAAGCAACAATCATTAAGCAGTGGAAAAGTTCTGTAGTACTAGCAACATCTGCTGGGTGGTTGCCCTGGCAGTTCATCGTGCTCCCCTGGC
Organism: Apteryx rowi; assembly: GCF_003343035.1. NCBI lineage: Eukaryota > Metazoa > Chordata > Aves > Apterygiformes > Apterygidae > Apteryx > Apteryx rowi. Next base: position 278,879 of record NW_020450981.1, read on the forward strand.
CAGGTGGTGTTCAGAGAGCAGGGCAGCTCCCTATAGTCAACTACCCAGGCAGAGGCAAAGAAAAGTCAGTCCCTGGAGGGGTGAAGACGTGTTGCATTTTAGCTTCGTGATTTGGTTGCTGAGGTGGGCTGAGGTTTCAGAGATCAGTATTATTTCAGTTCTGAGGCGCACATCTGACATAATTGTGGCACAAACTATAAACAGACTTGAATTACTGCAAAATATGTTCTTAATTTAACCTGTGATAAATTTGGCCTTATTCAGGTGAGGAATTGGGTCATGATGGAAGCCCTTGTTCCAGGACAGCACTCATCATCCAGATAGTTCAGGAGGGCAATGCTGATATTGAGTAGCTAGAAATAATTCCTTATTCCTGTAGGAATTCAAGAAGATATTGCTATTCAATTTTAGTAGTTGCTGTTGTTAACCTATGCAGTGCCTTTTGCCCCTCTAGTGATGCAAATACAAATAGTGGCTTATCTTGAAGCTTGCTGTCAAGCTCAGGGAGCAGAATAGATGCGCAGACTTCTGGTTCATTCCATATTGTCTAACTGTCTGAAAGCATTAGTGTGTTTCTGTGGGTGCTAGAGAATCAGCAACAGTAAAGCTCACTTACTCAGAGGCAACAAAAGACTTGTAAATCTTCATATTTGCCCTACTCACCAGGGGATAAACCCTTTACGATGGCTACATCTCTATTACTTCCACAGTGATAATAACAGTGGATCCCAGTGAAGTGGATCGGGGGGGGGGGGGGTTGTTTATTTGTTTGTTTGTTTTTGCTGGTGGCACATTGACACTCCAAGGTAGTTGCTGCCCTAAAAGCATACAATATAAAGTATACAGAGAGAGATCCAATAAATCCATTTCATTCCAGTCAGTGCAGCTGGTTCCAATTCGCAGCAGGGAACAAAAGAAAAGCATGGGATCTATTGATTGATGCAATCATCAATCAGATCCTCTTCTAGGCCTTTGCCTTCTTGCTGTCTGCATCCAAAATGTCCAATGTTTTTGGAAGAGAGGGTTTTTTTTTTTCTTTAAGAAGTTGTTATAGTGAAATATAAATGAAAGCTTACAGCACTGATAGGGAGATACTCAAGGGAAGACTTTTCTGTTGCTTTGTACACGTAACTGGCCCAGCTGCTCATGGAAGGCAAGCATCTCTAAGGCAGTGTTGGAGGTATTGCCGCATCTGTACCAGCATGTTGTTGCACCAGACAAACCTTGCCTGTTGCATTCAGTGTTCAACTGGGTTCCTATATGGCTGCTCCATTATTGTACCCTTATGTGAAAACAGCCCAGATGGGGTCAGCCAAGCTCAATTCCCAAGACCACCCCACCCCCTGGAGGAATGGTAGGGCCTTTCTGGGTGCTAAAATAAATGCCTTCTTTTGCTGAGTGTATTTAATTACAAGTTGCAACCTTGAAGTCACAGACTTTCTCTTAGGACCTGACTCAAAAGTCCCTAAAGCCCACAGAAAGCCTCCCATTGACTTCAAGGGGGTTTTGTGCATTTCCTCTTCAATTGTTTTTTACCGGCCTAGTTGAAATAGGAATTACAGATGATCTGTCCCAAGGACTCGGCTCCATAGAAGTTTTGATACTGGAAACATCCATTTAAGACCCTGAGGCAGCAGAACAGTGTGGTTACTGAGGAACAAAGCTGGGATTAAAGACAAGACTAGCATTTCAAATAAATCAGCTCAATTGCTGAGCCCTAACATGTCTTTGCCAGGCCACCAGACTCCTGAGGGAAGTTACTCCAATTGGGATGAACCTATTCCCAGCCCAACAGGCCACTCTGTTGTACCCCCACATTAGGAGGAAAGGCTTTTTTTTATCTGATCCCTTATTTTCAGCCCCCTCTTTTCCCAGGCAAATGCACTAATTAATTCCTTTCCTTTCTATTTATACCCATTAGTCACTGCAAAACAGTGGCCCCCAGTAGATTTATGGTTTAATTTACTGAATATGTCTTGAGGGAATATTATTCATACAGTTAGCTGAAGTCTAACAGCGAAAGTCTATATTATATTTGTAACTCTAGCCGGAGTCATTATTTCATAGGGAGGCAATACCGCCAGGCTCCAGCAGTAAAAAAAGCAAATGTTTAGATAGAATTTCATAGGCAGAAAAAAAGGAAACTCAAATCTCTTTTTCTTAGGTCTGTACATGGAATTAAGGACCTTGGGTGGGGCGGGAAGTGACTAAGTTCAAAAATGTACATTTTTTGAACCATCACTGGGAAAAGGCTGGGGAGGGGAATGAGGTTTCCTCTATAAACTGTGTGTGCTTTTTTTCTCTTAATTTCACGGAAACACCACTGCAAGATTTTCCTTCTCGTTTCTCTGGTGACAAGAAAATAAAACAAATGCAGCTGGGTCATTCTGCTCTCGCTGTCTTTCACCGACACAAAATGGTTATTTTAACGCTTTTGCTGCCCTGGTCTATGAAACTAAAGATAGTCTGAAGTTTCCACAAAGTTCAGGATTATCCAACATATGCTGCAAATCAGGGAGGCATCACCCACTTCTCGGTGGCCTTGACTTGCCAGCAATCTGAAATGTAATTGCCTCACTAAGCAAAGCTCTTCCCACTGATTTGGTAAGGTTTGGGACTCAAGAATCTTGACTGGCTTTATGGAAAAAATGTGCCACAAGAGATGAAAGCATCAAAAAGCATGGGACTGTGAAACTGGTAAAAGGGAAAGTATTCTGAGAGACAGGGTTTCAGTCTTTCCTCTCTCTGTGCTGACTCTGTTCTCTATCCAGCTGTTCTTTTGCTTCTGGATTGACATATGATTTTGTGTTGTTACTATCTGACACCTCTGGGAGAATCCCAGGCTCCTTAACTTACCCTAGTATTGAAAGGTTTGAGCTTAATGCATTCTGATAGAAGAAGGGAAGCTAAGTGGGAATTTGTTCATAGTCCCTAAGTACCTTTGCATACAAGGACATAGTTACGTGGGGATTCAGTAATTCATAAATGTTCAGCCAGAAACTGTGAACTTAAGCTGGAGTCTCTAGGGAGGTTGTCCAGCTTGTGAAATTTGAGGTGTTACAGTTAGTGAGTACAAGGATCCTTTCCTATTCTAGAGATTCATGACAGCATGACTGTTTAGCTGTTCCAGGGAGCAGGACATTACTGGTCTGTCAACAGGGAGGACCTTCAAAACTGGTAAGCCATTAACACAGTGTAGTAAGGCTAACTGTAGAAACTAAGTCTGGATTGAGCAATTCACAATTGATTATGAGGTAAAATATTAACCAATTTGTAAGTAATGTTTCATTTCAAAAGGACAAAATTGAAAAAACAAAGTTTGCAGTAAAAGCAGCTTGACAAAGGAGCTCAGGAGAAACCCTGTAATTTCATTAAGCCAGAGTGCTTGAAGTATCAGGAAGCTATGTCTTGAGGAAAGGAGAAATAAAACTTGGAGCAAGGATCTCCAGACAAGTGAGATAGAAATAACCACCTCAAAAAGATTATTAGAAATAATCAGGAAGCCCACATGCATTGATCAGTGGAGACAGTTGTACCTTAGGGCAAGAAGAGTTGATCTAGAATGACACTGATACAGCTGAGAGATTTTGGAAAGAAAATTAAATTGGACAAGTAAATGTCCTTCTGTAACATAAATGAGAGAAAAAAGAGGAAAGCCCAGCAGGAAGCAGGCTCATAGCTGGCTGTGAAAGAAAAGCCTAGACTAGGTGCAGCTTGCAGTTGGGACAGAGCGCTGGGAACTGGGCGCAAACTATTATCTAGCAGGAATTGACAAAAGGAGGAAGCACCAAGCAAGCGTAGCCAAAGATGAGTGTTAACTGAATATGGAAACCTTTACATTTCTTTGCTACACAGCCCTGGCCTGGAGACTGTTTGGGAAGTCTCTCATAATGAGAGCTTTGCTGTGCAGGGCAATGTTGAGTAAGGGTCTATTTTGATTCAGCCTCAGTCTACCATGTCAAGGGTCATTTCCCTTTGTGATTCCAACCTTCACTCCTGTTTCCCTCCGCTCCCCTTTCTCCCCATACCAATGCTTCACCCCCTCCTCTGCTCTTATTTCTTCCTCTCCTCTTTCACACCTTCACTTTCCATGCCTCTGCCTGCACTCCTTCATCCACCTTCCCTCAACCTTCCTCTTTCCTGCTGTCCAAGCATCCTGACACATGGGACTTGCAGTCGCACCAACAGTTCAGGTGCCTGTCCACGTTATCATGGGAACAGCAAAAGCAAGCTGCATCACATTACTGCCTTGTTGGTGGAATTAAGTTTTTGTGGAGTTTGTGCAGTGCAGGACCAGCTGAAGGATCAGGGAGCACCATCTCCATTCCCGGCTGTTCCCTTTCCCGCTGTGGTATCTAAACAAAGTGGAGTGTCTGGGACATCATCCTCTAATGATCTTGATCTCTAGTGAAAAACCACAAGGTTACAGATCTAGCCCTGCATCTGGCAAGGCTTCAACAATGCTGTAGGCTGGGAGGCTGTTTAGAATAAAAAAACAGAAACTCCAAACTTTAGTTCTTCTTGTTAGCAAATAATAATTTATGTGCATGCAAATGCTGTATATAAAAACTGGGTGCTAAGTAAATAAGAACTGTGTTAGCATAGAGGACTTAAATGTTAATCCCAGAATATTAAAATAGGAAGAAGTATGCAAAGCCTCACATTGCACTTCTGTGTTCTCAATGACTCTCTAAACATCCTGGAACAGTTGGCTTAGTGGTCTAAATCCCAGGAAATATCACTAAAGTATATGGTATCAAATGAACATTTGCTTTTCCTTCAGAAAGACTGGTAATGCTTTCTCCTCTTACCTCAGTTCAAGAATACCAAATACAGTGGGGGCTGTTGCTCACATTTACACCTTCTCTATAGATACATGGTTGTGTGAAGTGGATCATTACTGACTCAGCCATAAAACAGGCATACTAGTGCCTGGCAACGAGACTCATAGACTGATGTTACCAGGTTCTTGGAACATCCCACAGCTCTTAGATGAGGCAGGTCAATAATACCCTTCTCATTTACGCTCTGGGGCTTCCATGGTCTAGGTTAGTTTATGAAAATGTTTTTTTTTGTTGTTCTTTTGTTTCTTTAAGGGGAAGGCTGGAAGCTTGTGACTTCTAGCAACAGGAGGAGATTCCCACTCCACTTGCTGATCTGCAACTGCAGGATAGGTATGTCACCATAGGCACCAGTGAGGACAAACAGGACATGTCAGGGGGTGCCTCAGAACCAGCTAAGCCTGTGGTGTTGGTGGAGACTCCTTCCTGCAGGGGACAGAGGCACCTATCTGCTGACCTGACTTGGTGACTCTAGAGGTTTGTCACTTGCTAGGGACCATGATTTGGGATTTTGCAAAGGGACTACCAAGGCTTATCCGGCCTTCAGACTGTAATCCCTGGTGCTCTTCCACTAACAATAATGCCGGGGTAACCTGCAACATATCAAGGGTGATTGAAGAGCTGTGGGGGAAAAGTTGAAGGGCATGAGGGCCCAGGTGGTGTCTCCCGAATCCTTCCAGTGAGGGGGAATGGCCTGAGCAGAAATAGACTCATCCAGCAGGTCAACACCTGGGTGCATGGCTCTCGTCACAGGCAGGGCTTGGCTTCTATCACCATGGGACGCTCCTTGAGGAGGAAAGGCTGCTGTGCAAGGATGGGATACATGCCAGGGAGAGTTATCATAACCTGAAGAGAAGCAAGGGTCAGGGAACAGAACAGATATGTCTTGTCATGACAGCATGACAGGAGAGGCCCTCACACTTTCATTGTAAAAGCAGCGTGATTTGTGGATCATATCAAATGACCCTATACAAGCATGCATAGCATGGGGAACAAGCAGAAAGAATTAGAAGTCCATGTGCAGGGGCAGAAACCTCATCTGAATTGTGGAGCCATGGTGCGATAGCTCTCCTGACAGAAGTGCTACAGCGGATGGATACAGGCTCTTCAGGAAAGACAGGGTGGGCAGGCAAGGAGAAGGAGTTGCGCTCTATGTAAATAAGAGAGCTGAGGGGAGTAAGGATCAGAGGACAGACCAACACAGATGATGTTGTAGTAATTGTCTGCTGCAGACCACCTGATCAAGAAGAGGAAATAAATGAAGTCATCTTTAGGCAGGTGGAGAAATCCTTATAGCTGCAGGCCCTGGTACTCACAAGTGACTTCAGCCACCCCAATATCTGCTGGAAGGGCACAAGGAAGGCTGGACACAACCACTCAGAGGGGTTTCTGGAGTGTATTGAAGACAATTTATTGATGCAGGTGATTGATGACCCGACTAGGGGAGATGCTCTGTTGGACCTGCTACTCAAACACAAGGAAGAACAGGTTGAAGATGTGAAGTCTGTAGGCAGCCTTGTCTTCAGGGACTATAAGACTGTGAAATTTAAGATCCTTAGAGGAGTGAGCAGGACCAATAATAAAGTTACAACCCCGAACTTGAGAAGAACAGATTTTTTGCTTATTCAGGAACCTGCTTGGTAGGATCCTATGGAAAATTGCCCTGGAGGGCAAAGGGAGACCTGACTGATCTTCTAGGACAACCTCCTCAGAGCACAAGAATGGTCCTTTCCAATGTGCAAAAAGTCAAGCAAGAATTGCAGAAGGCCAGCATGGATGAACTTGGAGCTCCTGACTGACTTCAAACACAAAAAGGAAGTACACGGAAGATGGAAGCAGGGACAGGCTATTGGGGGGAGAATACAAAGACACTGCTTGTGCATGTAGGAGTGGAATTAGGAAGGAAGCAGAATTTCAGAAAATGGCAACTAAGAAAAGGGTATAAATTCCACTGTTCAGTTTGTAGCCAGTAAAGATGCTGAGATTATCAACCACAAACCTAAAAATATTTGAAAAGCAACTTTCATTGTTTTCTCTAAACACTTTTAGAAATTTGGGCTTTTTTTTGTTTTTCTTAACATGTTTAGAAAACAAGATCCTCACATCGATGTATAATCTCAGGGATGCATGAAGTGAGTGGAATCCTAGATAGCTGGGGCACAAAAAAACTGCAGTAGCTATTTATTTTCCAGAGAACCGCAGCAGTCACATAAAGTTGTTTCAGAGGTAAGTGATTTTTAAAATGGAAAGATTACATTTTATTGGGGGTTATAACTCAGATGTTAAAAAAGGGGCTACTACACAGCTTACAAAATAACAGATAAACATACTGTAAATCACATTTAACTCCACAAGGAAGTGTAAATGAAATAGTAGCCATCAGTGCCTGACTGTCTCCTTTATTGCAAACTCTATACAAAATCAGTGGAGAGCAGAAAATCGAGCAGATTTTTTCTTCTTTCTTTCTACTGTTCATCTTTTCACATTTCCTGTCTCTGCATTGTACATGTAAATGAATATTAAATGGCTGTTCAGTATATGGGATGTACTGTGAGCAGCAATAGTAGTGTGTATGTCAGATATACACAGAACGAGGAACTAATCCATGTCAGTGCACATCCTGTGCAGAAATCTGTCCATTGAGATATGCAGTTCCACTGAAAAGAGAAAAAAGATACTGAAGCAATTCATCTGGAATTGGGAACAGGAGCTACAGAGAGAATAGAGATACTGGGTGAGGCTCTTATGAGTGGAAGGGAGTGAGTCTCCACCTGGACAGACCTCCATACTGAAGCAAGTGCTAACCATAGAAGAGAATCAGCAGAAAGGAGAGTCTTGGTCCATGTGGATTCCCATTACAAAGAGGCAAAGAGAGGCTAGATAAAATGTTGATACTGTCTTGAAAGGTTCCTGCTCCATGCTGTTTTTCCTCTAATGATGCCTACGCTCTCATCCTATTCACAAGAAGAAAAAAATTACGGAGAACTAGCTCAAGCATTTAATACAGCCAGTTATAAAAGAAGATTATTACAAAAAAAAAAAAAATCAGGAAGAAAACAACATTTTATTTTAAGGTTTCTTCTTCTGAGTTTTTATATAAATAAAACATACTACTACTTTGGTGTGTCTGTCTGTCAGACAGCCCCATAATAATATATGAACTGGCTACATCTGGCCATATATGATAGAGATGTCAAGATAATATTGCTGCACGTTTCATGAAAACAGATGTCTAAATAGAGGAAAAAGACATAAGTAGCAGCAAAGGAGGCAAGAGAAATAGCCCAATATGTGGTGTGTTAGACAGATTACTGGAAGGCAGGTTAGGGTTATCATAACCTGAAGAGAAGGCTTTGCTTAAACTTCTGACATGCCGTTAGATAAATCACTGTGTCATCAGAAGCTGGATCCCCTCTCTTGAGTAAAAATATTCAAGAATGCTCCAGAGGAGAAAAACTGTCCTTCTGTCGGGAGCTGCAGAAGTGATGCTGGAATTGGATGATCCCATGAAATCCTTCTTTCCCTGACTTTGTTCTTCCAGGGAATCTTTGAGAAGTTTCTTGTTCTGTCAGGTAAGCTTATTCTTCAGCAGCCACTTGCTCCAGAATGATTCCTGCATCTGTCGAGGTACTTTGATATGAATAGGGAAACTGGCATTTAAAATTCTAGCTTATAGCTGTGGTACCTGCAGGTGCTACTTGAGTAATCCTGATGAAGACACTGACACAGAAGATGCTCTAGAAATGTAGCTTTTTAAGCACTAGTACCAACACAGAATTGGATTTTTTCATTGTTCAAAGCTGGTGGTTCAGACATTTTTCACATACGCAAACAGTTTGAGCAACATGGTCTTATAGATCAGGATTAGCAGGTTAGCAACTTACTCTGAGATCTCTCAAGTCAAATTCTTCACTTTTGCAACTATGTGGGAGTCAGTAGAGTTAAATGAGAGTTAAATTTGGTTTCCCCACATGGGTTGTCTGGCAACTGTGGCCTAATTTTAGTCCCTTTACGCTGCCCATGTGGCTCTAAAGACTGGAGACAGAAAATTATGGCTCAGCAGATAATGTGCCATTTTCCTGAAAGTCCTCACTGTTCTCCATGTTTTGTTGGGACATATGCCCCTATATTTCATTTAGTTGTGCTAAAAATTACTCTTGAAATAAAAAACTGGAAATGAATCAATAGAAAGAGGTAATACTCAGACTTGGATGTCTCTGCAGTGCCTGGGTAAGGCTTGAATATTTGAAAAGGCTAAGATGCAAGTTATTCTTTTTTGAAACGTTCTTATTTTATTTGTTCCACTCAGGATACGTTACCAATATGGGAAGAGGAGGAAGGGTGAAAGAAAGAGGAAAACTATTTGATGGTATAAATATGTGGGGCAGCAAGGCCAACCACAAAAAGGGGCCTCATCATGGAAAAGTATGACTTCTTCCAGCTTGTTTAAAAAATTTTTTTCAGCTCCAAACATGACAACCTCGCCCCACCCCAGTGTGCACCCTCAGAAGGGACTAGTGTTGGAGGGGTCCATGCTGAGATGTTGGTGGACCCACAGTGACTCTCCGTGGATGTTTGAAGTCATTACAAATTAGGCACTGCCTGACACGTTTTGAAGGAGGAGAAATATAGAAGGCAGTTTCCTGTCTGCAAGGGAATAGAGGAACTCAGCTGGAGAAGCCTCTGCTACTCCCAACCGATCCTCTTCACTTCCCTAAAAATACACACCCAGAACACCCCAAAAAAGGGAAGCCGACCATTCCAGCAGAAGATGCAGAAGCCTTCTTGATATGAGCAATTCCACAAAGTCATCACCTTGACGTTCCTGAGGCTTTTCGGAAGAAATTTTGATGAAGTTGTTTTCCAGGTAGGGGGAATTTTCTTCTTTTATAGCATTCGTGCAGCTATTGAGGGTTCTTCAGATGAGAACAAAAGAACCAGTTTTTGAAATCTCAGCCTGTGCCCTTGTGGGTTACACAGCTATTGCCACTGCTCAAAGATTCTCAAACAAGCTGCTAATTTCAAGCATGTTGTGTTTAGACAGTATCTGCTGTAAAAGGGTAGATATTTTTGTGTTCTTTTCAGCTTTTGGAGAGTTCAGGCATTTTTCCAAGTGCAAGATTTTTTTCCAGGTACAGGTATTTTGAACCATAGATTCTCATGTGCCAGGGCCAGAGGTCTAGAAACTCCCTCTCTGAAGACCTGTTGAACCAAATTCTTCCCTAGTGCGACTTAATTGAATTAATCAGTTATGGCACAATTAGGTTATTGTCTGTTACACTAACAGCATGGTATCTTTCTGCTGCCGTGAAGCACAGTGACTGATCTGCTATATGACTCTTCTGTGGTTTTAAAAAACTCAGAAATAAAGGTATGTATTCCAGATTAGACTAACAAGTAATTTGTGTCTCCTACTTATGCTGAATTTCATTTGCACAAGCTCTTCTCTTTTTTGACTTCAACAGCCTCTTAGCAAATCCCTGCAGAGTTCATTGTGCTTGGTTTTTTGGGACAGCTATTTATGTAGCTCTTTTTGACTTCTGAACATTACAATTTACAGCATTAGTGCTGTAAATTGAAGTGTGTATTTGTTTCTGGTTTGCAGCTACTGAAGTTCCAGCAGTTTGCTGGTGGTTATGAGCATACAAGAGTGGTTGCAATATTCAACAGCAGTGGCATGTGCTGTCCTGTGGAAGGAGACCATTCTTGCAGAGACTGGGACAGTATCCGGGCGGAGGCTGTTTTTCCCAGCTGCAACCAACCTTTCTACAACTTTGGCCTCCTTTCTGTGTACTTTGCACTGGCTTAAGTCCTGTAATAATTGCAGTAGGATATCTGTAAAAGGGCTGGACTCCCTGCAACTGGAAGGAAACTGTCCCAACGGATGGTGCACCCAAGGATTAAAGCTATGGGATGTGTTTGGGTAGGGAGTGTGACAAACATTGAAATTCCTTCCATATGCAATGTGCAAATACAGTGTGCATATGAATGAGAAAGAGTATGTGCATTTATATGAGCTTTTTTTCCAAATGGGACACACTTTCTTCTTGTTTTATTTAACTTAACAAGTGTTTGGGCAGAGCAAAATGCTGTCTACACATCTGGATAGCAGCACAGGCACTACCCATTGGTTATGACCATGAAAAAAGTTGGGACTGGGTGGATGACAGATCAGCAGTGCAGTTTTAAAATTTAGTCTACATAGCTAGTGTAATTTTGCTTTCTTGATAGTGACACAATTTTGGTGGCCTTAAATAAGCTCCTTGCAAACAAAGTTAGCTTAGAATGGGGAGCACCTGAATTTTTGTAAATTCAGGAGAACAATTTCCTCAGCTATAATAGGTGTTGTAGTTTTGAAGGAGAAAAATAAGGTGTACCAGGAGGAACTTCAGGCATATCAGTGTGTGCAATAAGACAGACCATGGGCCTGCCTGGCCAGGCACTTGAGATGGACTTTCTAGTGCGTCAAAATCTGATCAGCTGCCTCTGCTCTCTGGAGCACCATGAAAGATGAGGTCAGTTGTATTTGCAGGAAATTCCCCCTCTACCTTATGAGATAAGAGACCCTCCCCCAGTGAGATTGTGCAGATAGTCAGTTGTGAGTGTGCAACAAACCAAAAGCATCTGCATGTTTGAAAGAGTCATTGCAAGTCATTTATTTGCCATAATATTACCTTTAATTCAGTTGTTCACGGTGGGAAGAGGTACCCACAAGCAAAGAACTTGGGGCCTCCTGCAAGACCACCATTATTGCAGGGCTCTGTGTAGATAATTTCATATAGATTTGCAATGGTGTGGGTAGTGACCAGGTCTCCTGGGATCTGAGTGTGGGAGCAAGAGGCACACTAAAGGGCACTACTGATGTATGGTCAAGACCATACATTTTTCTGCTGAGCACTTGAGGCATCAGGTGGAAGCATAGCCCCTAACACAGCCTAATGCCCCCCTAATCTGTTTAGGGTACCTAAAACCATTTCTGGAGTTTCCCTGGTTTTTCCCTTGCATGCATTTTGTATATCTTTCTCATGGGGGAAGAGATGTATCACTTAACAGTACAAATGCTGAGAGATGGAAATGAGGCCTTATTCCTACAATACCCTGGTCCTGCTCTTGCAGAGGGAGGGAGAGAGGGCAAGGAGGAACAGCATGGGCAAACCCAGGTATTCAGATATCATGAGTCAGCTCCCAAAATCATAATATTCAGTTTGCTCTTTCTGTGTTTTTTTTCTGTCCTGTCACTGCTCAAAAATTGTCTCCAACATCCAGAAAATGCAGTAGCTGAAATACACCCTTTTGTCAGTGAAATCTGAGATTTCCATTTGAACACGTCACAGCAGGGGCTGGGGCTCTAAGGGAAATGTCAAATGTTATAAGATTTGCAATAGAATCACAACAGCTGGTAACACTGTGAGGATGACAGAATAGGCACCATTGCCCAGCCCAAACTAGGAGATTCCTTAAATGGAGAGAGAGGCCTCCAGCAACCTTCACCCCCTCGATCCATTTACTTTTAATAAAGTCACCAAATTCTGGTATAGCAGAAGGCTAATGTGGCTCCATGTGCTGAGATCTGTGAACAATTTATATAACGTGTGGGGAAGGACCTGTGTATACCTTTCAACTGAATGCTGTACTCTCAGTCCAGCCCTCCAGCTCCTGCTCCGTGCTTCACATTTGTGGAAAGTCCCTGGCACTGCCCTAAAAGCTGAGGTTGAGAAGGGAACGGATAGGGCTGTGCTGGAAATGACTGCTTGGCTGGCATGAGGGCAAGGATGAAATGGAGAGAGATAGGTACTGCTTGAAGGACCAGGATATGGGCGTTGACATGGGAAGTGGATAGAGCAGCACGTGCCGCTAGCTGTCATGGGCAGCAAACCTAAAAAAAAAAAACTAAAAAAACCTAAAAAAAAACTATAAAAAAAAAGAGAGAGAGAGAGAGACTGTGCAGTATAGTGGAATAAAGAAGATTTTGTGTAGTGGGATAGCAAAGAAGTGACATATGTCCAGTGTTTTGAGATGTAGTTTTTCTGTATTGCTTTTCTGTCTGTGCAGTGGCAAAGGCCGTAGTGCTTGACTGATACAGTATAAAGTCGTGAGAGCTGTGGGCAAGGGCAGTCTTGTGCCAGAGCTGACATCGTTATCTGTGTAGTTTTAACTGCCTTCTCTCTAATCCGTGTGACTCTGCCTGTAGAGAAGCTCTTCTGCACTGTGCCTTTCTCACCCACACATATGGCAGGAGGAAGGGAGCTGGTTAAACTTGGGATACTGTGATCTGTGAGTCAGATACTTGGCCAAAACCTCCAGTATTCCCAGTCTCTCCAAAAAGTGATGTGTCCAGCTTCCTGCGTAATCACTAAGGACTGGCTTTAAAATGATTCTGTCTAAAGGCACAAAGCTGTTATTTCTTTCAAGAAATCAAGATCTCCTGCAGCTCTGCTTTGCGGAGGACAGATAAGATGAGAAAAGCTTGTAGTAAGGGCAGAGTGAGGAAGCTTTGATCTTAGCCAAAATGCCCCTTTAACATTAAAATAAGTATTTTATACTTATAACATCTATTCTGTTTTCTGCAGCGCAATACAAATTGAGTCACACTGACCTACACAGGGACTTCATGAGGCCACACTCAGGTCTTTTGGTGAATAGCTTTGCAGCCTCTCTGAGCTCCTTGCTGGAGGGGAAAGGAAAGGACCCAGAGTCAAAGTTCTCAACAGGGGCATTTGGGTGCTGAGCTGGAGGTATGTGAGAGGCCCTGACCATTAGAGATTTTCCTGGGCCATGTGTGAGGCACCTCAAATTGGTGCTGCTGAAGCTTTCAGATCTCTGTACCTCTTGTCCCTCTCCAGGAGTTCTCCAAAGGCTGTGGGTTCCTTCTTTCCCTGTCTAAAATCCCACCTGAGCTTTGGCTCTTTCAGGCTTGTTGGCAAATGCACAGACCTTAGTAAGGAGGAAAGCTGTCACTGCTGTAAGGATAACGTCAGCACTGATAGGAAGAGGCCTTTCCAGCGTAAACCAGTTTGCAGAATCCTGTGACACACTGCAGTTTTCACTGTTAACTGCAATGGGACACATCTCACTGGGGAATAGCTGGTCACTAGCTACACAGAGAGGGTGGTCTAGTGAGATGCTGTCAGAACTGAGCTATCTGTGTTCTTCAGGTAATGCCATTTCTAATGCACCTAAGGCAGCAGCTAGCTGCACACGCTCCCCCTGCACTGCCAGCGCAACCCCACTCAAGGGAGGATGAATGTGCTCTCATGTCCATTCAGGCCTTGGACTCCTCCAAGAGCTACCAGAAAATGACATTTAAGGAAGCAGCTCTCTTTCTGGAGTTCATTCAGGCCTACTTTTCATAACACAGATGACACATATCCCTTACTGCCTGGCTTGTGTTGAGCTGACCACCAAGCAGAAAAGTAGCTATGCTAGTATGTTGCCTGTGTGCCATGAAGCTGCCATGCTAGCACAGGTGTCCTGCAGTCATAAAGACAAGATAGCTTCTTCCTCCATATTCTTTGCTGATAGTAATTGTTGCTTGTGTTTTGTCTTGGAATATCTTTTCAACTCCTGGGTTCTTGTGGACACTTGCATGCATCCCTTAGGCCTTTTAAGACTAGATCTTCACTTTTCCTGCTGCTTAAGTTATCATAACCCTACACAGAATGTACTCACATGTGCAGCTGGACTTTAGAGACCTAGTGATGTGTTGAATACTAAAGTTATGCTCTTCCTCAAATACCTGTTTATCCATACCTTCACCCCATGGGTTGTGCATGCTACACAGCAGCCCTGTTAAGCAAGGGATTTTGTACCCTTAGGGTATGTGCAGGCATCACCATGACAAGGTGGAGGCAGAAGGGGCCTGCTGCACTCCTTCATTTGTGTGCCTGCTGAGCAGGTGAAGTAATGAGTGCAGGTGGTTACATCCATGTGGGTCTGGGGTGATGTCACTGGAACTGATGTGRTTACGGGGCAGCTGGACTACATCTGGAGAGTAACAGTGGAATCAGAAGCTCCTGACGTGCTGTCTACAGCTCCATCACCTGATCCCTCCCTCAGAGTGACAGAGGAGCTAAAGTACTTTTAAATCACTTGCACCAGACTCCAGCAAAATAAATTTTTGAAGTTACTTAGCTTTCAAATCAATATAAAAATCTACATTAGGGGTCCAGAGATCCATCCCTTTTTTTGCATCACAATGATGAAGAGGTCATATATGAATAGAAGGGTCACTGCACAGGGTTTATAAGGAGCATTGGCTGGCTTTGCATGTACCCAGCAGGGCTAGGAGGTGATATATTGTGCTTAACAGGTTACTTGTATTTTCCTACAGGCATTTAAATATCCAGAGGAACTGCTGAGATGTTCCAACAAGCCTTTTTTTCCACTCTTCTTTGTATGGCACTAGTTCCTCTCCATGCTCAGTTTGATGAGGATTCTGGAGACATCAGTCCTACCTCCTGTGCAGGTATTAACCAGATAATTTGGTTGTCTCTCTCCCTCCTTTGTAGGTAGCAATTTTATGGAAAGCTGTGACCATCCTCAGTTCAAGAGCCTATTCACAAGGAACTAACTTTGGCATGTTATACTTCATCTGTTCCTTTGCGCTCCTGGGAAGCACCCTGGCATAGTGATCTGTCATTATGTAGAAAACACCATCAGTCAAAACCCTCATTTCTGAGTTTGCATTAGAATGCAGAGAGTTAGGAAATGAAGAGCTCAAATCTGCCAGTGGTGGATTCTCCCAACTGATGCAATACTAAATACCAATAAATCTCCAGAATTGAGCTCCATATCTGATATTAAAAATAATCTATTTTGAATTTGATGATTTCAGCACTTTTTAGTTGCAATGTGAAGGAGTTTATTTATATGCCCAGCCTAACTACAGAAAATAGCAAGACTTTCAAGATTGATTCAATAGAGTAAATCTTAGGATTTTGAAGTCCTTGACACTAAAGAATCTTCTGACCTGAATACAGATATTACTGCTAGAGCTAGTTTTTTTCCAGTATTGCACTTGGGTATGGTCCTTTTGAAATTGTCCATAGCTCGGAGAGAGCAACCAGCAATGTAGCAGTCAGGGCATTCATGTGAAGCATAGGAGAGCAAGGGTCTTATCCTTGCTCTTCTCAGTTCAAATCAGGGACTTAATCAGTTTGCTCCAATCCAGGTGGAAATAACGTATGATTAGTAACAGTTGCAACACCCTCACAGGAATCTGAATCTCATCCCTTGTGCTGTTGTTTGCTCTTTTCAAAATTCTGTTAATTCGAACTCTGCAGTCCGTATTCCTGGGGATTAAAGAAGGGGATGCAATGTTACATAAAGTGCTCTGACACATCATTGTCTCCATGCAGAAAAGAGGGACTGCCCCATCAATGTGTACTTCATCATTGACACTTCAGAGAGTGTTGCTCTTCAGACTGTGCCTATCCAGAGCCTTGTGGATCAAATAAAGCGGTTCATCCCTGTGTTTATCAACAAACTGGAGAATGAGGTCTACCAGAACCAAGTCTCCATCACTTGGAGGTTTGGAGGACTTCATTACTCAGACGTGGTGGAAATTTACAGCCCTTTAACAAGCAGCAAAGACACATACCTCACCAAGCTGTATGCTATTAATTACCTTGGCCGGGGCACCTTCACAGACTGTGCTATCTCCAACATGACAGAGCAGATCCAGAGCCAGATGGCCCCTGGTGTGAACTTTGCAGTGGTCATCACGGATGGCCATGTAACTGGCAGTCCCTGCGGGGGAATGAAGATGCAAGCTGAGAGGGCGCGAGACATGGGGATCAAGCTCTTTGCAGTGGCCCCCAGTGAGAATGTCTATGAGCAGGGACTACGGGAGATTGCCAACCTGCCACATGAGCTGTATCGCAACAACTATGCCATCACACAGAAAGACACCCTTGACATTGATGTGAACACTACAGACAGGATAATCCAAGTCATGGTAAGTGCCATTGATCCATGCTGCCCCAGATGCTCTTTCTTACTTGAACTGGGGACAGAGAGTATAATGGGGGGAGCCAAAATGGTGTGATGGAGAGAGAGGGTTAGGGAGAGTCCTCAGAGGCAGGTGCTCAGCATTAAGCATATAAAAGGGTCCACCAAACAGTGCCAGCAATGAAAAAAGCTGGGTCAGTAGTGAAGGTACGTGGTTGAGACGTGGGAGACCCTAAGCAGTCATGCAGAGTCCCCATGCCTGTGTTCCCTTCTGGGGAACAGGATAGCAGGGTCGCCTCACCAGGGAGGGGTGACAAGAGAAACAGTGCATGAAAAGCTGGGATGCTTTCTGAGAGGACTTGTGGTGGGTTTCAGCAGAGCTCTGTAGAGCGCCTGTAACAGGGGAAAGCCTCCATCTTGTTTCTCTTCCTTTTTTATGTCCTTTCAGCAGTTATAGGCCAAAAGGAGTCTTGACTACATCTGATTTCTTTGATTAGGTGCTTAACCAGGACTCCTTGTTTTGTACCTCTATTCCCCAGCATTTCTGGTTAGGCTGCCATCCGAATGATGTCTGTTGCACTAGGTCAGATCTATGCTGTCTCCCAGAAGCCTGGGACCACCCGAAAAAGCATGCAGAAATGAGATCAGTGAGGGTTTCTGAGCCTCCTGTCAGGTATCAGAATGGTGTTTAAGACCCAATCTGTGAGACATTGCTAATCGGGGACTCTACTCAGGCACATTTAAAGCTGTGGGACCTTTACCACCTTCTTTTCTTGATTGTAACATGCATCTCCAAGGGGAGACACATGGCTGTGATGCTGTTTTCCTCTTGGAGCTAACTCTCTTACTGATTCTGTCTGTCCTGTTTTCTCCTTTGCAGAAACATGAAGCCTATGGAGAGGTGAGCGAGCAGCATCTTTATGCCATTTCCACGAAACACAGGTTAAAGCTTCCTTGCTTAGAGAAGACCAGCTAGTACCTCAAAAGAGTGGGCCTGATTATACTCTGAGCTGCATAGGACAGGAACTCTGCCTGCCTGTGGAAGCCAGCGCAGGGCCTGGGAACCAGTCATCTTACCTACTAGTTAAAATGAGATACTGGACTGGATACTGCACTTTCTGCTTCCCCACCCCTGTGATTTCCCTCACATCAGTGAACTCTTCACTTTATCTCCCTGGGGGCCTCATCTCATCATTTTGGATTTGGAGACATATTTTGTAGGTGGTCTGCAATCTAAAGTTAATGAAAGCCGATTTCATGTGGATGGGCCTTGGCCCACAGAGAGAGATGTATGCAGAATGAGGCCCCAAAATGCATGTGAGTTCCACTGAGAGCCCCAGAACATCAAGCTCAGAATGCCTTTTGCTTGACATTTAACAGTCCTGTTCTTTGGATTTGGGCCCAGAGCCAAACAGAGATGAATGTGCTTGTGGTAACTTTCTGCTTTTAATTTATGGGTAGGATTTTTCAGCATGCTTATTGCTGCCTGAACTGTGATCCCACGGGATCACTTTTTTTACTAGTTTATCACGGGCAGTTTTTACCACTGCAATCAGTGGAAGAGATGCGTGGGCAGCAGAGAGCCCTGGTGCACACAGCCATGCATGCTGGTGCATGCTGGCTCAGAACATGAAATGAAAGGCAACCTGCTGCTGCAAACCTCCTGTTTAATTTGGTATTTTTCAGTGCTACAAGATGAGCTGCCTGGAGATTGCAGGTCCACCTGGTCCCAAGGGATACCGAGGGCAGAAGGTAAGTTGTCCTAACCTATGGGAAAAGAGTAATACCAGCGCCTGTCACAGACGCTGTGTGAGTCCTTAGATCTCCTCACCTCAACTGCAGCAGTCTTCACAGATGTAGCAGTGTCTAAGTTGGCCCTGGGAAATTGTACTGCTGCTGTGAGTGGAGCACACACCCAGCACTCATGTCTCCTCATGACCATGCTGAGGATGATGCACCAGCAGCAGTGTAGAGCAACATCCTAGCATCAGCCATGTTCACCATGGCTAGCTTGCCCTTTGACACATGAGAATCTGTGTTGGGACAGCAGGAGCAAGGCAGAAGTTTTCTCAACAGTAGGATTTGCTACTCTCGTGTGTGCAGGGTGTCTCATTCTACCAAAATCCACAGCATGCTCCAACCTCTGTTGAGCCAGGCTGTGAGTTACCCTTCCCATACAGCCTTTCCCCTGCCTTCCCTGGAATAAAGCAGGTCCACTTCCACAAGCACGCTAGTGGAGACCCTCTAGGAGCAGCCAAAGAGAGCCTGATGCTAGCAGAAATTGTCTTTTATTTACAGTCAACACCAAGCCCTGACTTATGGTTTGTTTTGTTCTTAGGGTGCGAAGGGGAATATGGGTGAACCAGGCTCTCCTGGTCTGAAGGGACGACAGGTGAGTTATGGAAACTCTTCCCTCTGCTGCAGTTAGCAGTGTTCTTCCAGTGTTAAGTGGAGTTGTATCTGTATTGTGCCCTAGTTAATTCTCTGTTTCTCCTTTCTTTAAGGGTGACCCAGGTATTGAAGGTCCAATTGGATACCCTGGTCCAAAGGTAAGAATCATATAGCCAGTGACTGAGCTCTTTGCATTTTTTTTATTTTTTTTTGTAAAGCAGGGGGAGATTCAAGCTAATTTCCCACCATTCAATATTGCTTCCCTTCTTGTCCCTCCCCTACTGAAAGTAGAGGACACCCATCAGTCAGTCCCCCAACTGCATGCTTGAATGCCACCATCTTCAAAGTCAGGTGCCTGGCATATCTTTCTCCTCCAAAGTCCTCTGACTAGCACTCAAGGGGTTGTATAACTCTGGCTGCTTTGATTCAGGCACTTGATATGGCTTTAGGAATTGTTGCCAGGTATTCCTTCTGGAAAGCATGGGCAACACTGGGATCCAGCCGTTGCCTGTAAGTAGGCATGTGTCTGTCCTCAGTGGTGCGGAGAGCTCTGCTTCTCCCTCTCGACCTGCCCATCTCCTACTCACCTCTGAGTTCCCCTGTGTGTCTGCTGTCCCTGCTGCCTCGCCTGCCTCCAGTCCCCAAGCACTAACAGAGCATTTTTCTTCTTTTCTTTTTGTCTTGCTCTAGGGTGTTCCAGGACTGAAAGGAGAAAAGGTGAGAAAAAAGCTCTAATGGTGTGTCTGGTCGCCGGGCCAGAGGGCATCTGTTTGTTGTAATGAATGGATGTTTGTTTCAGAGTTTAGCCATGGCTGTGGGAATAATAATCCTATTAATAAGTGCTTGAGGAAATGCGGAGAGATTTCCCAGGGCCTCTCGAGGCTTGTGTCCTCCTTCAGGCATTTCTCATGGTCTTGCAACATTGTGATGTTCTTGCTAAGCCACTTGGGAAGTGAGGTAGCCAATTAAATTCCAGCATTTGATGTTCAAAAATATAGGTAGATCTTCCAGCCTGAGAGGAGAAACCACACTGAGTGACTTCATAACAAACTAAAGCAAAGGCTGATCCAGTGCTGGTGCAGATCACTCTTCTCCTTGTGACATCAGGGGAAGTACAGTACTTTGCACCAGCTGACGGTCTGGTCAGCGGAGAATATGAGTCAAGGAACTCCCTGGAGAAATGGGTACCAGCTTCTTTTTCTGCAGAGCAGGGAGTGACAAAGAGATTGCAGAGTCATTTGCACAGAACGCTGTGTCTGAGTATCCACAGTCCCCTTACACACAAATTAAGGAACCAGAAGGAAATTTTGTGTGAGCCTAGCCATTCTTCCCTGGGACATGGTCCTATGGCTGTGATGAGCATGATATTGGGAGACTGGCTGACTCCTGTCCTCTCTTTTCCCCAGGGCGAGATTGGATCTGACGGACGAAGGGTAAGAAAGGACCTTTTCTACCTTGCTTGTTGTTCCAACTTTGAACCTTTGAATGTCTCCAACAGATAATTGATCCCTCTTTTTTTCCCCTTGATCCTAGGGTGCTGCTGGCTTGGCAGGCCGGAACGGCACTGATGGACAGAAGGTAACAGCACTGGGAACACACTGTAATTTCACTGTGGTTGTTTCATTTCTTTAAGTCCCGTTTTCCCCACAGATAG
Source organism: Apteryx rowi (assembly GCF_003343035.1). Taxonomy (NCBI): domain Eukaryota; kingdom Metazoa; phylum Chordata; class Aves; order Apterygiformes; family Apterygidae; genus Apteryx; species Apteryx rowi. The sequence continues at coordinate 299,714 of NW_020450981.1, forward strand.
TTTTGTTTCTCCCATCCCACACACTTCCATCCTAATCTCACTGAGGTTTGTAAGAGCTTGTTTGCATGTTATTCTGCAATGTCCTGTAGAAATATTTGAGTTGGAGATGTATTCATTCGGGTCACAGAAGTGCTATGCCTTCATCAGCAAGCTCTCTACAAGAGTATATAACCCAGACTGTGCTCCTACGTCAGAATCTGCTACACTCAGATCATCTGGGTGTAAATATCTCATCTTTAGTGTTAGTGACCTACATACACCCCCTACAGGGTGTGCACGGTCTTTGCAGGCATTTGGTTTTTACAGGCAGTTTTTCATGGAGTCTAAGGTTTCATCTCTGAAGTGCTGCTTGTTCTTACTGTTAAAGTCATAAGGCCAAGCTCAAGTACCCTGTAACAAAGTCCCTAAAATCCTCTGCCCCCTCTAAGGTGAGTGCAGAGATAGCCTAAGTTGAGAAAATTTCAGCTGGCCTTGTTTGCTGGCCAGTATACATTGGTTTTGCTCTGCACTTTATTTTCTTCCCAGCTAAGTAGAACTGTGAGATAATACCAGTTCTTCCTTCCGTGTATAAAATGTCTGCTGAAGCTCTAAAACACAGAAGTCCTTTAGAATTGTGATATAAGACTGTGGTTTCATCATACAATTAAGTCAACCTGTCAAGGATGGAAACTGAGCTTCCTCTTTCACCATCAATGAGCTATTAGATTGGCTTAGTTGTATCATGAAATTATGCTCCAAGTGTTAGTGAAGAGCTGAAAATTACCAGTAATGTCCCTTATGCAAAAGGCAGTAAATGCTAGCACATGGATGATCTAAGTGTTTGACAGTCGCCTTACCCATCCCTCTGCAGTTGGGGCTAGCTATATAATGGCTGCTAACAGTTTTGGAGCACAGAGCTAGGCTGTCATTACTCTAAGATTGTTGATCAGGAGCATGATTACTATATGCCTGACACACAACAGAGGACCAGCACAACCTTGGACATGAATGACTGTGAAATCCAACTTCTAGAGACATTTTCATAAGCCTTGAGTTATGACCCAGGGCATGTGTGCAGGGGTAGTGTGCTTGAATTCCTAGCAATAGCCCTACAGTCATTCAGGGTTTTCCAAGGTGCCCAGACTACTTTATTTGTCTCCATTTGTATCTGCACACCACAGACAACAATACTCCTGTTTAAGGAACACATTTACTTTTTATTCTGTAATCAATCACAGGTATGTTCAGCTGATAATGTTAAAAATTAGTAACTGCGTTACATGAAAAGCTATATTTTTCCCTTCTGATACACAGAATTTTTCTGTCTTTTTTTTTCTTTTTCTTTTTCTTTTTTTTGAATGTTCTCTCTCCAGGGCAAGTTGGGGAGAATTGGACCACCAGGCTGTAAGGGAGACCCTGGTGACAAGGTAGGAATGCATTATTTTTTCATCCAGCAAATCAGATGAGCAGCCCCACTAACTTTAGCTGATGAATCAGTTGCACATGCAGTAAGATATGGCTGACGAGTTGTTACTAGCCCATTTTTCTATCTATTGCATGGTCCAATCCCAGGCCTGCAACAGGGAGCACAACCTGAAATACCTCCTTTCCAAAGGCAGGAAAGCTGGGCATCCCCCATATTCACTCAGTTCCATATATGGAGAAGCAGCTGCTCTTTTCATTAAGAGTAGCAGCAAGCAGAAACTGAGTTTGAGTGACTAGAGAGAGACTTTCTAAGGGTGTTGATTTATTCTGCAAGAAAACTGTACATTATTGTTACTGAAGAATATATGGTTCTTTGTTCTTCCCCTCCCTAGGGCCCTGATGGCTACCCAGGAGATGCAGGAAACCAAGGACAAAAAGGAGATGAAGGTGCAAAGGTACATGTATTCTGAACAGTGACCAGAGAGTATGGAGAGAGACCACCAGTGAGGACAGCTAAACACCATTGGCTGTATTTATTCTTAACTCCATTGGTACTCATGAAGTTGGTAAGCTCTATTCTGCCTCTGGGGCATGGATCCCATCACCAGAAACAGGAACCAAGGGAAGAGTTTTGCTCACCGTCCTCACTGGGTTCCACATGGTGCATATCAGTGGCGTACAACAAAATCCTGATGTTGGTAATGACCATTGATCTCTGGCTGTTTCAGGGAGATCCCGGCCGGCCTGGTCGCAGTGGACCTCCAGGACCTCCAGGGGAAAAAGGGAGCCCGGTAGGTTCATGAAACATTTATGTGTCTCCGCTGTCTTACCAGAAAGCGCTCCACATGACACAGATTCAGAGCATTATCAGCTGCAGAGAGTGAGCCACTGGTCACAGGGCAGCTGTTACACAAAGACAAGAAGGGGTGTGTTTGGATATGTATCTGTTCAAGGATGGACTGTATGACATAGAAAACAGGTGTGCACCTTGCTCTGTCTTCACACAAACTCTATTTCTTTTCCAAGGGTCTTCCAGGCAATGCTGGAGCCCAAGGACCTCCTGGAAGCAAGGGAGGAAAAGGTGAAGCAGGACCTCCTGGACCCAAAGGAGAGCCTGTAAGTTTCTGAATAGCTCTCAGAAGTGTGCACACTGCAGAAGTGTGATCCAGGTACATGGATGAACTTTGGACAGGCCATCAGGAAAGGCAACAGAAACCTATTACCTTGATGTCTGAGCAAGGCGCAGAAACTCCCCTGTTAGCCTGCCTGCCCTGCCTTCTGCATCCCAAAAGATGCACAGGTTTGTGCAAAAGATGCATATCTCCTTGTCTGCCATTCCTGATAAATCCCAGTGTGAGTGCTAATGCCTGCCTGGAGCTCATCTTAACCTTGGCAGGGCTGTGTAAGGACACAGGAGAGTTATCTCTGAGTTTGTCATGACAGTTCGCACCAAGGATGAGGCAACAAATGGTTCACATCTGGCAAGCAGCTTGAATTGTCTGCTTCTTGTATAATTTGCATAGGTTTCCCCTCTTTACTTACAACTGCTTTAGACTCTTTCCTGCCAACTAGATATTATCCAGACCCCTTAATTGCAAGGAAAACATTAAAAACATGAAGCCCAAGAACAACCTGAGCTTCTTTCAGCAACCTGAAACACAATCTTCCTCATCTTAATAGAGCAGTATCTGTATAATTCTAAATTTGATGTCTTAAAGTCAACACCATTAGCCATTTCACTTAAATCATTTCAGAGAAGCATCCCATATTCCCACATAACCACAAATGCCTCTGTGCATGCCCAGGTATACTTTGGCTGTCCTCTAGCAAGTTTCCCAGATCACTGACTTCTCATAGGAGTGCACTGAAGACAACATCCCCAGGAAGAATAAAGCCCCACAGCTCCACCAGCATCAAGAGGCCAGAGCCTAGCTGGTGCAGATCAGTTGATATGTTTATGCAAGATCCAGTGGGGGAAGCTAAAGCAGATGAACTAAAAATAAAGCAGAATATTTAATCCTGAGGGGATGAACCATGAGTGTCAGTGTGGACACTGCAACAATGACCATCCCAAGAGAATCATCTGGTTCTGATTTCCCAAGAGCCCCCAAGCAGTGCCTGGCATGGACATGCATGTTCCCCTGCTGCCAGGCACATGCTCCTAAGGGGGGACAGGAGACATGTTTCTTGAGCTAGGAGGGACAAGGCAGAGGCAGTAGAGCATCACTGTTTCAGGTAGCATCTGTGTTTGCATCTGGTTTATGTGATTGCTTTCTGTGTCTGCCAAGGGTCGACGTGGAGATCCAGGAGTGAAAGGCAGTAAAGGGAGCCCTGGGGCCAAGGGAGAAAGGGTGAGTAAAGCAACTGCACACACCATTGCAAATGAGACTGAGATGTGTAGGCCTGCATGATGCACTGCTGCCCAGCCATGGAAGTGCCCAAGGCCAGAGCTGCAAACAGCAGATCCCAGTGCTGCGTGTGGGTTCTGCTCCCATTGTGCCTGGTGCCTGACCTGACCTCAAGGAGCCATGGCAGTAGGCTCTGAAAGGAGCAGGTACACCCTACTCTACTAGGACTTGATCCAGAGCTGAGTGAGGATGAAGGATAGTAATGCTCAAGGCTGAGAGTTATGTACAGAGGGCACCCTGCCCTGATATCCTAAGAAGCACCAGATCTGAGAACAGCATCACCCCTCCTCGTTCCTCAGAGGACTGCCAAGCACACAAATGAAGTTGGGAGACCTGCCTGACAAGGAATGTCTTTATCTTCATCACAGGGAGATCCTGGTCCAGAGGGTCCTCGCGGCCTGCCCGGAGAGGTTGGAAGCAAAGGAGCAAGGGTAAGCAAGTAGTGGTTCACAGTAGCCGGTAGAGAGATAGAGTGCTACTGCCCCAAGGACAGCTCACCAGCTCCCCCTGCCAAATGTGTACCTGATGCAGCCATCCCCTCCCCCTGGCTGGACAGTCCGCACTCGCCACATGTGCTTCTGCAGAGAGAGGGCTGGTCCCACAGCTGAGTGGTGCTCGCTGTGCAGAAAGTGCTGCTGGGGGTTTGTGGTTGGAGAGAACTCTCTCTCCTACATGGGACAGTCGCTTAGATGGCTTGCCATCGGAAGAGGAGCTTTATGCAGAATAGATTTTCATTCGGAGAAGCTGAAATGGGAGGCTAGGACTCCATAGTCCCCAGAGGAATCGTTCTGGTGCCAGAGCACTTGCCTGGCCCAGCACTGAGGCCGTATGGCTCAGAGGGGTGTGTCTGTATCTGCTCCTGTATCTTCTCAATTCTTATCTTGCTTTCCAGGGAGACCAAGGACTGCCAGGACCTAGAGGCCCTTCAGGTGTTGTGGGAGAGCCAGGCAAGATAGTAAGTTTTCTTAGGACATTTCTGTGACCTTCTTCTTCCTCTGTGGTGATAGCTTGCCCTACCAACATAAGCTGGCTGCACTGTCACCCCCAGAGGGGAGACTGCAAGACCTTCTTGCAGGGAGGCTCAAAAACTAGCCCAGAGGCCCCCTGCTAGTCCTTATGAGGATCAAGGAGAGACTGCAGCACCCAGGAGTCCTTGCTTCTGAGCTAAGCAGAGCTCAGCAAGATTACTTCTCCGTGACTCCCACCACCCAGGTGTTCCCAAAATAATGTGGGAGGGAACAACATCAGAGCAGAGCACTTGGCTAGGGAAGATGGGGCTGCTCCAAATGCCTGTTTGGCCTAGTTTTGTGGTTAATCCAGTACCCCGTTTTGACAGTGGTGCCATGACATCTGGGTAGTCCTGTGGGATGCAGGAACCCAAGTGATGAATTAGTCACTGTTGCAATAACCACACTGGGAGGGGAGATGGTCTTGCTGCATCATCTCAATAGCCAGTTTCCCCAGCCTGATCCCGCATATGGCCAGGGAGCTACAGGAATATTCTCATACACTCTCTCTACTCTCCCCAACACTATCCTGCAGGGATCGCGTGGGGATCCCGGTGACTTGGGCCCAAGAGGTGATGCAGGACCACCAGGACCAAAGGTAAAGTCTCTGAATGCAACTCAGTGCATTTTAGAGTGACTCCTTTTCCTTTTCCTTTTCCTTTTCCTTTTCCTTTTCCTTTTCCTTTTCCTTTTCCTTTTCCTTTTCCTTTTCCTTTTCCTTTTCCTTTCTTTTCTTGTCAGTTTCTGCTGCAGAAACTCCTTGACCTATTTATGCGCCTTGGAAACTTTTCTGGCCAAAACAGAGCTGGTTACATCCCTAACCCTGTGAAGTTTCAGGGGTGTCCCAGGCAGATGATGTCCCCAAGATCCTTTCAAGCCTCACTCTAAATGGCTGTTCCCAATGTTTCAGGGCCCAACTGCTGGGAGAGAGGGCTGTGCAGAAGTCATGGCGTTTTGGTGTTTTCTCTTCCCTGGGGGGTGGATGAAAATGGCCTTGACTGTCACTGACATCGCCAAGTCAGAAAAGGCTGGGTTTGGTTGCTGACCGGTCATTTCTTTTCTACTAAAGGGTGACAGAGGCAGACCTGGTTTTAGCTATCCTGGCCCCAGAGGACTGCAGGTATGTGTGGTTCATGCAGTGCAGGTATATGCACTACAGCAGCTTTGGAGGTAGCTTATGTCAGCGGAGGGGTTAACACTGAAGCTGAGCACCTTCAGAGAAGACGAAGGGAGGAGGGAAATATGATGAGAGCCATGAGAAACTGAAGTCTGTGAAGAGGATCAGGAAGTGGTCTTTCCATGCCAGTCTGTTTTCTTCCCTCCTTGGATTGAGGGGAGAGGGATGCTTCATTCACACATGGCTGAAGGGCTACAAGGAGGATTCCCTGTCAGGAAGCTTTACTATTCCTCTAAGAAATGTTGGGACATCAGATCTGTTCACTGCCCTCTGAAGCTAGGTTGAGAAAATCAGCTTTCCTATCCCATACCCACTGATTACTGCAGTCGAAAACTGAATGGGCAATGCAAGGCTGGGACTTGCTACAAATACAGCCCCTTCTTCTAAAGAAGCTGGAGTAAGCATCATTCTGCATTTACTGCAGACCACAGTGTCCTTCAGACTGACTGCCTAACTACCTGTCTGTGGTAGAGGAGAGTAGGGCAATAGTTCTTTGACTCGCCAAATTCATCTGGTAAATTTAGAGATTCAAACATCAGCCTTTGGACATCCTGGCCATGGTCCAAAACCTGTCCCTGTGAGTAGGAAGATTCCCCTTTTGCTTCACAGAGATTGAACACAGCTTTAGCTCCTTCAGCTCCATGTGAGAGGCGCAGAGGGCCCCAGCCTTGCCTGAGGTGACAGAGAGGTGCATGTGCCCACCACCCCAACTGTCAGTCCATAGTTTCACTGGTCATTTAGTTTTGAGCCCCTGATTATAGCCTTCAAACATAGGTGTGTACTATGGGAATCCGTTACCGGTCAGATGCTGACTCACTCTTCTCTCTTCCCAGGGTGACAAGGGTGAGAAGGGGCAGCTGGGACCAAAGGTAAGTGTGTTTGCCCCTGGTCGGTCTGGTTTTGGCCTGACTGCAATGCAAGGTAGTTGTTTCCTGGCTTTCTGAATGTGTGGCTGAGGAACCTGTATTCTTGCAGCAGCTTTTCTACTTCCTCGCAAACAATCATCTCTTGGTTTTCTTCTCCCCACCATTTCATATGCTGCACTTTGTAAGCTGGCATGGGACTAGCAGCCATGATGGCTTCAGTCCTTCAGGTTAGGGCTAAGTAGCCATAAAACAAAAGGTAGGCATTGAAAAATCTTTTCAGACAGGAAGACTGTTTCTGGTCAAACTATTTTTAAAAAGACAAAAGAAACAGTTTAGCTGCTGTGAGAAGGTGATTGGGGGAAATGGTTTGTTTCTCCATCTTCAAATGATCTGCTAGCCCTTTCATGGGAGCGGTGCAGGCAACCCGAGCTTTGGTTGTGCCAAGTTGTAAGGCCTCTTTTCAAGTGTTCACTATTTTCTTTGGGATTTTCTGCATTCTACTTCTGAAGCTCAGTCACTCCACTCAAAGGTGGCAGCACTGTGCAGGGGACAGCTGCTGACGCCTCCACTTTGTGAAACAAACCCTCTCTGAAGTAGCCTGTAACCACTGCATGCCCAAAGTGTTACTTAGCCCACAGCAAACTCCAGGCTTTCTCTCTAGAGCTGTGTGTTTGCAGTCTGGCTGCGAATATTAACTGTACTGTGGGAAAAAGATGGGCTAGCTCTGTAGGTAACCAGCCTGACCCTGGGTACAGTTTCCAGGCTTATCTCCTTGTGAAACAATCTCAAATATGTTTTGTAAAGCTTCTTTATTCTTCAGTCAGGGCTTGTTAGAGACTGGCAAATATATAAACAGTATTCATTTGCTCTGTGCTGAGCTGCTGGTTTAAAGGGTGCTCTTTTGGGATAGACAGGACAGATACATGTGTGTTTTTGATGGATTCACTAGCAGTAATTCATCTGTCTGAGTACATCCATATGTTCTCTGTGCTGGATCTGTTTCTCCCTTCTTTGAACAGGGAGGAAGAGGTGAGCTTGGACCAAAAGGAGTGCAAGGGACAAAAGGAGAGAAGGGGGAACCTGTAAGTATATATTCAGTATTGCTCGCAGCTTCAGTTCAGGGAACACCTTTGCCAAAGCCCCTGCAGCAACTGAGAATCAAAAGCAGGAGCTGCTGTTTTTTTTCCCACTTGATGACACTGGGCCATGGTCCTCCAGTAATTGTCTCTTTACAAGGACTTGTGCTTGTGGAGGTCAGTCAGGTCATGCTAGAACAACACGTGAGGACTGAAAGAAGGGGGCAACTGTGTCACCACCACACACCCCCTTGTGAGTGCTCTGGATGTGTGGGATTTATAGCCACCTGACACACTAGGGAGCTGTGCAGTCTGTACAGTCTGCAGAGTACACAGTCTGCTCTCCCATATTTGACCAATATAGCCGCATACTGCAGAGAGCGCTGCCAGGCATCTTTCCTGTCCCATGTCTCTAAGCTTGCCTGTCACAGGCTGGTGACAACACTTAGTAGAGCTGTGCCTGATGGGCTGGTCAGGAGGAGCCCCTAGCACCAGCAGTGTGGGTCATGAGCCTTGTCAGGAAAATGCTCGACTCTTCTTTGTTTCTTTCTCAGGGTGATCCTGGCCCAGCAGGTGAGCCTGGACTCCGAGGCCCAGCTGGTGAACCAGGCCCTGAGGTACAGTATCATGCCATCATGTCTGACCAGATGCTCCAGCTCCTCCTTCTCCCCACTTCTCCCGTGTCCCTGCTTCTCTAAAGCTCAGACTGCCCCAGCAGATCTCCCTACAGCAGGACTTGCTGGAGGTGACTTATGGGGCATTCCAGCTGTCAGACATGTCTGATGGCTACCAGAGAGGCTTTCCGATCCTTCCCACGGCAGACCTTTCCAAAAAGCCAAGTTCTTGATGGTGCTGGTGTCTAGTTCCCAATGGGGACTCCTAGGAAAGTTGTGTCTGAAAGCACTGTGTTCTTCTTACAGGGAATTCCCGGACCACCAGGAGATCCTGGCCTAACTGTAAGTAGGAATGTTCTCCAAATCACCCAAGTGTTCTTCCACCTGTGGGCAACCTTCACTCTTCAAAGTTTCACTTTTTTTTTTTTTTTTTTTGGGGGGGGGGTGGCGGCAGCAGCAGCATCAGCAGCATGCAGCCTGAGAATGAAACAAGGCATTAGACACTGTTGCTGCTCATAGGTCTTGGAAAAGAGCTGGGTGCCGTCATCCTGCAACAGGGCAGGACTGAAGCCATCTTGCCAAGGGCAGGGTGAGGGACCTGTAACTTCCAATGGAACCTGAAACAGTCTCAAGCTGAGAAAAGAGTGCTGCTTTCTGGGTAGGAAGTGAATGGAGAGCCTTTCACTTCAGAGGGTGAGGGCAGGGCTGCCTGGTTGCTTTGGAAGGGAAGGGATAGCGTTCACCCTGAACCCTGTCTTTCTGCTTTGCTGGCAGGACTGTGATGTGATGACCTACGTGAGAGAAACATGTGGATGCTGTGGTGAGTTGCCTATTGCTTCTGTTCTGAATTGTAAGCCATTCGTTAGGTAGGGGGACAACAACCAGCCAGGTCTGGAAAGAAGGCAGGCAAACCTCCTTTGTCTCTAGGGCAGTCCTGCCTCCTTGTCACCTCAAAGGTTGCCTGTAGAGGAGCCTGCTTCTGAGCAGGAGGCCAATAAAGGCCTTCTCCATCCTTTGGGCAGTGTCTCCATGGAGGTGGTTAGGGGCAGGGATGCTGGCCTCCTTCCAAGACAGCATCAGCAGGCAGCAGAGCAACTGCAGATGGACAGTCATCTTTGAAGGAGCTCTGCCCTTGTGAGCTAAAGAGAGTGGTCAAGCAAAATACAGATGGTCTCAGTGTGAGACAGAGATCCAGTAAGTTCCATGCACCTTGCCTCCCTTTCAGGATGGCCTCTGCTCTGCCCTGTACATTGAGCCACTGGCACAGTGAGGCTCTTTGGATACTCTGTGTAATGCTGTACCCTGTAGATGAGGTAGCAGAGAAAGACACCATAGGAAATTCTCACCTGCTCACTCAACTCTGAGCCCACTGCTGAGAGTGGCGCTGCTGGGGCTGCCTGCTTTATGTCCCAAAATTCAGCTCTGTTACTGCAGGAGCAGTGATCTGTGATCAAGTTGCATGGTCCAGATGATACAACAGAGTGTAGTACACAATAGGAGGAACAAGCACATAAAATTCTCCCTGCACTACTGGCTGCGGGCAGCACAGCAGATCCTTTGAATCCTTGGAGTGATGTTAAATGTCTCCATCTTCCTCTGTATGGTCTCTTCTGCCCTGATGGCTCTTGTTCCCACTGTCTTCAACCATTGAGATTTCCTCCTTCTGTTCCTCTCCCCAGACTGTGAGAAGCGCTGTGGTGCCCTGGATATTATGTTCGTCATAGACAGCTCTGAGAGTATTGGCTACACCAACTTCACCCTGGAGAAAAATTTTGTTGTCAATGTGGTCAGCCGGCTGGGCTCTATTGCTAAGGACCCCAAGTCAGAAACAGGTCTGGAGTGTGTGTGTGGGGGGGGGTGGACGGGAGGCAGCTAGAGGGGCATTTATGAGGAACATGTAGGAGAGGAGAGTCTTGTGTCCCTCCAGCTTCCTCATTTGTCTGTAGTTACCCTGGTGTGCAATCCATCTGTTGTGCATTTTTGTAGTAGTTTCTGCTCCTTCCTCCCTCCCCTCCTCTGCCTAATAGGCCATTTGGGCAGCTCTTCACAGATATGAAAGCTGACTTTCTCAGCTTCTCCCTGAAGATGCAATGCCAAGTAATGTAACATGTCATTGTCAGGTGCCCGTGTTGGGGTGGTGCAGTACAGTCATGACGGGACCTTTGAAGCCATCAAACTTGATGATGAACGCATAGATTCACTGTCGAGCTTCAAGGAAGCAGTGAAACGTCTGGAGTGGATTGCTGGGGGCACCTGGACACCATCTGCTCTTCAGTTTGCCTACAACAAGCTCATCAAGGAAAGCAGGCGAGAAAAAGCCCAAGTGTTTGCTGTGGTGATAACGGATGGGCGCTATGACCCCCGAGATGATGACAAGAACCTAGGGGCTCTTTGTGGTAGAGATGTGCTTGTCAACACCATTGGCATTGGGGACATGTTTGATCAGCCAGAACAGAGTGAGACCCTTGTCTCCATTGCTTGCAATGAACCCCAGCGAGTCCAGAAGATGAGGCTCTTCTCAGACCTGGTGGCAGAGGAATTCATTGACAAGATGGAGGATGTGCTCTGCCCAGGTCTGTACCTGTCCCTGAATTTCTTACAGGAACTGAAGTTTCCTAGCTGCAGGGATTGAGATGGGAGTCGTATGTGGTGCTTTGCAGCAATTGCAGAGCTGCTGTGCCCGCAGGTTGGCCAGTAGCGCATAAGCTGGGTCATCACTCAGTTTTCCTTGTTTCTTTTCCTTCCAGATCCACAGATYGTCTGCCCCGAGCTGCCCTGTCAAACAGGTAAACTTTACAAGTAGCTTCATGCCATCTGCACAAAGTGGTAGGTCCAGGGGAGAGTGCACAAGACTCAGGACTGGGAGGGAATGTTCAGTCCTGTTCATTCACTTGGTATGGCAGGGAATTTGGGAAATAGTATTACTTTACATCAGGAGAGGCCCCAGGTTTTCATCTCCTGCTCTTTTCCTAGCTCTTTGAGCTCTCTTCACAGGTGCTAGCGCACCATGTTAGTGCACAAGCCTTGCTCATCTCTGCTACATCTCCCTGTCCAAGTGAAACAGAACTTTACATAGATTTCCAAATTCCTTGGAGCCACCAGATTTTGACCTCCAGACTCAGTAATGAATTTCTCACTTGCTCATAGTCTCTATCATATATCAAGTCAAAACCTCCTTGCTAAACTTCCCAATCCATGTGATCTTTGAAATCTAGAGTTAAATCCGCAGCACTGGACAGGATGCTCTGTGTGAATGATGAGGGCAGAGGAGGAAGTAGGGACAGTTTGGAAAATGACACTGTAGTGGACTGAAAGCTTTGGCTTCTCTAACACTGGCTGTATTTTAATTAACAATTAACTCAGGGTGTTGGATCAAAGGAAGAAGGCTGTAAGGATCCTCTGGTATAAAAGAGACAGCTGCTGCTTGCTGCAGGTAGCTTTACTTGATCATATTTTGCTTGTTAAGGGGCAGATCTGCAACCTGAATTTCTAGAGATACTGGCTGTCTAAGTCTCTATGTCTGTTTAAATACAGTAGAGACAGTATTTGCTGATACATGCAAAGCATATAAGGGACAAAGTTTTGCCATGTCTTGTGATTTTTATCCCAACTTCTGCCATGATTATGTTTTTTTGAAAGTCCCAAGCTTCAACTCTCAACTTTCATTTTTAAAGAAGTCCTTTTTTTTTTCCATACTGAAGCAAAGAAAAACTGGTCCCAGAATGGTCAGAAAAGCTATAATTATTCCTGTCTACAATCTGACTTTTAGACTAGTATTTTGAGTGTTTGCATTTGGACGTGCAGAGAAAGCAATGTCAAATTGTGGTGCTGAGGTGTCCAGGCACACTCTTCTGTCATGTACTCTGAGGAGCTGTGTCCTGTGGATCCGTGCATGAGGAGCCAACTTTTCCATGTCACACTAGTGACTGCTCATGTGTCTTTAAAGGTTTTGGTCTTTGCAGCCTCCCCCTTTCTGTGGAATACTGCAGGAGAGATTGACCTGAACAGTGGCCTATTCATGTTCTTCTATATCCGGGCCATCATGACCCTCCAAAGCAAGGTGGACTTGGCTGTCCTTTTACTATAGTGCACTTGGGTATTTCTGTTCCTGATACAAGGTGAGAACAGTTCACTTGTACCTGACATACTTGAAGACCAGAACAGAAATGACAGCTGTGATATGAGGAGGCTTCTAAGGAGATTCCCTCTTGGGTAATTTCCTCAAGCCACGCCATAGGTGGGCAGAACACTGTGTGGGCCCTGTACACCTGCAACCCTATACGATATGAGATTTGGAATGAGGTGGCATGCTAGGCATGGGCCTCCTGTGAAAAGTAACAATACACTCATCTCAACATCGGTGAAAGTTGTCCTTGCGTGCAAGGACCTCTGCTACACCTGATAGACTAAGTGGGTTTTAAATTATGCCCAGGGATTCAGGGGCCTTTGCCCAAAGCACCTTCCACCTGCTGTACTGGACTGTCCATGATGTGTTTCCATCATCACGTAGAAGGATTTGCAATGATCACACCCACATAACAGTAAGGAAAAATGTTGGATGAGAAGTAAAATAAGGAATGTGATGGAGTTTGCGGATTCTTGGCTGCTACAAAACCATGGCAAAGAATTATGTATCAGTGTTCAGCTTCCTCTTGCTCTCTGGGAATATTTTCAAGAGCTGATGCTAAGTCATATGCAAACCCTTTGGATGGAGATGTTGACCTTTGCATGGTATGTGAGTGAGCTTAATGCATATGCAATGCATGTGTCCAAGTGGTAGATAGGCCAAATATAGATTCAGTGAGAGAGCTATGCTCAGCCCTGTTCTTTGCCCTTAGACTTTTAGAATTGCAGTCCTGGCACTCAAAGGAACAACCTGAGCTCCAGCCTGAATGTTGTCATGAGAATATGGAGAGACACGTTACATCAGGAGAGTATGGAGAGGGACAGGTATTATATCCCAGTGTCCTCTCTGCTGCCTTGCAGAGACAGACGAGTCACCAGCTTTATGAATTCTCATCTGCAGATACAGGAAGCCAGGAAGGCACGCCACCTTTCAGTGCTTTGTCTAAGGAAATCCAGTTTTTCCTGTTTTCAGGACAGACCCATGTCTCCTTATCTCCTTATCACCTCTGATTGTGGTTCTTACACAATACTGGAGTGTTTCTTGACATGGGGTCCAGGCAGGGTTAAATGCTGAGCAAATCTGAACTGACCAATTGCTTTGACAGAAACCGCATGATGCTCTGTGAGGCTTTTTCTAACCCATACAAAAGGCTTTGCTTTGAGCTTTGGGGTTTTATTCAAATACAAGCTCAGTGCAGTCAGGTGGAAACCACGGTTCTTGTGATCCTGAATCACTGCAGACATCACACAGGAGCATTATATGGAACAGAGTATTAACTCTAGTCAAAGTACAGAGGGCTAAGTGCCAGGCAAGGAGTTTATGTAATGCTTTCCCTTAGATGTCTTTCCAGCTCCCCAGATGTATAGCATCATGTATACAGTTTGCATGTAACCGAGTTCAAAGCTATTTGACAGCTGATATCAACCAATCCCGTATGCAGAAAAAAAGTTGGACCCTCTAGCCTTCTTCCTGAATACTGCTCTTCCTCCATCATGAATATGCTAGACTAGTTGGAAGAGACTGGGCAGTTATGTTTTCATGTTGTTTTCTGAGGACTCTTGGTTGATGGGTGTGTGATATCAGTAAGAATCCCATAGTTCCTCAAACAAATGTGGTTCCTCAAGCAAATGTAGTATTTGCCCTGTCACTAAATCACCAAATACTGTTCATTCTCTCAGATGTTGTGTGAGACAGTTATCTGGTCCATAAGTTAATTCAGTTCATTCAGTAGAAAAATAAGCAACTGATTGGCTTTACTTACTTATTCTGTGTTTCCAGTGCTCTTCAGGATTTAGTAATACCTAATTCCACAAGTCAGGTGCCCCAGGCAGAACATCTATAAAATATCAATAACTATTTTGCCCCCAACCTGTAGAAGTACCGGTTGCAGTAGGGTCTGTATTCACCTCATCTGGCCTTACTGGAGTAGATCTTTCCTTCATCACTGAAGAGCTGCTCTATCCTAGGTACCTTTTAAGGGCTGTTCTGCAAGCCACTGGCAGTTTTCCCTTCAGCCAGTTGTCTTTGGCTCCAGCCTTTCTTGAAAAAGGCATGGGAGAGCTTTCACCACAGGAGCCACATCCAGCCCTGGGACATGTATTCTAACAAAGCTGTTGAGACTTAGATCTTGAAATTTAAAGTCTTGCTTTGTTCTTTACTTCTCTGTCTCTTATTAGCTCTGTTCTCGTCTGGTGCAGTGTACATAGAAAAGCCAGGTAGCATTCAGAGAGAGAGCCATTGCTAGAAAGCCCTGAAAATATTCTTTTGACGCTCACTTACAGATGGCAGGAACCCTGGGAACGTAAACCCACTTATTTTCCGCCCCATGGAAGAGGGAGTCAACATAGATTTCCCCAGCACCATACATTCGATCGCCCAGTTCCTAAACTCCACGCGGGAAACCCAGGACCCCAGCATGTACACCCAGCTGGTGGCCACTTTGGCCTATACCGCCGAAAAAGCCAAGTTTGCCACTGGAAATGAGCGGCAAGAGTGGATGGACCTGTTCATTGACACCTTCAAAATGGTGCACAGCGAGATTGTGGGGGACCCAGAAACCGTGCTAGGGCTTTGCTAACATATCCATTATAGATCACATGAAGTGGGAGGCAGAGGCTGAGTGGAGATGGGAGAATCATTTGGACCTTCAAACATCTTTCCTCAAGTGCCTGTTTGGCAGAGAGGATGGGTACATAGATAGATGCTTTTAGTTTAGGAGAAACACAGGTAGTGACATAGCTTGGTTATGCTCAGCCAAGTATGTGGCACAAGGGGTGGATCTCTCCAGCTTGGCTGGCTGATGAGCATGGCAGCTTTCTCCTTAGATTACAAGCGATGCTTTTGCTCTACCTACAGCTTTTCTGCAGAGGAACTTCCAGCCACTAGCAGGACAGCTGCTCTGCCTTGGTCTCTGAATCAGCCAAGCTGCTCCCCCTTTCACCTTCCCAACACTCCCCCTCTGTACTGGCAAGCTAGTCTGTCGCAGGGTGAAAGACTGTCACACAGTCCTCAGCCACACAGGAGCACAAGGCTCCGTTGATGAGACTGCTGGCACACGTGTGACTGAGGGCAGGAGAGAGCCCTTTGTTTGCAGAGAGCCTAGTGATGCGCTTTTCCCGCACTTTCCTACGTATCTTTTTGCTGACTGCTTCTGAAGTATCTTCTGTGTTCTCTTTCTGGATAACTGGGTGCTGTCTTCAGGTTGTGCAAACCATTTGTGTGGCAAGACTGGCAAAGCAAGATGCATCTCCTTTCGCTGCAGTTAGCATTTCTATATGACCACTCAACAGACAGTTTGTGGTATTAAAGGGAAAGAGCAAGCAGTAAAGAAGGGCATCCCTGGCTTTCCATCAAGAGTACCAAAACCTGAAAAGTGCTTTTGTCAGAACATATGCAGTATGTACTTTGTGTGCTTTTTACTCAGCTTGTGTATTGTGTTTTTTCTCTCTGTCTTCAATAGCAACATGTAGCTATTCATAGCCAGGAGATGCAGATTATGTAGGACCAGGAAGTCCAAAGCAAAATCCATGACTGTGCAATCATAACTGTGTGATACATTAAGATGTTTAAAAGCACATATTTAAACATGATGTAGTATAGTCCATAAAATCCATAATCAGTTCTAGTCTCGGGTCAGAGAGACTATAGGCCTACCACTTGTGCTGTGGGAACATTTGCTTAGACAAGGAGTGAGATGTCCATGAGTTCGACTACCAACGGCTTTCACAAAAGGTTAGGCAGATGACTGCCATTTGTGCCTCTAAAATAACCATTGCCCTGTAAAGCTATAAAAAGAGAACACAAGCATTGAGTGTATAGATGCGAGAGTAGAAGTATTTAGTGCTAGCAAGTGAATTTTGCAGCCTCTCTAACTGACATGGTATTATTGCAATAAAGTCTACTGAGCAAATGTACTATTTAATGGGCAGAATGGAGATGTACAGTCTTCAAATAATGTGTCTGGCCTATTATGAAGTCTGTTTTCAGATATGTAAAGTGGAACCAGTTACCAAACTGTAGCCAAGCTCAGAAATGAGAATTGGAATGAGGAATTTGCCTACTTTGAACATATTACTAGGTTTTGTTTCAACTTTGTTCCAACATCTGGGGCTTGCCAAACTAGGCTAGAAGTTGTCCAACAACAGGCACTTAGAGGTGTTTGTGTCATTCAGCTCATGATCAAGCCAAATACACTGCACAAAGACAGTCTTTCTCTCAACATTTTAGCACTTTTTGCTCCTGGTCTGTGCAATACCAGGGAGTTCAGAAGAGTTCACTATTGGAATATAGCAAGAAAAAGAGTTCAAAGAACTCTTCCTAGCTCTAAATGGTTTGCTCAGAGTTTTAGACAAAGGTCTGGCAGAAGGATGAGGATCAGTCTGTATCTGAATCCGTATGCTAACATCTTACTATAATCCACATATGGATGGTCTTTGCAAGGCCAAACTCCCTACTCTATTTTGATTTTTATCCTAAAATTAGCATGTGATTTAGCCTTATGCAGTGCATCTGAGAAGACTAAACTCAAAGTAATTAAGTTGCTCCAATCATGATGCTAAGGAGAAGTCCTTGAGCATACTTATGACTGGAAGCCCAAAGGAGATGCTGTTTTGAAAGGAACATCTCAGGGCTAAGCTGTCTGGCTGGGCAAGATTGGAATTCAATAAATCTTTAGGAAAGTGAGTTTAGATCTCATCACACAGTGGCTGTTTATTCCATTTCTGTTGGTAAGCAAAGCAGTACAAGCATTGGAAACAAACTTTTTTACCTCTAAAAAATCTTCAATTAACTATGAAAAATATTTATGAGAAAATGTCTCTTTGCCTGAGCAGTATTTGCATTAACCCTTATTAGACAAAAGCAAGTGTATGTAATGGTTTGATAACATAATCCTGGTGAATCCCTCTGACAAAACCAGATAGATTTCAACACAGCAGCAGTTCCTTCAGTGTCCTGGTAAAGTTCTCAGGCAAAGGAAGGACATGCATCAGAGCTTGGGGAAAAGAAAATTCCTACCTCTCAGATGACATGGGAGGAGGTTGTGAATGGGGAAGCCCAGGAAAGGGCTGGCAGGCCAGTTCACTTGTTCATTATTTCTTTCATCTCTACTGTGAAATGTTAGAGGAAATACAAGTTACCCTACTGCAGGAAAAAGCAGGAGCATTATGTGAATGGCTGGGATTATCTTGCACATGCACATCATTAGTTGGGTTACTAATGGCAAGAAAGTTGATGGTATTTCTGCAGTGCTGCTTCCTTTAGACTGCCTCAGATGTCTCCTAGCATACAGTTTGTGGTATCGTGAGATATAGGCATTTGTGCCTCACTGTAAGCTGCGTGAAAAGGGTTGGTACTCCAATTAAAAGCACTGTGTGAAGAGATTATTTGGCCTAATTCATGGTGGTGCATCCAAGAGCTTATATCCCAGGATCATCTGCAGTCAAAAATGAAAATCTCAAGGCCCTTGGAAGGTGAAATGCTCTTTTGTCCCCCCTGAATTCTTCTCTCTGTTGGTATCAGGCATACTGAGGAGCATATTTTCTGTAGGTACTGCCATATGCAGAGCTCTTGCTGCACTTGTGTCAACATCCTCCCAGAAACAAGAATAAGGTACAACCAAAGCGTGATACAGAATGGAACAGAACCTGAGGTTTTGTTGCTGCTGCACTGTCATTTATGTTAATGTTCTCATGGGATAACTCATGTATAAAGGAGTTTAATCTATGACATGGCTCAAAGGCAGCCCTCCCCATCCAGGAGGACTGAGCAGTAAGAAGAGTTTTTCTGTGGAGGGTACTCATGCAGTAGACATCTGTCGAGCAGCTCCATGGAGAGCTAGCCACACATTACACTCTTGTTCAAGCTTCAGGGAGTGATGCTGCACTCTGAGTGGCAATCTGCTGGTGTCTGCCTAACTAGGATCTCTTAAAGCTCGCTTCAGGTCCTTTTTTTGGGGGAGTTCTTGCTTGTAATCACCAGAAACGTGACTGCATATAGACAAGAACGAGGGGGAGAAAGACCTGTAACACTTCTTTGGCATGATATGCAGCCCTCACTTCCACTCCTCTTTTGCAAAGCCCTACTTAAATTTCAGATTATGTGGTTGAAAGGGGCATGCTTCTCCCCTTTCATGGCTACATGAAGCATATGCAGAACACGTAAGGGCCTGGAGTTCACTGGTGCAGGTACTGCCAAGGTAAAATATCCTGGTAGCAGCACTTGTGTATGGGTAACTACAATATGAATGTACGTTTAGACAACATTTTTCTAGGAAGGTCAGTCAGAGGTGAGTACATACGTTTATTGATTTAAAAGAGTGGAGTATTGAATTGAATTTGGAGATGTGATGTTATACACAGCTCATGGAGAAATATCTGTTGCTTCCGATTGGAGATGGCTTTCTTCTTGCATCAGAACTGACAGACGAGAAGCCCGTTGTTAGCAGTAAGTCAGTGTACAATAAGCACCATTCAAGACATGGCATCATTATAGATATGTCTTAAAGTGTAGGCTAAGAGGAAATGCAAGGCTGCAAAGTCAGTGAACATGAAACGTAAAAGCAACTATGAGCTTTCACCATGCCCAGCAAATTAGGGTGAACTACAAGTACCGGAAGTTGCTGTATCAGGTATTACTGTTTTATCATGGATAGAAGTGCTGTCAAATAATCTGCGATTACAACAATATGTAACATCAGCGTTTCTGCTACATTGGGAGCACAGTCCCATGCTGTTGAATTCATGTTGCACACTGGACCAGTAGTCTCTAGAGTGCATGTATGTATTTTGCTTAAAATATTTTACAAATTTGCCCTTCACTGAATGTTGACCATATAAATGGAGATGGAAGTGGAGTCAAATTCTGTGTGCAGTCACCTGCAGTTACCTGTGACTTTTTAAATGCACTGCCTACCTGCCAAGTTTGATGTTGTGTGTAGCTATACTTTCCTACTAAACAGGCATTCATTTTGTTCAGATCGTATGAGGAATTGCAAAACGCTTTGCTTCAGCACCCTACAATGCTGAATCCAGCCCCAGGTATAACAGTATTCAGCACTGAGAAAGTACTTTGTCAGGTAGACGGATTTGTTCATAATACTGAAATTCAACTTAATGTGAAACGCATATAATGACAGTTACCCCTTGCTGGAAATGGATGTTCAGGTTGAAGCTGCTCCAGAATCCTCTGTTACTTGCCAGTCATATGGCACAACATGACGTCTGCTCCATTTTTTCACCTTATCCCTTTCAAGATTCAATTTTAGAGTCCTCATCATAGAATTGCTTGACAGTGCACACTATGGCTATTGCTCTGCTACCACCATGATGGAATACCTTGGGAAGTGGCCAGTCATAGCATGTACATCACAAATGAATACTGCTGTTGTAATCACTTTCCTGGTTATTGCTTTCAGTGGAGAAGAAAAAAGAATTCTTATCCAAATATGGAATAAAATTGAAAAATGCAGAAATTGAAATGTTTCTTAGAGAAGCAATGCGTGCAGAAGAACATCACATGCAACACAGCTGCTGAAGGGGACAAAAGAATGACTTAAAACTAACAGCTGAGTCTAAATATTGGTGTTTTCTTCTGCCCTTTTTTTTTTTTTTTTGAGTTCATTCACTGCATATATTCATATGCCTACATGCCTCCTTTGTGGACAGGTGCTGATCCAAAAGACTTAAGAACAGTTTCCCACCACATTTTATTCAACTATTGGTCTTTGTTACAAAAGCTGTTTTACTACATACAGATGTACCAAAAAGGATAGTCTTGTTTTTCAACCACATGGCCCAACCTTTGTAAGCTCTTCAGGAATTAGTGATTACTGATGAAACAAATCTTGGCACAGTGTGAAATCAGCTTCCAACCAACAGATCTGTGCATGAAGAATTGCTCCAAAAGTAAACCACACTCTAAATATAGCTGAGAGGTTTGTAAATACCACCTGCCATTAATCTCTAGCCATCCCATTACAGAAAGGGGTTGGACTGTAGTATAAGAAGGTGGATATAATTCTAGGGATGAAACGCAGAAAATGCGCAGATCTGTCTGATGTCTTGGATGCTTGTGGTGGTCTGTCATAGGCCTCAGAATTAATGCCCATTAAGAGCCAGCGCCCAGGAGCTGAGGAAGTCAGAAGCAAAGATCCTGTTACCAGCCACCAGCAGCTGGTCCTTCTTTGGGCAAAAATATACAGCGGCTATTCCAACCCACACTGCACGAGGGAAGCCCCAACCTTATCTTGTAGGCTTTCTTATACTCCCAACTGTTATTTTTCTCTCTTTCCTGCAGAGCTTGCAGTGGCCCAGTGCACGCAGCGCCCCGTTGATGTCGTCTTCTTGCTTGATGGCTCTGAAAGGATTGGGGAGCAGAATTTCCAGAAGGCCCACAACTTTGTGGAGGAGGTAGCCCGACAGCTCACACTGGCCAGGAGCAACAATGACAACATGAATGCCCGGATTGCCCTTATGCAGTATGGCAGTGAGAAAGAGCAGGATGTGGTCTTCCCGCTGACATACAACCTGACTGAAATCTCCAATGCCCTGGCACAGATCAAGTATCTGGATTCATCCTCCAACATTGGGTCAGCCATCTTTCACGCCATCAACAACATTGTGCGCAGCCCTGGGGACACGCAACGAGTTGCCCGGCGCAATGCTGAGCTCTCCTTTGTCTTCATTACTGATGGCATCACAGGAAGCCAGAACCTTGATGAGGCCATTGACTCCATGAAGAAGCAGGATGTCATGCCCACAGTAGTGGCTCTTGGGAGTGACGTAGACATGGATGTCTTGCTGAAGCTTGGCCTTGGGGACCGGGCAGCCATCTTCCGGGAGAAGGACTATGCCAGCCTCTCCCAGCCTGGCTTCTTTGACAGGTTCATTAGGTGGATATGTTAATTGAAGGGAGTGCACATTTCGTCCTCTCACCAATATACACACCCCAGATATTACTTGTTTTATTTTCTTCCCTTTGTATGGTTGTTAGCAACTCTGAGCTGGCCCAGAACAGTTTGTACACAGCTACCCTCTGGGTTCTCCTGTCTAGCCAAAATTCAGAGCTCTTGTTTGATTTTCATGATGAAGTCATGTATCTTACATTTATGGTGCTAATTAAAACCAAGATCGAAGCAGGATACAGAGCCATACAAAGTATTTCTGTAACGCTTTACACATACCAAGCCATTCCTTTGTGTATGTACTGTAATGTTAGGAGAACTTACCAAAGAAACAGGAAATTTCTCTAGTTCAATAGAACAAGTGATCATCTCTAATTTTCAGAAACTCTTGCTCTCCCTCACCCTCCTTTGAGGAGTTTTATGCTCATGACATCCCCCGTTCTTTAGCAAGCTCTTTTCACAGTCACTTCCTCATCCTTTTTCTTCTCTCAGTACTTCTGCCCTGTAAGAGCACTCAGGGGCGACTTCATTGACAAATCACATGCTTCTTGATATGGTCAGAAATGTGCTTTCTTTTTGCATTGTCCTTGGTTGCTTGTTCCTTTTTTCCAGGAGTGATAGGATGAGGCATCAGCCTAATTTAGATATTTTGCTGCCCTCTACAGTTGTCTGCAAATGCTCCTTTCAGGGATCTATCAATCCCAAATTTCATAGACCAATTTAGAGATTTTCATTTTCCTGTGGGCTGGGCCATATCTCCCTTGCTTCCTTCTATCATTCCTACCTTCACCAGAACCTGTTACAGTATCCAAAATCTGGCCTGAGAGGTCTAGCGTGCCTCCCAGCATCTCTCAAAATACCAGGCAGCATATGGAATTGCCTCACCCTGTCATCCCAATATGCTCAAAATAACCATGGTGCCTTATTCCAACCAGTATCTGCCAAGCACTACCCAGATTTGAACTTGAATTGTGCTGTCTGCAAAAATAAACAAACTCTTTTCACAAATAAACTCTTTTCACTCTGTCCTGAAAAGCCTCTGTAGTTCTTTTTTTTTTTTTTTTGATGAGCAGCTGATTCTCCTGGTGTTGAACTGGTTTGACTTTTCCTAGAGTTCGTAGAGCACCATTTTGTAAATCAGCACATCTCTACAGAGTCAGAGTGAAGTCTGCAGTTAGTCTGGCTCAGCCTGTAGCTCCAGCCTTGGGAACACTCCTAGGAATGACCATGAAAAAGTAGAAGCTTTGATCTTCCCAAGGATTGCAGCATTTCACCAGACCCGCCTCATTGCTGGCATTCAGGAAACATTTGTCTTCTGCCTTTCCTTGCAAATGGAGCACAAGGCCACTGGTGCCTAGGATGAGCACCACAACACAGGGATTGCAGGGCACTGCTGAGGATCAGAAGGAACCAAAGGAGCTGGTGTGGCTGCTCCAGCTCTCCCCCCTGCCCACTATGCACAGTCCCATTGCAGGCCTGTTCTTCTGCTTCCCTGTGGTGCCAATCCAGACCATGATCTCTCAGCATGACAAAGGTAGTGTCCTCATTCTTCACCTCCTTCATGTTCCCTAGGCCCAGTGCTGTGAATGAGGAGAGCAGAGATGTTTTGCTCTGCAGTCTGGTACTGGTTTCTCATCTCCTTAAGTAGTGTAGAGTCTAATCCCGCTCCCCAGCTCTCTGACACCATGCAGGGGCAATTCCACTTTTTTGCCCTGCTCTTGGTATCTGTGCCATGCCCCTGAGTACTGGTGAGCTCTGCCAGGCTCGCTGCCATAGGCTGGCCACCAAGGTGCACATTTTGTGAGTGATGAAGTGAGATCACTACTCATGGCAGCATAAAGACTAGCCACAAATGTGAGAGTTCCCTGCATGCATTACAGGTGGTCAGAGCCTGGCAGGCAGCTCTTTGCTCTTTTCTAGCCATGCTCCAGGGAGGGAGATCAGGGAATTGATCTGTGATCATTCTGTCATGCTTTGACACCAGGACTGCAAGGATGTTGAATGGTGTGATTGCCTCTGTGCTGTTGCCCTTCTTTGATTAGAAGTATGAGGGTATTTTTTTACTGTGAGGGTGGCTCAGCATTGCAGGGTGCACAGAGAGGTTGTGGAGTCTCCATCCTTGGAGATATTCAAAACCTGCCTGGACATGATCCTGGGCAATCTGCGCTAGCTGACCCTGCTTGAGCGGGGGCGGGGTTGGACGAGGTGATCTCCAGACACCCCTTCCAACCCCAACTATTCTGTGATTCTGTGTGCCTTTCCCCACTGCAAAGGTGGTGTTGCACCCGAATCAAGCTTTCCCCATACCTTCTTCAGTTCCTCTTTCATCCAACATTTGTGTGTCTAGAGCATGGAAAGTGGGTCAGGGCAACATCCAACAAACAGGGCATTTCTGTAAGGTTGAATTCAGGGTTGTGGAGGTGGCATGGAGAGGAGAGGTTGGGCAGGATGTGGGTTTTGTGTAGGGGGTCCCTCAGGCAGGGGGATGCAAAGGGGCCTGCAGCATGGATGCAGGACGTGCTCCCAGCGCATGCACAAGCCTGGGCCAGTGCAGGCATGGCTGTGGGAACTGTTGCTGAGTGTACTATAGCATCACTACCATGTTTTTTGTTCCTTTGAAAAGGGGATCTGTAAGGGGAGCTTCTTGAGAAGTTAAAGGATGAAACATGACAGCATCCAGTTAGAAGCCATGGTGAGAGGGTAACCATTATAAGAAAGACACTCACCTCCCTTCCAGGTATGGAGTCTACTGCCGCCCCCCCCCCMCACACACACACTCAGCCAGCCATGCAACAAATATCTCAGACACAGAAGAAGTTAGTTCCTGAAAACCCAGGCCAGCAAGAGGCACAGCCCATGCCTGGACAGCCCATTGAGCTGACGGAGCCTCTGACAGCTTGCTGAGAGCCATGTAGTATGGAGTGCAGGGTGTGCTAACATTAAATCTCTGTGAGACTGGCTGCATATCTTTTTCTGGAAATTTACTCTGATGTGGTGAGCTGCTCATGTTTGTGCCACCAGGTCCAACAATCAGACCTTGGTGACAACAGAGGCCTCTCCATAATGGGATTAGGAAGGCTCTTCTTGAGCCGCAACAATGGGCAAAACAGAGAAATGTAACAGTAACTCTAGCAGCTCTGCATCCAAATTGTGGTAGCAGCACTGCCAGGCTTTTCACTTCTGGCTATACACTGAGCATGCATGCCACAGTCCTGTAATCATGGCTCAGAGGCCTAGGAAAGAGAACTCACTACTTTTTTCTATTTCAAATATCCAAATTTTTACCCTGGCAATCCATACAGCTCAGCAAGGGGCGGGCCCCCGAATTCCCCAGTCAACCCTTCTGCCACAGATGGAAAAGTTCATGTTAAATTTAAGGAGCTCTAACAAGTGGTGGGATCCATTTTAGCAGCTGGCATTATTGTACAGTGATAATCACACGCAGAACAGCAGACTGCAAACCATCACATGGTACTCCTTGTGCTGTTGTCTGCAGCCTTCATGGATCATTTTTAGTGAAGTGCAATGGTATGAGAGTGAATCCCCATCCAGGCAGGGGCTCTCTCTAAAGACAGAGGAAGGAATTGCTGGTTGTGTTCTTGCAGGGATTCCAGACTACAGAATTTACAAACTAAAAACAAGAAAATCACTCAACAGACAAAATCCAGTTTGCAGAGAAAGGAGAAAGGAACAAACTGATAGTCCTCATGGGACATTCATCTTTGTGTTTTGTTTCTTCTGTTGATTCATCACCAGGTGGGTAGGAGCTGTCGTCTTTAGTCAGAATCAGAACTGCTGCTTGAGCTGCTTGAGGAGTGCTGGAGGAGGAAGAGATTAAATGATTTCAGGACAGCATGAAAATATCCCTCTTTCATGCCATTTATGATAGGTGTTAGTGATCCTACAGTTTTAGACATTTGCCCTGGGTACCTGTCTGGTTACAGTTTGGCTCTCACCAATCCATCCAATGTGGTATGTGCAATAAATATAGCTGCTGGCAGGAGCTGTTGCAAGTGTCTCTGCTGACACTAAGCTGACAGCACAAGTTCAACAGCAAGAGCTGTCTCAGTGGAGAGGCCACAATGGGGTCAGGTGTCTTCCTGGTGCCAGTGCCAGCCGGAGTCAGGACTGAGTCTGTGATGTACACATCTGGTGCAATGCAGGCAACACACACCTCTGACTGCTTTCTCCAGGTATCTTTGCACAGCAGCAAAAGTTGCATACTCAGGTTTGCACACTGGCTTAATTGTAAGCCTGTAATTAGCAGTGTCAACGTCAGGACCCAGCTGCCATGCTGAGGGTAAGCCAATGTGTGATTTATCACAACATCAAGGCCTCAGACAACAAATCCCAATGGCTTGGCGGGGCTACCTTGGCATTAAGACGAAATGGCTACTAATAAAATGATCACAACATTTATTCTGATACTGTTACAGTTTCCTGGCCTTCAACCACACTACAGAGTTGGAAACCACAGTGTTTTCTGCCACTGCGTCTGGAGAATATAATTACAGGCACATAGTGGGAGGGCTGGGGGGGGGGGAAGGGGGGATTGTTTAAAAAGGATGTTCAGGCTAATTAAATTCCAGAAGGGTTCTGCTTTCTGCCAATGAGGGCAAATGCCAAGGCAGATAACTTTCCAAGCCATTAAATGCCAAGAGGAGTTCATGGTTTGGTTTGTTTGCAAAATGCTTGTCTGGTGGTGAAACTGGAGATTTTGTTTAGCAGTCCCTCACTCAAACCTGCTCCAGATGGTGCCAGTCACTGAGAAGCCATTTTCTGCAGGCCACCCAGAAGCATTTGGAAGGATCTTCTCTCTCCACGTGGACATGGAGTTTATGTCATGTTTCCTCTCTGTCCCAGTGGAGAGGCCACAAAGGGGTTAGGTCAGTCTTGCGGTGCAAGACTAGGTTGTTCTTTAGATGCTTGACGTGTTATGTGTAGATACATATGTTTTTAATCTGTAGAGCTGCAGATGAAGTGTACCTTCTACTAGCTCCCCATTGTAGCGAAGTCCTCATTCTATGAACACTTGAGTACTTCAAAGGACGCTGTAGCAAGTGTATTTAGTGCTACAATCTGATTATGAAAATCTAGCACCATTTACATTCTGTCTTAGATGCAGAAGTAGTCCATGGACAATTCTTAAGCGAATTCCTTACCAGCCTTTGAAAGGCAAAAACCAACTCTCTGCAGGCTGAGGAATAAAAACAAAGAAATGCTTTCAATGACTATTGGAATTGCTACATTTTTTTGGAGAAAAGTGTACACTTAAAAATCCTCAAAAACAAAAAAAGGAAAAAGAAATTCTCTGGGCAATAAGCAGCTCCACAGTAGTGATTCTAAAGAGGAAACTGAACTGCTTCTGTGATGAAGGACACTGAGCCTTATAAAGGCACGGCACACTGGTAAGCAGAAGGACGTCCTGGGATTCAGTACACCTGATGTGTGTGTCAGGGCTCCTCTGGTGCATTGAGCTGTGTCAGTCCTACTATTTGGAATGACTTCAAGAAATGATGTGGCTGATGTTTCAATACATCATCACAACATCTCTAGCCCAGACAAGCCTGCCTAGAGAGCTACAGCATGTGTGGGGTGACCATAGGATTGTAGGAGAAGATCAGAGCAGGACCTCTTCCTCCTTACCTTGCCTCCATGGTGCTTATGGCTGGACTTCGAGTGTTTCTTCTTGTGCTTCTTATGATGCTTCTGATGGCAGGCAGGTGGGCATGGTGGACACACCTGCACCCCTGGTGGGGGGTGCCCGTGGGGGTGATGACCTGGTGGGTGGGGGCTGTGGGGGTGATGTCCAGGTGGATAGGAGCCAGGCGGAGGGGGACCGCTGTGGTAGCCACCCGGCGGTCCCATGGGATGAGCGGCAGGGGGGCCAGATGGTGCCGGCGGGTAGCCAGGATAGGGACCTGGTGGCATGCAGGACCCAGGGTATGTTGCAGGGGCAGGTGGGCAAATTTGCACTTGTGGTGGTGGCACCCCTCCAGGTGTTCCTAGAAAGAAGAAAGTGTGTGTTTGCAAGCACAGCCTGACCCCATGGCTCTCCCTGGACAGCTGATGCCAGCAGGGAGCTTGTGTACCCCTGCACCCCAAGGATGTGCCCCAGCCTAACCCCCTCTCATCACAAACAATGCCCCATCCCCCTTTGGTAACAAAGCAATCCCTTTGGGTGTCAGTGGAGATTGCACCAAACCACTCTCCAGGCTGCAAGGCCAGGCAGTGCCCATGGCTCTGCCCAGGCCCTGCTGAGCCCCCTCACCTTGGTTGGGGTTCCACATCCTCCTGCCGCCTCCAAGCTGGAAGAGAAGGACGAGGGAAGAGGTTAATGGCCGCTCTTGTAACCCAGGGCTGCACTGCAGGGTATCCCATGAGAACCCTTCCCTCTCCTGAGCAGCCGCGCCTCCCTTCACTCCCAGACCCTCTGCAAGAGTGTGGGGTGGGCGACGCTGGCCTCTTGCCTTGCACACCTGCACTGGCCCTTGTGCCACAGCAAGGGCACAGCCACAGCATGTACTGCACCCTGACAGGCTGCACCACCTAGAAAGTTTAAAGAACGCTGCAGTCCAAAGCTGGAACATGGCTCTTTTAGCTGCACTTTGGTCTTCGGACTTGGCCATCCCAATCGCCATTAACCCCTCCTCAGCCCAGCTGGGCACTGATTCAGCCCTGAATTCATCACCCTTGGACCTAGGTGGCTCCAGCTGTGCAAACAGGTCTGACGTCTAGCTCCAGGGTGTACCATGGCATTGCTGCTCCTGGCTCCCCAGGGACATGTACCTGTCCACATGGTACGTCCTACCACAGATATGTCATCATGTTGTGAGCAGCCAGGACCTGGCTCATCTGCCCCAAATATCTGCCCCTAAGCACTGAGACAATATTCATCTCCCTAGGGATCTCACTCCACCACAGATCCTCACAGCTGCCCTGTACCTCTCGGTGTCAGCCCTTTCCCCCAGCAACAACCACCCCTGGTTCCGTGCACCCAGCAAAGCCTGGGCAGGTGGCTTCAACCAAAAGGGGTTAAAGGAAATAGTAAACCAGCTCAGGCCCAAAGCACGTCCTCCACGCAGGCTGTGAGCAAGCCTGTGCGCTCAGCCCCTGCCTGCGCAGACACCAAGGGGCCAGCAGCACAGTGTCCCTGCTTAGCCCAGCCCAGCCACAGGATCAGTGCACCCTGGCCAACGGGCATCCAAGCTCCCGCTGCTCCCCAGCTCTGCCATGCACCACTCCCTTGGGAGCTACTTTAACTTACCAAAACTGCAGAAAACCAACCCAGCAAAGGCAATTGCAGCAAGCAGTCTGCGTTCAGTCACTGAACCAGAGGCTGTCTCCAACCTGACTTGGCACAGGGCCTGCTAGACACAGCAGGGTCCTAACGGTGGGTTCCCCCCCCCCCCCACATGTCTGCAATATGGCTTTCTTGTGACAACGCATAGCCCCACCACCACACACACAAACACACACA